>NC_063200.1:28182784-28327784 GCF_017589495.1 Alosa alosa | reverse complement strand
CGAATGTAAAGATAGAATAGAATTCTGAATTGAACACCAGCTCACCCAACGTACACAAATCCAAGTGAAGGTAGCTAAATCCTTTCAGTAAACACCTGAAGGGCCACTGACATTGGCATCATAACACGACGGACGGGGTTGTCTGAATTGCTTAGCCTTGAATGCACTGAAGATGTCTACATAACTGTCAATGACTATTTTCTCAACCCACCTCCTGATCTGCCACAATATATTGATCTCTGGCAGAGGCAGAATCCATCAACAACAGCTGCTAATTGAAAGCCGCTGTAGATGCCACAATTATCACTTCCAATTCACGTTGGAATAGCTCTCCCAACACTCTTTTGTTGTTGTTTTTCCCCCCAGATTTTTCTCCTAAATGTTTGTTCTATTCGGAGTGCCACACTGGCTTGTTTCGCACAAGCCATTTGGGCATAGCAGGGCAAGTATTATGCTTTCTGTGAAATTGAATTACATGGCCATTGATGCTCTGACATCTGCATCAACATGCTGAAAGGGCATCCATATCTAATGCCTGGGTTACTTTAAAGCTTAGAGCTTTTTGGAACTAACATTATGTAGATTCATTCAAATACGTACATTTCACCCCCGCTCCAAAACGGAAAAGTGTTTTGGTATATATATTATATTTTATCAGTGTTTTGTGTCTTGCAGTGGGCCAGTGGTGTGGTTTGGAAAACTATGCGGAAATCTCGGGCAGTTTAGAGGGATTAGTGGCTACAAAGTGCCCGCTGCTAGAAAAGGAGGGCTAGCCTGCGGACTGATACAAGTGAATTAAGAGATTAAGATGGTTTATAAAGGCTGGTTAGTAAGCCACAGGGGTTTGTGAATAGGGAAGACAAACCTTGAGATGGGATAATTCTCTTGTTCTCGCTCCCATGGATGGGCTATTATGCCACTTTACACCCGTGCCTTTTAGATCGATTAGCCATGGACACCCAGATCGAGACTTTAGCTTGAAAGGCAGAAGGGGTAAAAGTGTCTCTCTCTCTCTCTCTCTCTCTCTCTCTCTCTCTCTCTCTCTCTCTCTCTCTCTCTCTCTCTCTCTCTCTCTCTCTCTCTCTCTCTCTCTCTCTCTCTCTCTCTCTCTCTCTCTGTGTGTGTGTGTGTTAGAGAGAGAGTGTGTGTGACAGTGTACATATTGTCTTTGTACAAGAGGGACCAAATGTACGCTATGTATATATATATAGCAGGGGTGTGGTTGAGAATGTGGGAGATAAAGTGTGTGTATGTATATATAGGGCATGTGTGTGTGTGTGTGTGTTTGTGTGTGTGTGTGTGTGTGTGTGTGTATGCTTGTGCACGCACACGCATAAGTGTGTGACTGAGAAAGTGGGGGCACAGGGTCAGGGAAGTAAAGGATATAAAAAGGTATTTTCATCCACGTCAGCTTCCCCTTGCACACACCCTTCAGACCGCTCCATAATAACGCATGAACTGGCGTCAGGCAGCAGTGAGCGGTGCACACCACCGGCACAAGGAAAAGAGCTGCATTGGCTGATCTGGAGAGTACCACCGCGCCTGCCTGCTGTTGACTTGGATGTTTTAATCTCTGTGGGAGCAGTTGGAGGGGGGAGACAGAGGGGCTGGCTGGCTGTTGCGGCTCTTCCAGGCAAATCATTGTCTTTGCAAATAACGCTGCCGCTAAGTGTAGTGTGTCAGCGTTCGTTAGCGGTTCCAGAACCACCTACTTGCAGCCGTTTGATCGGAATAAAAAAAAGAAAGACACGCCATATTGTTTCAAATGCTACATTAACAAATACAACCACATTCAACCACAACACACACACACACACACACACACACACACACACACACACACACACACACACACACACACACACACACACACACACACACACATTCACATTCACATCGTTCTAAGCTCTGTCTATTTAGCCCAACCTCTAAATAACATTTCAGTGTGGTGTGTAAGGGGTGAGAGAGAAGATAAGTGGCGAGCGTGGTACAACTTTAAAAGGCATCACCCAGAGACAAATGCAAAATGAAGCACAAGAGCGAGGCAGAGGCGAATAAACAAAGCCATGCTACTCTGACAAAATGCAAAAGAGGGTGCAGATGAACAAATGAAAGGAGCGAGGGAAATGAAAAGAGGGCCGATCCAGGAGCAGAGAGGGAAAATGCTGTCCGCTGCAAAGTCTCTCAGACAAAGGCAGAGAGAGAGAGAGAAAGAGATAGAGGGAGAGGGAGAGAGAGGGAGAGAGAGATAGAGGGAGAGAGAGAGGGAGAGAGAGATAGAGAGAGGGAGAGAGAGAGAGAGAGTAAAAGGAGTTTGAGAGAAAGCAAGAGAGCGAGGAATGCTCCTCAGCGCTTCCCTCTTCCAAGAAGATGGCAGTAAGCAGTTTTCCCTGAGCTGAAAAGCAAAGACGATGCACACACACACACACACACACACACACACACACACACACACACACACACACACACACACACACACACCCCATCCATCAGCACATTTCAGATAGAATAAAGCAGACCAGGTTTGTGTGTGTGTGTGTGTGTGTGTGTGTGTGTGTGTGGTGTGTGTGAAACAGGGGTGTTTCTTCTTTGTTGTATTCTCTCAGTCCACAGTGCTCTCTCTCCTCACGTTGAGCTCGCGCACAGCTCATGTAACTTTCAGATGGTTTACCCTCAACCTCTCAGTCCATACCTCTCCCTCTCTTTGACATGCAGTACACCTCCCCCCTTTTCTCCTCCTGAGATCCTTATTCTTTTGTTAGCATGTCTCATAAATACACTCCCCTTATACAACAAAGGCTAGCAACAAATATTATGGATATTATGTCACTCCTTCATCACTCTAGCTCATGACGTAAAACACTGAGAATTGAACAGTGAAGAAGATGTGAGACATTTCATTAAATGGCACATGATGCAAACATTTGAAACACTGTTGTGATTGTGAATTATATGTGTTTGCAAAACTTTATGTCCTCATTAAGTATATTATGAAGTGAGTAGTTCTTTCCTTTGACCTACATAGTCAGTCCTGTTTGTGCTGGGTTGCTCATCGAGGGCTCAATTCCCACTGCTGTGTTGTTGACAAGTGCAGACTGCTCACATTCCAGTGAAATATTTATGACCATTTAAAATGTTCATTATTCGTAATTGTCATTTCAGTTAACAATTACCTCCTTGTGTAAGGAGTTAAAGATGCATGCATTATCATTGGAACATGAGGTAGGACTGCTCTCAAGGACACACACACACACACACACACACACACACACACAATCTGTCGAATCTATTCTCATTTTGCCTTTGTGCTGTCACACCCACACTGTGTCACTGACTTGACCAATGGCTATGACATATAGACTATTGCACTCCACTACACAATATAAAAGATCACATACACACACACACACACATACACACACTCACACAAACACTTGCTCAGCCCCAACCTGGAACCCGCACTCCCCTTGACACACTCTCTCTCACACACATCGAGTAATGGATGCTTGAGTGGCAGTGCAAGTCACGCACCATGGCCGACCGTCTCTTAACCCTCCCCCAACACCTCGCTCGGTGCTCTCACAGGAAACTTGAACCGAGACACAAATGACATTTTCTGCACAATTAAAGCGGAGTCGGGGCTGTGTGAGGAGTCGGGGCTAAGTGTGAGGAGTCGGGGCTAAGTGTGAGGAGTCGGGGCTAAGTGTGAGGAGTCGGGGCTGTGTGAGGAGTCGGGGCTGTGTGAGGAGAGTCGGGGCTAAGTGTGAGGAGTCGGGGCTAAGTGTGAGGAGTCGGGGCTAAGTGTGAGGAGTCGGGGCTGTGTGAGGAGTCGGGGCTGTGTGAGGAGTCGGGGCTGTGTGAGGAGTCGGGGCTAAGTGTGAGGAGTCGGGGCTGTGTGAGGAGTCGGGGCTGTGTGGAGTCGGGGCTGTGTGAGGAGTCGGGGCTAAGTGTGAGGAGTCGGGGCTAAGTGTGAGGAGTCGGGGCTAAGTGTGAGGAGAGACAGTCCTGAGCCCCAGAGGGCCCCGTGCCCAGTCGCCCTGAGCCTCGCCTCGCCTCGCGCCTCCTCACACCCATAATGCCTCTGTGATGAAAAAGATGCCCCCCCACCCCCACCAGTTAATTAACTTCTGAAAATATCTGCTTGTGTTTGTGCTTGCATCCACCACCGTCACTGCCATGACTACAGACACATACACCCAGGGCCCGCGTGGAGAAGGCCCACAATGTACAATGCAATGGTGGTTGTGTGTGCAGTATGTTATTTTTATGCACTTGCATGTAATGCAATAATAAACAATATAGACAATGTAAAGAATGTCCATAGTGAAGACATGCAAACACAGCTGCTCAGTATTTAATGTGTCATGGCTATTTGATTGAGCAAAAACAGACTTTCAAGCACACTATATACATAAATAAAAGACGCGTAGACAGTAGTACCCACTGTACACATGCCTGCACACACACAAAGACACACACACACACACACGGACAACTACATACGTTCGTCTCTGATCTATGGCCTTCTGACAGTAAACAGCTCTCCACATGTTTATTTACATTTAGATAAAGTGAAGAGGTTGAGGGGAAAAAGCACTCAATGTGTACAGACAGAGCAGGGGAAATAAAGAGGGAGAAAAAGCAAACATGGATCGTCTAATGCATTTACACTCTCAATGGGTAATTAAGCATATATTTTATCGATGTTCATTTAAGACAATTAACACACCATGGTGCTTGAATTTAACTGCTCATTGGATTTTATTGCTGAGCCGAAGACTTTGTGTGTAAATGGGGATGTATGTATGTGTATATGTCAGTGTGTGCATGGACATGTGAGTGTGTGTGTGTGTGTGTGTGTGTATGTATGTATGCATGTGTGTGTGTATGTATGCATGCGTGTGTGTGTGTGTGTGTACTGTATGTATGCATGTGAGTGTGTGTGTGTGTGTGTGTGTGTGTGTTGTCGTCCCTGAATGTGCGGGGGGAAAAATCCATAGCAATACAAATGCAGTTAGAGCAGCAGTGTTGAATAGCTGTAGTGGTACATGATCTCATCCACATCAAGGCAATTTTCTATCTATCTTTCTCTCACTCTCACTCTTTCTCTCACTCTCTTTGTCTTTCTCTCACTCTCACTCTTTCTCTCACTCTCTTTGTCTTTCTCTCACTCTCTTCCTCTCATTCCCTCCCTCCATCAGGTCACACAGCTCCCTCAACACTGCAACATGCATGCACACAGGCAGTTGTGTTGGCCAGTTACATGTCATTCACAGTGGTTTGCATGACAGATTGACTAAAGATGGCCTGCAATTGTATGAGGAGTGGTTGGCTTATGGATACATATTTCCTCTTGTTGTTTGTTGCGCTGTTTGCTTCTGTTGAATTCTTTATGAGGGGGAATGAGTAGAGGAAGAGGGAGGGAGGGATGGAGGGAGGGAGGGAGAAACGGAGGGAGAAAGTGCATGCGTCCAGTGCCCTGGAGAGAGTGTGTATGACCAATTCGTGAGGAGGTCTTGCAAGCTGTCATTAGGAATCAAAATCGTCCACCTTTCTTCAAGCCTGAGCACGTATACCTAGACAGACACACTCCACCGACACGTACACAGACAGACACACACACACACACACAGACACACACACACACGCGCGCGCACACGCACGCACGCACGCACGCATGCACACACACACACACACACACACACACACACACACACACACACAGATGGAGATGTAGCCACACAGAAAAAAAACAATAAACAGCAAAACAAGCACTGTTAGCTGCACACGCTAACCCCACATGTGGACAACTGTAGGCCTCACCTACTAGCCCAGTGAGAGGCAAACCTGGATAACACCAATTAGGTTTATAATAGAAGCACCACCTCTACAACACAGGGGTCAAGGCCAGTCCGTAGGAGCACACACCAGACCTTGTGCCTCACCGACACATTTATGTCACCAATCTTCATTGTCTTCGGAGCCAAAAGATGTCTCGATAGGATAACAGTGATATTGATCTAAAAGCCCGGCCTTGCGCAGTAGACAAAGGTCAGGAGGAGATAGCCATACGTTTCCGATTTTTTTTGTTGTTGATAAAAGTGATGACCTGACCTGTGAACAAAAAAATGTCTCACAGTAACTGGTGTCATGTGATGTGTTGAAAGCAGCCATTTGAGATTTTCTGAGGACAGAGTGTGATCTAAGAGCAGTTGATATGTTTTCTATGTTCCTACATTATTCAAAGTGTACTGTCACTCTGTGGACATTGTGTGTGTTTATTTATTAAAGCTTTTCTGTGATGGAGTTATGCTGTATATGTTCCTTTACTATGCACTTACATATGTGTGAGACCTGAGAAAAATACTACAATAGATACACAAAATTAAATTGCGGTATCAAAGAATGTCAGAATTTTGTTTTGCTTCTACACATGAGCTCATAGAGATTGACTGTAGTTTAGACATGAGTTACATAATCATGTAATCATGTTATTTCCACAGCAGGTAGAAGCACTCTGCACATTCATCCCGGTTACCAATGTTATTTGTGTTCGGAACAATGTACATGTGACAGTGGAGAACTCTGGGGGATGAACACACAAAATCACAAGACGAGAAATGTAAGTCACAATCAAATCAAATTAACACAGAACACATTCAAACCAAATCAAATGAACACTATTTTCCGCTTTTGTTTTCCCTGCACTCAATCATCTTCAGAAGTGTTGCTCAGAAGTGTATGCCATTTGCTCTTCTTCAGACACACCACACTCCCTCCACATCAAACTTAAACATATATCTGCTTTGTTGTGGCAGGGGGCTATAATTTGACATTGTGTCGTCTCCTTGTCACTCCGGACACATGCAGGGTCATGAGATATAGGGGATTGGGGCGCAGGGTGTGTGATGTGTGTGTGATGTGATGTATGTGTGTGTGAAAAGAGAAAGAGAGAGAGAGAGAGAGAGAGAGAGAGAAGGTTCTCTCCTAATGACTTTTCTGTCCTGCACAGCTGCGGGATCAGACGGGGATCAGAGGAGAGGCAGCGGCAGGGCCCCCACGCCTGCTACATTCTCAGGTGGCTTTGATCCATCTCAGGACGTGCACCTCTGATCACCGTACATACACACACACACTACACACCACACACACACACACCACACACACACACTCACTCTCGCTCCCTCTCTCTCTCTCTCTCTGCTGTCGTCCTATCCCTCCTGCGAGATGAATGGAGGTGCGTGTGTGTGTTGACCGTGAGGTTACGACGCCACAGCTGTCAGCTCTGAAGGAAAGGCGCTCTCAGTCACCAACCCCCGAGGTTACGAAGTCCTCCCACATTCCTCACCATCCCAGCATCCAAGGAGGTGAGAGAAGGTAACACTGTGTTGGAGTGGAGGTAAATATGCACCAAGAAACACCATGTTTAATGGCCAGAGTTTGATACATTTTTGAATCACAAAATCTGAACATAATGTGGACTGAATGTCATGTAAATAATAAAATATTTAAGGAACACATTAAACAGAGCATTTTATGAGAGCATATCGTAACATTATTACAACATGCAGTAAAACACAGTGTAATGGGTGATTCCATTGGTGCTATTTTTTTTTTCTTTTTGTAATGTATACATGGCTAAAGACAACTACATCACTTTATCTTGTGCCATGTCAGTGGACTGTGGCATTGATTCTAACAAGTCCTTACAGCAAATCCTATGAGGCCTGATTTTAATTAGCTGCTGTGTGTGAATGCTCGTATGTGTATGGGTGTGTGTGGGGGTGGGTGGTTGGGTTTTGTGTCTGTATCAACAGGCCTGCGGTGTAATGTGTCAGTCAAAGTGTTGTGACTTGAGTTGATGGCCTATTAACTCTTCTTTAGTCTAAAAGAGGGATGAAGGGAGAGGAGGATAGAAGTGTGGGAAAAAGAAGAGAAAATGTATAGTACATGGTATAGTGTTAATGTATATGGTAATTGCATACTGTCGCTGCTGTGATTATTGGAAATGTTGATGATGTTGAATGATAAAAAAGGGGCTTGGTTGTTAATGTCCTTGACCACACACCTGTACACACACACACACACACACACACACACACACACACACATTCATCGAATATAAGATCATACACTTCTTTCTTTACATATGAAAGAAATGTGACTCCCATGATCTAGTGCGAAAGACGACCATTCACACAGCCAGTCTTTGCCCTATGTACTACTGAAATAAGATAACAGGAAGCCACAAACAAACACTTACACACATAAACACACACACACACACACATAAACACACACACACACACACATAAACACACACACACACACACACAGAGTGAGAGAGAGAGAGAGAGAGAAATGAGGGAAATTGAAGAGAAGAAAAGGTGTATGAAGAATGGACTCAGGAAATTGGACTGGCGTTCACACAGCACCACCGCAAAACCAGCTGGAGAGCAGAGGGGAGGAGGAAATTGTTTATGAAGCACTGGCTAGCTGAATCAGAGAGAGAGGGGGGGGAGAGAGAGAGAGAGCAGGAGAAGAAGAAAGAGATAAAAGAAGGGGAGAGAGAGAGAGAGAGAGAAAGATGAAAATTGAATGAGAACGCTTCCTGGAGAGAGAGAGACAAAAAAAGAAAAGTGGGGTAAGATTCTGATCTGGGATCACATAGGGAAGGGCCACACACATGCACAAGCACACGCACAGACACAGACACAAACACACACACACACACACATGTACACACACACACACACACACACATGCACAAGCACACGCACAGACACACACACACACACACATACACACACACACACACACACACACATGCACAAGCACACACACAGACACACACACATGCACACACACACACACACGCACAAGCACAGACACAAACACACGCACACGTGCACACACACACACACTAATAATGTATCTCTTTTCATTTGGCTGGCCCCAGCAGTGTATGACTCATAATGAGATGTAATGATGGCATGATGACAATAATTCAGAAGCTTAAGCATCAAGCAGAGTTTATGGTGCAATCTCTTATGGTTATAATGCTGCATAAAAACGCAATTCTGTTGTATCAGGCTGTTTTGCAATTCAAATCCATGAGTGCATTAGAGTGCTGACAATCACAATGCATGCAGTGTGGTAGAGAAATGAAATATTGGAACAAAAGATGCTGATTTCAATACAAAAGCAATCAGTTTTCAGTAAAAAAAGGTCTGATTTGAAATAGGAATGAGATTGCTTCATCAGGTGGAATATGACAATGTTCACTGCAAAAATGAACATATTCACTTCTTCTAGCTCATTTAAGGACAATTTGAGCAACATGTGATGATGTGTCTCTGACACTTTAATAGGGCAATATTAATTGGAGTTGTAGAACAGGGTCCACATGCTTCAGTCATATTTATGTAAAAAATAGAGTGTGTATATGGTCCTGGGTGTGTCCATGCTGGGGTTTTCTGAAGGGATATGTGTTTTTTGAGTACTGGGCATGCAGTTTTGTTAATACTGTATATTGTCAATTTAAAAACTTACAGATATTCACACGATCCTTGATTTCTGTGTTTCCATTGAGCATGTTGAAATCCTGCAGCAGGTGTATGACTTCTGTTTGTGTGTGTGTGCGCGCGCAGGCGAGTGCACACGCGCGTGTTAATGTGTGTCTGAGTGTATGACACCTAGCATAAGTGAAGTAACATTAAATCTCCAAACACCTACTCCGTGAGAGTGCTTCTCCCTCTGGGATGTGAATGGGGCCATAGTGCTCTCACACAAAAACACTGCCTAAATTGGAATATGCAGAAGCACTGACTAAGAGGCTGGCTAGTGTCATTTGGAACTAACTACCAAGCACAGTTATGTTGCCAGAATACTTCAAAGCACCTAAGTATTACTCCCACAAGCTCTTCTTAGCTCCTTTAGCTCAAATTACCATCTCAACATCCTTTCATATGTCTACAAGATTAATGCTCATTTTGGGACACATTTTTGGAGGTGAGGTTGGGTCACAGGATGCCCTGCAGGGGACGTGGACATTTTCACTAGCACAGCCAAGATTAAAGGTGCAGTAGCTATTTTGTTGTTGTGGACAAAAATTGAAAAGGCCTCCGGACTTGTTTTAATACACTTTTACAACCTCTTTAAGTTACCTTTAATCAGTATATACACAGAGATGATTATTTCCCAAGATTGAGTTAAAACTCAATAATTGAGTTGAGCTCAATACTAGAGGCTTAAAAATGTACTTGACAAATTGAAAAAACAACAACAATAACCACTTGTTTCCTTCCTTAGGTGTCAAGAGCAGATTTGTTTTGACACCCCAGAGAAACCACGTCTCCATTGCGGCTCTGAGAAAGCCTTCAGGGGCCCTCAGCTCAGTGGCGAGACTCCTCCATTACGGCTCCATTGTCCTCATGCAGAGTCTGGAGGCTGCTGTGGCCAATCACCGTGGTCATTATTTAGCCTGGCTCCATATTTAGCCCCCAACTCTGGCCCCTGCCATTTAGAGAGGGAGGGGCGAGGGCAAGGCGTTTAAAACTCCCAGCATTCCTTAGCATCTCCAGTTGCGGTGATGGATCTGACCGCATGCCGGCATGTCACTGTAAATCAATCAAGCCCCTCTTGGAGTAGCGGACCGCACCACAGGTCAGGCACCTCTCCTTTCGCCCTCCTTCCTCTTGCCAACATCTCTCTCTCTTCCTCTCTCTTTCTTTCTCTCTGTCCTTTACCTCCTTCTGTTTCTGGCACGGGTTCAAACGCCTGTGCTCTGCCTCTGACACCTTGCAGGTGTCTGCTTACCGTCCTAAGCGGGCTTCAGGTCCAACATGGACGTGCTTATGAGGTGTTTTGTACGAGGGACCTCAGGTGGAGTTCAGACAAGCTCGTCGGGCACAAAGCAGAATGCAAACGGGGGCTGTGACCTGCAGCGGCGGAATCATTATTCTCCGTAATAGACGGGTTGACCTGGCAAGACTCGGAAAATTGGAGGAGCTGAGACTTATTGGGCTTTGAGTGAGTGTAAGTGAGGACAAGCTAATGGTGTATGCCTGCAAAAAGAGTCTGAGGAGAATGAGAGGTAGTTTCTGCCACCTAACCTCTTATTAAAAAAAAAACTTTTATAACCAAACACAAACAAACAAAAGCATTATTGCACATCAGGTTTTTGTGTGTGGTCATACATTTTCATTTGAGTGAGAGTGCTTCTGCAATATTTAGATATTTATGTTTATGTATGGTGTTTGGTGGACACTTTTGTCCAAAGCGACAATTTCTGTATGCATTAATGTGATGGAAAGTGATGCCTCTGTGTGTGAATGCGGTGATGTGAGCATGCATACAAGTGGTAGTGTCGTCTGGTTCAACTTTGCTTTGTCATATGCATATTTGCTCACAAACAACTGTACAAACAACAGAGCCAAAGATGAACATAAAAATAAAAAAGTGGTAATATCAAAAATAAGTGGAAGATGAAGTGAAAATGAAAAAGAAGTAAGATAACTATGTTACAAAAATATAACAACTATATTATAAAATATGTAATTGTGCAGCTCTAACTTGATTCATTAGCAGCAAGTGCAGTCAAAGTTCAAGTTAAATTCAAGTCAATTATCAACAGTAGGGGTTATGATGTGCTCTTTAATAAGCATCCTACTGTAAAACACTTTTTTATCATGCTAAAATCATCCTAATGAAATGCAGATGGAGGCTTTTCTTTAGCCTCTTGTCTCTGGATGGGAGGATGCTGTCTACCAGATGTAAGTTGCGGTAAACAGCATACGTGCTGGATGGTTGCAGTCCTTGATGATTCTGTGTTATCCCCTCAGACATGGCTGCTGATAGACGTCCTGAAGGGTCGGGAGGTTGTTGCTGATGATGAGTGCTTCTGTTCTCACCACACCCTGCACACCAACGACTCTGTCCACTGCAGCTCTAGTGACGCACTGGGGTGCATGACCATTACCCTGCAGCTTCCTGTTGACCACAATCATACTCTGATAGGTGTTCACCCTTTGTGTGAGGGGTCAGTTCAGAAATCTTCTGGGGACGTGTTTGTTCAGTAGTTATTGAAGTCGAAAGCAGAAAGAGACATGGATTTTGAAAAGCTTCTGAGAGCAATTCATGATTGTAGAAGTCAGTGCGAAAGGGCAGTAGCTGTTCAGATGTATGATAGCAGATGCTTTAGGGATTAGTGCGGTGATGGTCATCTTGGAACCTGAGAGAAACACTGAAAGGCTCAGAGAGATGTTAAAAATGTCTGTGTAATCCACAACTAATTTGCACGCACAACTTGGCCATGAATGCCATCAGGACTTGATGCGTTTGTCTCTGTATGCATGTGTTAGCTTGGATGTGTGTATGTGTGCACATGTGTATGTACTGTATGTGTGAGTGCTGTGTGTGCGTGTGTGAGTATTGAGCACAGACGGCAGGGATAGCGGGCAGGTAATCCGACTGAGAGGAGAGGTGCTCAGACTCAGACGGGGCTCACAGTGCAGTGGATTACCCAGCGCTGCCCCTGATAGGCCCACAGCACAGCACACGGCACCACACCACACCACACCACGGTGCAGCAGGACTCAGCCCCAGATAAGACTCACAGAGAAGACAGAGGGAGATGGAGGTGGAGAAATAGAAGAACAGAGAAAGGGAAGAGGGATAATTACATGAGGAAAGAGAGAGGGCATCCAGAGAGAGAGAGGGAGGGAAGAAATTAGACAGAAAGATGCACAGAGACACACAACGAAAGAGAAGGAGAAAAGCTGAAGTCTCAAATATGGCAAGTCAGACTTAAACAGACAGAGAGAAAGAGGGAGAGGCAGAGCAAAAGAGAGAAAGAGGGAGAGGCAGAGCAAAAGAGAGAAAGAAAACAAAACAAAGAAACAGAAAGAAACTCCGACAGTAAGGTCCGTCTGGAGGTCTCAGAGAAAATGATAAAGGGAGGCCCACTCCAGCCGAGCAGAGCCACACTGCTGGCCTAGAATAACTCTGAGGAGTGCCGGCCTGGTCTATCTGTTTAAAATTAACAGCTGGTAATTAACCTCCGCTAATGAGAATTCTGCTCGTTGCATTTGAACATTTGCCATTCGCTTTATGGATGGTGCAAGCCGGCTTTTTTTTCTCCCACATTGAGTTATTTGACTCCTTATAGAGCTTTTGAAACACACTCCACTTGCTTTTTTCCCTCTTATTGCAGTGAGCTACACTCATTCACAAAGTATCTAATGAGGGATATTGTCATTATTTTAATCAGGTGAAAGGATGGTCTGTGATGAGAATAAAAGCCCCTAATTTAGTCAAAAACATTTATGACAAAAAAAATAAAAATATTACAGATATATACATTTACTTAAGCAAAATTTTCACTCTGTATAATGTATCTAGCATTTAAAAAAAAATATATATTTGCTATTGGAAGCACACTAAATAAACACTCTTATCTTCAATGTGGTTTCTATCCTGCCCTATTCAGACCGTGGCTCAGAAGAATCCATCAGAACCATCAGATGACCAATTTTCCCAACCGTTGAAGGGAGGAGATGTCAGTGGCTCCCCCACTCCCCAAACACCCATCCTGGGCCTTATCAGCGGATCCTCATGGTGGTGGAGCTCTGTGGTGCCACCCATTCCAGCTGGGGATGAGGACAGAGAGGAAATTTCCCCTCTCGGAATGGCTATCCATAGGCAGCCAATGGCTCCCCTGAATTGGTTATAGTGACTCAACTCTGTGTATGCGTGTGTGTGTGTGTGTGTGTGTGCGTACGTATGTGCGTGTGTGTGTGTGTTTGTGTGTGTGCGTGTGTGAGTGAATGTGCTGTAAATGACTTAAGGCTCACAAATGCAATTCAGTAAATGGGAGTTATCCACCATGAGCCGTATGTCGCCCATAGTGCCTATACCCAGCTGTCTTTGCACACATTTGTGAACATTGCCTGACAAGAGCACTTTGCTCGAAGAAAATGCTTGCCAGAACCATATGTGTACAGTTAGGGTCTTACACTCACTCAAAACCACTGCACTAGGTTTCAATGTGTCTCAGGTAGATATGTAAGTCTATTTCTCTCTCTATACCTCTCTCATTCTTTTCTTTCTCTCTCTCTCTTTTTCTCCTCCCCTCAGATCTACCTTTAATCATCTTGGCAGAAATAATTAAGTCTTTTTAATTGTCGGTGGATCCGTCTCTGAAGGCACATTAATCGGGGCAAGGAGTCACGAGGAACATGTAGAACATATCTCGTTTGCATGAGAGAATGTGTCCTGAGATTTCCCCCATGCTCCCAAACACACCTGTCAGCACACTTGCGTGATTATGTGTGTATGTGTGTGTGTGTATGCGCGTGTGTACATTTACATGGACACACACTCACACACAGCTGTCAATGCACACATGCTCACATACACAGTAGCACCTAACCTATTTGTCATCAGGCACACACTCATACCTCCACTTTGTTGAAAACACACACACACACACACACACACACACACACACACACTGTGTTGACGGAGGTTAGAGAGACAGGTTGCTCAGACTGAGCATTTCTCCAGGCCGCCGGTGAAGGGGGGTTTAAGATGAGACCTCTCCCTGCATCCAGCATCATTGATCTTTTAACACTAATTAAAGCACAGCTGGGGCCATTCAATTAATCTAAAGCAGACACGGCCTGAGCGGCTGCCTCTGTGCTGCAGAGAGAGAGAAGGAGAGAGAGAGAGAGAGAAAGAGAGAGCGATGGAGAGAAGGGAGAGAGGGGGGGATGCAAAAACAAGAAAGGAAGGGTAGCGGGGAAAAAAATAGTCTCACATTCTTCTCATTTCTCTTTTCAGCCATTGTGAATAGATTTGTACTCTTTGTAACCGCAGATCTCTCCGCCACAATGAGCGTCTGTGCGTACGACAGAATACAGCCTGTGGTTAGGCACTGTGATTTTTCTCTCGTGTTGAGCGTGTCATTTTGTGTGTGCCTGTATGTAAGGGGGGGAGAAAAAAAAGGATGAAAAAGAATAATTACTGTTGAGGAAAGTTTTTTCTTTCTCGAGTTGAATTCCACACTCTCTCTCTTTCCTCTCTCCCCCTCCATTTCAACATGGTGATTTTTTTTTTTTTCTGAAGCCGCTTTATTTAAACTGACTCACAGTGCTGTAAAGACATGCATGTCACCAGCACTTTGGCTCTCAAGGAAAATGAAAACAGCCATGGCCTTGCTGGCGCCATCTCTCCGAGCCATAGGAAGGCCAATTAACAAGGCAGCGCTGTTCACACTGTATGGGGGAACGGACTCTTGCCAGAGCCTCGCCGGGGTCTGGCTTTTGTGGCAGCTGGCTGGTTCATGAAGCTCACCAAAGACCCATGGCTCCATTCTTCCATCTCTCTCTCTCTCTCTCTCTCTCTCTCTATTCTCTGGGGAAGGGAAGAGCGTTTTCCAATCCTATCCACAGACACCCTCCCCCGAGCTTGGCTCCACTGAGAGCAGTCCTCTGGCCCTCAGCCGTCTTGATCAATAATGTATCGGCTAGAGATGCGCTCGTGTGTGTGTTTGTGTGTGTGTGTGTCTGTGTGTGTGTGTGTGTGTGTCTGTGTGTATATGTGTCTGTGTGTGTGTGTGTGTGTGTGTGTGTGTGTGTGTGTTGGGGGTTGGGAGGGTGTTAGAACTGGCTCTTATCTGAAGTGTCAGACCAAGGCCTTGTATCTTCCTCTTCCTCCCCACAGTGAGGGCTTTAATCTGGGGATCCACTCTCATCCGTGCATCAGGAGAGACCACCCATCTCTGCAGCGCTTCTCGTTCCACACCCGGCCTCCACTGCGTCCACGTGTCTCCCTGCTGGTCGCATACTAAAGGAGAAGATTGAAAGAAATTCATATGTGCAAAGGAAGGTCATAGTTATTATACAGAAAATGCCCTTCAGCGTGGATGACCAGTTCTAGTTCCTGGGTTCTCCCGGTTCCTATCAAGGTGGTTGTAGAGCAACACAAGTTGGCGTCAAACAGTGAGAATTACACATAATCACAACATTATGAAATCTACTAACGTCAATGTACCTTCTGAGGGTTTTACCAAATAAGAGGCCTCAGGGCATAGAGGCGTAACTGAATTTGGGAGAAGCCAGATACTGAGCTGAGGAAAATTAACTTTGAGTATAAATCGATGGATTCTACACAGTGTATGCCTGTATGTTCATTGGGCCTGACACCAAAAGCAAATCATCACATCAAGGGAAAAACAACTATTGCCTTAGCGGACATCGGGGGCTCTTCCAGATCATTAAAAAAAAAGGTTTTCATTCAGCTTTGGGTGCATGGCAAAACAAACTTCCAGCCACTCATTCTCTCTTCACAGGATCGGAGTTCCAGTTCCATTGGAGACTTTATGAGCAGCACCTCAACCATTTAACTGCTCCCAGTCATTTATTCCTCTCTAGTCCACCCCTAGTTCCCCTATACTTAATTCCCACTCCCCAGCGATCATCTATAGCACTCTCAAAAAAAAAAAAAAACAAGGGAAAAAAACACAAACCACGCTCGAAAAGGAATCCGTTGTCATAGTTACAGCGCCTGGCGGCTCGGGCGGCTTCCACAATGGGCCTTTGTGGGAGTAAATGAGATGGTTACTAGCAGAAAGGCACAGCTTCTCTGTGATGCGGCTGACCCTGCAGGAGATGCGCTTTGATGGGGTAGAGAGAGCGGAAGGTAGCGTGGATAGGGACCAGGGGCTTTCGTGAATGTGCTTTATGGTTGCATGGCAAATTGCATTGTCATTCACACTGGCATAATAAAAGCTCTGTGACACTGTGCGGACCAAATGGAAGATGATGACACCTCTGCCAATTGCTTCGTGGCGGTTTATTTGTGTTGGAAAAAAAAGGGCTCTCCATTGTCTGACGATAAATTCAAACAACCCATTTTCATAAAATACCATTGATAGAAAAAAAAAATATCACAATGATGTGGCCATTTAGAGTGATTCATATTGTAAGGCAAAAGGATACGACACATCTGTAACAAAGGTTACCAAATGATAGCAACGGTTCTAGTGCTACAGCGCTCTTAAACGAGAGGAGCACACACAAATATGGTGTTCTAGTGCAGGCAGCATTGGAAGACGTGCATCCTCCCCAAGACACGGGACTCAATCCCACAGCTACGTACGGAGGAGCTTTTTATCTGTGCCGTGCCCATGTGCCAACCTGAACGTGTCTTCATCGGCATCCCTTACATGCGACAGAGGCAGCAGCCATCTGCAGGGCCTCATTGTTGGAGCTGGAGACTTGTAACGAGGAGATGGGGGCAGGAGAACCTGGGGGAAGCTGCGCACTTGGGGAACGTCGTCTTATCGCTGGTTCAGACAGGCAGGCAGGCAGGCAGGCGTGCAGGCGGGCTGGGGTTTGTTGTTGGTTGAAGGTGTTAGTGCCTCCACCCTCCCACCTCACCCCCACCCACCCCCTCCATGCCTGGTAATTCCTTCTCTTCATCTGCTGTATGAGAAGTGTCAGTGCTGGATATACATCCAGGCGCACTGCCAAAACAGGAGAGAAGGGGGGAAAGAGGAGGGGGTGAAAGAGAGAGAGAGAGTGTGAGAGAGAGAAAGACAAAGAGGATGAGAGGTGGTGATTGGGGGGAGGAAGGGGGGGGTACACATGGTGTCATGGGGTGCACCTTGTGACAGTGGATGAAATTGTTGCCAAGCATTCTGTGTGGGAAGATAAGGATGAGGTATAGAGACGAGAGAGGAGGGAGGGTGAAGGAGAGAAGAGCACAGGAGAGGAAGAGAGGAGAGGAGAGGAAGAGAGGAAAGGAAGAGAGGTGGAGAGGAGAGGAAGAAAGGTGGAGAGGAGAAGACGAGAGGAGAGGGGAACCACGGGAAGAGATGAGGCAGTGGCGGGACAGGGGGGATGTGAGAGGAAAAGAGGGGATATGAGAAGGGGGTGAGGAAAGCTGAAGAGGAAGAAGAGAGGGATGAAAAAGAATAGGGCAATGACAGGAAAGACGGGTTTGGCACTCATGGTGCCCCATCAAAGAGAAATAAACCGGCAACACAGAGAGTGGAAACGTCTTATCCTCATTAGCCAATGAGGTCAAACCCAAAACACAGGAGGGCCGTCTAACAGAGAAAGCAATCACAGTGCCACGTTCATCAAAAATTATTCTGCTACATCAATCCATCTACTCAAGACCAACACTACAATTGGAAACGAATGGCACCAAGCACACCTATTCGCCAAATACATTACACCACAATGTAAACTCAATAAAGGCTGGCATGCACCAGCACATTAAAACATTTACACTAAAGCACTCAGCACACATGCCCAACCCAAGGCTAACACACACACAGACAGACACACACACACATACGCGCGCTAATGGAAATCACCCCACGCACATAAACACATGTTCCAGTTCTCTTTTGATGCTTCTTCAATCCAAATGGGGTCAATGGAAGTTCAGCTCACAAACAAACACACTCCCTGCCTGGTGCTCTCATCCCATAAAACAGCGTGCTGGGTTTGCAATTTAGGGACACTTCATCAGAGAAAAGAAGAGAGGAAAAAAACAGACATTTATTCCCTTTTCCCCCTTTTTTTCTAGAACAATAGACTTGCACTCTGATGAGCATCTGAATAGATGTGAACTCCCAGCACTGTCGCTGCACTGCACATATGAGCCTTAACATAACCCAATGTCAGAAAATGTACTTTCATTTCCAGGATTTGGCGTTTCGTTTCATGTGTGCTGTGAGACTGTGGCTATGGGAGCCCAACGGAAGCCTGCGGGCAGGGTAAAATGTGTGGCAATCCCGTGCTCCGTGGCTTTTGGACCTCGGCGAGCTCTGACTGCGGTGTGGAATGTCCCGGTGATAACAACAGTTTAACGGGGCAAAGCTGATCCCTTTTTTCATGCCACTGTCTCCTCACACAACTGTCAGCCATCTCCCGAGAAATAAAGAGACAGAGCCAGAGAGGGAGAGAGAATTGATCAAAGTGAATTTCAACATAGGCTCTAACTCTGTTTCTCTCATGTGCTCTCTCTTTCTCACACTCTCTCACTCTCTCTCTCTGTCATTTCCTCCTGCTCTCTGTTTCTCTCTTCCTGGTGTCAGCCCAGACCTGAATCGCTCAGACAACACCTTTGAAATGCACAATGGCTTGCCGGTGAATCAGGCAGACCCCTCCACGCCTGTCTGCCGATGATAACAGCCCGAGCTTTGCCCTCCAGTTAACAATCTCTGCTAATAGACTTCTCTCCTGTCAATCACATGCCAAAATCCCAATACAGCAAACCGAGACACAGACACACATGCTTGCGTGTGTGCACACATACATACACAGAGAGAGAGAGACCTCTCTCTCACACACACACACACAGAGGGTGGGAGGGGGAGAAAGAGAGAGAGCAACACACACACACTCATTCAAAGACTTTATAAAGACTAAATATTTCTACACTTCCACCTGCTTTTTGAACAGAAAAAGCACACCATATAAGCACTGTATGGACGTGTGTATTAACATGTACAACTGCATGCTTGCGTTCAGTTTACCATTTTAATGTCTGACGGTAACGGTTCCTCCACATTCTCTAAATGGAACATTAATCCGGTTATTATGGCGCGATGAGAAAAGGTGAAGGGAAGAGGAGCTGGGATTTGCTCTTATCCACACACAAATGTCAGCCATATTTGATGCTACGCCACTTCATTCATCTTCTGATTAAAATGAAACGCATTTCCTTTTCAATGCCAAGCTTTGATGAGATATAAATATTTGTGTAAGTGTGTGTGTGAATGTGTGTGTGTGTGTATTTGTGTGTCTATCTGTGTGTGTGTGTGTGTTCTTGCATGTGTGTGTAATGTTCTGGTGTGTTGACTCGGGTGCCGCAATTAAAAATATCAAAGAGGGAAGTTCACATTACACGGCAGAGAGGCGAATCCCTCTGTGTGCAGTCACACAAGTCAACCATTTCAATATTAGAGATTAGATTATCTGCCCCAAGAGCAGACTAAAATAATAATAAAAAAACAACTGCTGTTGATGAAGGAGAAAGCACAACAGTAAACACAGGACCAATATACATGCTAAAGTGGAACAGGGCAAAGAGGATACAGTATTCTGTCTCCTATCCCTCACTTGTTTCTATTCTCTCTCTCTCTCTCTCTCTCTCCCTCTGTATCTCACTCTTTATGTCAACCCCTTCTTTTTATGTAGTATACTTTTTCTATATCCTTGTAAGCCCACACACATTCTCTTGCTCTGCTTCCCTCTCTGTGGAGTGTCTGTGACCTCCAGAGGACTACATCAAGAAATGTAAGTAAAGCTGAAGAGATCTTTAGAAGTCACTAAGGAGGCTCTTTAGAGACTTTGTGCAAAGAATATGCAAAGACTGGCATAGCATTTCTCCTATTTCTTACCATCAGAACCCACTGTTTAGTATGTACATTGTAACAGTCAGTGGCTTTTCAGCTCCACACTCATTATGACCACTACGGCGCTAGTGCAGCATGGGGATTTGTTAAAGTTTTTTCAGCAATTTGTCAACAATCATTGAGAAGCCAAAGGAACAGCATATAAGACGTCTGGTTTACGTGGAGTTGCTGGAGGAGGGAAGGGAAAGAAGTTTAGAAGCGTGCTCTATTTTCTTCGGAGAGTTGGCCTACATGGCATCACCATTCGGCGGTAATATGATGTACCACATTGTAATACATCTATTTACAGCAAGCTTGTAGTACAGTAGCAGCCTGTCAAGGGTATGTCCATATTTTTATAATTATTTTAATAAGATGTACCCCCTGTAAAACTAATCTGCCTAACTTGTGTGGCTAAGATCAGAGTTCTAAGTCCACAGATGGCTGCACACACTATTCTCTCCTCCCCAAGATCTGCTTCCTGCCAAATACCTCCTTTAGCAGCCAAAAGGATCCTGAAGCAAATATAAGTTGTGTTCCCTCCACAAACATGATATTAAAGCCATGATATTCAAAAGGCCCAGTTACATCTTCACATACAGTACTTAAGATTTAACTGATCCAAAATATGTTATTTGATGAGCTCTAAGACTAAATCAGTGTCACTTGTTCATCAGATATCTTCAGAGAGAGAGAGAGAGAAAGAGAGAAAGAGTCAGGAAGAAAGAAAGCAACAGTGACGTCCAGCCTTTGAGCTTCAGTGCTGCACACCACATGGGAAGAGATGGAAGTTTCCACAGCGGCGAGCTGCGCCATATGGAAGCAGGCGCTGGCTTGCTGTGCGCTACATATTGGATAATGATGCAACAAACGCATTCATTAATAACCAGGCAAATAGATGGGTAGCTCATGCCTAGACAACAAACAGAGGGTTGCCGATCCCTACATCTTAATGTTCATATGACTGTGTGTGTATGTGTGTGTGTGCGCGCGCACTACTGTATTTTTAGGAGGAGTCTTTACCCCCTATGGTTTCTCCTTACATGATTGGGTATGCAGTACACACTTTCATTAATATAAGCATAGATGTAATAATATGTATTTTACCCCCTACCTCCTGCACTAAAACAGGATGTTGTTTTTCAATCAGTTTCATTTGTAAACTTGATGATGAGGTGCATACAGATTTTGAGTATATCAGTGAAAGACAGAGAGAGAGAGAGAGAGAAAATGTGTGTGTGTGTGTGTGTAAGTATGTGTGATCACAGGGCCTTGTGTTTGTGTTAGAGCCCTTAATGAGCTCTGCTAATGCTTTGGGGGAGTGTTTTGGTAGAGGTTTGCGTGGTTGGCCAAAAAACTTTCCAGAAAATGCTTTGCCATCATTTGCAAGGGCCATTTCATTTCTCAGACAGGTGGCCCGTCAGCTCTGATTGGGCACTTTTCTTGCCCTCCAGTCCTCATTAAACAGTGCTGTGACCAACTGCCCGCAAAATATCTGCAAATTCTGTCACTAGACCATTCTTTCAAGAAGCATAGAGAGCACATGTCTAAATGTTCACCTTCTAAATGTCAGGAGGACTTGCACTCTCTCTCTCTTTCCACCCATATTTAACATCACAGACGTCTATATGGTGTTGGCTCCCTGAGTCTGTATTGATTTGTTATAAATGATTCAGGTGATAGTGCCTGTGTTGTTTGCCCCAAAACTTAACAACTTTGCAACTGATTGCTAAAAATCTGTGTATCTTAAAGTGGACACCTTTACACAAATCACGTTCCCCCAGAGTTGCACAGGTATTCAATTCTCTGGGAAGTTCCAAAGTTTGACCCCCCCTGTAGGCCAGCACTGCCACAGAAGTATGTTTACTCTCTCATCTGGAGCTCTGAGGTGGGTGTTTTCTTCTAAGATGACTCGGAGCATTTCAAAGGGTCTGCCACCCCCCACCCCGGCACCTCCCCACACCCTCACCCGCCCCAGCGAAGACGCCTGTGGACGTTCTGAGGATGAATCGGCAAAGTCTTCAAATGCCAGAGGCTGAGCGGAGGAAGACCGAGACTACGTGTTTAGCGTTAAGAGGTGACGCCCACCAGGTAGATCTGTATGTTTTTCTTGGACACCTACATTTATCTCAGGTTATGAAGGAACATCACTCCACAGTATTGCTGAAGCCTACAGTGTCAAATTCCCCTCCTTTGCCCCCCCCACCCTACCCCCCCTCTTCCTCCCTCTCTTCCTCTTCTCCATCTCTCCAACCACTACGCTAACAAAGGAGGAGAGAGGGGAGGGAGAATTTTAATTGCAATCCGAGCGCTAGGGAGCTGATCATGAGAGGGTCCCAAAGGACGTCTCGCGTCCTCCTGCTCAACACACATCATCATGCATCATCTGCTCTCTCTCTTTCTCTCTCTCGCCCTCACTCTATCCCTCCATCCTCTGTCCCACTCATTCATCTCATTCATCTGTAAACAAAGGGAAGTGCTTTCATGATGTGCATCCGTCTGTCTGCCACTCAAGCGCTCCGCTCTGGCTGCGGACAACTGGTCAGCTTTGAACTTGTTAGACTTGAGGCAACAGACTTATGAACAAACTATTTGTGCCTTTATCTTAAATCAAGTCAGTCATTTTTGTCTTCCTTTGATAAAAACAGTGGGGATAAAAAGTATCCAGTCATATTTCTGCCTCAACCTCCTGTCCAGCAGCATATAGCTTCCACATACAGTATATGGCTTCACCAATCTAACTTAAAGAATGAGGGTGAAAAGATGCTTTCAAATGGAGCTAAATGAAAGCGATGCTTTGCAGCGGTGGATTAGGATGAATAATCAGGCTAAGCGAAGGTAGAGAGATGTCTGAACACGCTCTAGTTTTCCCCACTCCTCCCCTCCCAGCATCCTCTGCTTCTGACAATGCAATCCAGCTTCAAAAGACTCTTTAATGGCACACTCTGATGCAAACATCACAAGCTTATCTATAATATATACTCTCTGTTGTTAGCACCTATATATTTTTTAAAGCTCAGTAAAATCCACAGACCTAATTAATACTTAAGAACACCACAAAAGGGAGCACCAAAACATCTAAATGAAATATTATTTGAACTACAAAAAAGTGTTTAGATATTCTCTCTCTAAGTTGGGTTTCCATTGAGTCTGGGAGTTGTTATTATGACCGCCCGGCTTGCAGCGGGATCATATAGGTTTAGTCAGATTTTTTTTTTTTTTTTTTTTTTCGCATGCCCAAATTTCTGTCAATGATTCGGGACACTGAAAGACCCGGGGTACCACGAACTTGGTGGGCATGTAACCCCCATGGATAGCATGGAACCATCGTTTTCGTTTTGATCTGTAGCCCCGCTGGACTGGACCCCCAAAGGAGGGTAGGGCGACACAGTTTTCTGTGAATATCTCGAAAACCGTAGGGTTTAGGAGGACCATTTTTTTTTGTATGTTGATCTCAAGGGGCCATGTCAACCCATTCCATAACCACTCATTTCATGTATAGCGCCACCTAGTTAAACACAAAAAAAAGTAAAAATGAGGTGTTGTAATTGAAGGTATCTGTGACCTAACATAGTCAAACCTGCACGAAATTGGATGTGTAGGATCATTATGACACCCTCTGTATGCACGCCAAGTTTTGTGGAATTCCGTTCATGGGGGGCCACACAATAAATTAATTTATGTTACTATACACCAACTGGCCTGTAGGTGGCCGGGAGACAGTTTTCTGTGAATATCTCGAGAACCGTAGGGCCTAGGAGGTCCACCTTTTTATGTATGTTGGTCTTAAGGGGGCATGTCAACCCATCCCATTACCACTTATTTCATGTATAGCGCCACCTAGTTAAAAATTAAAAAGCAAAAAATTAGGTGTTTTCATCACAATATCTCTGGCTGACAAGGTCAAAACTGCACGAAATTAAAAGTGTAGGATCATTATGACACCCTCCGAATGCATGCCAAGTTTTGTGTACTTTTCGTTCATGGGGGGCCTTACAATAAAATAATTTATGTGTACATTTAGTGACGTACACCAACAAGGACTCGGGACACTGAAAGACCGGGGTACACAAAAACTTGGTGGGCATGTAACCCCACATGGATAGCATGGAACCGTCATTCTTCGTTTTGATCTGTAGCCCCCAGCTGGACTGGACCCCGAAGGAGGGCAGGGCAGACACAGTTCTCTGTGAATATCTTGAGAACTGTAGGGCCTAGGATGACCAATTTTTCCGTATGTTTGCCTCCAGGGGTCATGTTAACCCATTTCCATGTGCACACATGTGCATAAACAGATACTGCCTTTTCACACATACATTTACAGTAATCATCACATTATGACACATACTCACAGTAGACATATATGACACGCTTGCATGCACAGGCACATCACATGAGGCACACACACAAGCAACACACACACACACACAAACATAACTCCGTTTTTCCGCAGAGAAGCGATAGGAGAAGACGAATCACCCACCAAACGACCCAGAAAGTGTTGAAGAACCATCAGAACGACTCTCAACCTTAAGGTAACTTTTGATAAAATTGTTGCATAGTGCTTCTTTAAGCCTGCACATTTCCTCACTTTCTTACTTGACCTCTTGCAACAATTATCTTCAAACGTCTTCTTAAGTGACAGACATAGCGATTGCGACAATCTAATCTTAAATAATTATTATTTATATCTGTGGTAGCCTATATAGCAGGGTGGGCAAACTTTTTGGCTCAAGGGCCACCCCCATCATACCTATCATAAAGTATCGAAAGTATTTGTTTTAAAATGCTGTTTAAAAATTCTGTTTAACAAATGTATAAATTGTGCACTGTAAACTTTAAGAACAATTCCGTTTATTTTCAATGATCTTCTGCCCGCTCAGCTTTGTGTTGGTACCTATGGCTGTGCCCTCTCAGTTTTTAAATGGTCAGTAGTGGGAACTACTGTTGCCCTCATGATTTCCTTTTAAAAGTTTCTCATAAGAAGGAGATACCAATTATCAATAACAACCAAAGCTGGAACCTGCGTTCTCTCCCTCTCATTGGCGCCAGGCTGGCGTTCAAACTAGATAATACCCGCCTAATACAAGTCACTTCAGTTCAACCATTTCGCCCAGTTCAATACATTTTTCCACAAAAAATAAAATTCAGCTGAAAGGCCTATATGATTCCTATAACTGTCTCACTAAATAGCATTTCCACACTCAATTCTCCCACTGGTATCTGCTAGACAACAAGTACCAAAACATGATTAGTTCAATTCTGAGAAATTCTTGAATTGTGTGCATGTGCACGCGGTACGCGTTTATGTTTATGTGTGTGGGGGGTGTGTGTGTGTGTGTGCTTGTGTGTTTGCCTGCGTATGTGTGTGTCGGGCCATTGTCATTGGGATCAGGGTAGTTTATTTTTAAGGGGTGCTTAAGTTGTGTTTCATCACGATTGCTGTGTTGACAATATTGTGTGCTTGATAGGACACCAGTAGTCTGTATTTGCTTGTGGGAGTGGATTTTGTGCTTGATGCCATTCATTTGTGTGATTACTATGTGCACTTGAAGTAATTGATTGCCCTATTGTCCTGATGCCCACTACAATGGTCTAGCCTATCCTTTGTGAGAATCCCTTCAGTCTCAGCTGAACTGCATTGCCTGTCTCAGACCCTACCTCCCTGGACTAATTGAATAGACTATTTAAGACTGATGATATGAGGGTAAAGGGGCGTGGAAGCATCGTTTTGCAGCCCTGGTCCCCCGATCTGCAGAGCGGAGGAGGAATTCGCCGACTGGCGATCCAAGGCGAGAGCGAGCACGCCCGGTACAGCCTGACTGAATCGGATCTGGCGCTGGCAGCTATCCTCCTTCTAAAGGAGCGTGAGACTACCTGTATGAGGTGTGTATCGTGTGTGTGTGTGTGCTTATCCCTAGCTGATGGTGCTTCTGATTGCCTCGTCGCCTGCTTCTCTACCCTTCAGCTGCAGCTGGATTCCCCCTTCCGCTTCGGGGTCCGAGCTGCTTTTTTCAAATGCCGCCAGGCCCCTGATGAAGGCATAGGGCCGTTTCTCTTGCGCCTCCGAGAGTGCCATGCTAGATGGCGTCAAGTGGAACCAGCAGCAGCAGGGGGAGAAGACGACTTGATGCTGGACCAGTTTGTCTTGGCCTTGCGGGAGGGTCCAGTGAGAGTGGAATTACAACAACATCTACGAAGGCACCCCCAACAGAGCTTCAAAGTGATTGCCGCTGAGGCACGAGCTTTAGAGGAGGAATTAGGTGAGTCCACGGATATTGTGCAAACTAATGCTATACGGTTTAACTCTGCCCTTCCAGAACCCTCTAGGGACCGACTAAAGCGGGAGGAAAAGACCATGGACCAATGGAGAGAGAGCCTATGACAAGAGCTACGACAAGACTCAGCAGACCAGGTCAAGGCCCTATAGGAGCCCAGCTACTAGAGGAACTGCGCCCTCGACCAACTCCAATGCCAACTGCAGCAACCACCCTGGATAACACCCAAGCCCGGTCAGTACTTAAGCCAGGACCTACTTCAGGTGGGGACAGGGCACCCAGAGCTCTTCCTCGCTACAGCTGGGATGAGGAGGGGCGTCCCGTATGCCTAGATTGTGGAGTGGCGGGACATGTACAGCACCACTGCCCCCAACGCCAGCGACAGTCGGGTTTTCGGAACCCCCCACCGCCAAGAGCCGGACGGTGGGGGCGATGATGGCTCCTTCTCCTGTCCCTAAAAGGCCTGCCCTGGTAGGTGAGTGTCCTGGCGTTGAAGTGGAGGTTAATGGACAGCTAATCACTTGTCTCCTTGACACGGGGTCGCAGGTCACCCTGTTCAGCCAAAGCTTGTTCCAACAGCGGCTGGGCCATACTCACATTAGAACAACGGATGAGGCAGAGTGGCTGAAACTGAAAGCGGCAAATGGCCTACAGATCCCTTACATCGGATATGCCCTGCTGGACTTTAAGGTAGGGGGCATTACTATTCCTCAAAAGGGTGTCATCATTGTAAAAGATGATTGTCTAGGGCCTGAGTGGGCCATTCTTTGGATGAATGTCATTACCGAGTGTTGGCAGGAACTCATGAGTGGAATGCACCCAGGAGAAGCGGCGTTTCGGGTTCAGATGTCCCCCATGGCAGATAGAGAATGGGAAAAGGCGTTTGCAGTGT
Source organism: Alosa alosa (assembly GCF_017589495.1). Lineage (NCBI taxonomy): Eukaryota > Metazoa > Chordata > Actinopteri > Clupeiformes > Clupeidae > Alosa > Alosa alosa. The sequence continues at coordinate 28,300,201 of NC_063200.1, read as the reverse complement.
GCAGAAGAGCAGCCCAGGAAGTCCCAGCAGTGCCCCTGCACGGCACTGTGAAGCTACCAAAGAGGGGCCCCCAGATCATTCCTGCAGAAGCCGAGATTCTGGTTTGGGGACAAGTCAGTGGAGGATCCATCACCACAGACTGCCTGCTGTTGGTCGAACCCCTTCCAGACCACAAAGAAGAGTGGCGAGTGGGCCGGGCACTGGTCTCCAGCAGAGGTGGTCAAGTTCCAGTGCGGCTTTGTAACCCAAATTCGTACCCCATCGAAATACCCCCTCGCACCTCTATTGCTGAGTTCTCCGAGGTGTCGACAGCAGAAGTCCAATGCCAGCGGGAGCTGTTGCTGAGACCGGAAGACCCGGAGACCATCGAAGTGGTGGTCAGCAGCGTGACCACCAACCCAGAAGGTCAGCACCCTGCTCTGTCGATCCGAGGCGACGGACTGACGGATACCCAGCAACAACAGCTAGCATCTATGCTGGATCGATGGCAGCCTGTGTTTGCTGCCCATGGGGAAGACTTTGGCTGTACTGGAGTGGTCCAACATCGGATCCCTACCGGCAACGCACCTCCAAGCAGAGAAAGATACCGACCAGTACCACCAGCCTGTATCCTGAGCTCCGAAGCCTCCTTAAGGGCATGTTGGAGCAAGGGGTGATCCGGGAAAGCTCAAGTCCCTGGGCGGCACCCATCGTCCTGGTTAGGAAAAAAGATGGGTCATGACGTTTCTGTGTGGACTATCGCAAACTGAACGCCGTGACCCATCGAGACGCCAACCCTCTCCCCCGAGTCTCTCACTGGATTACAAAAAGCCTGCTGGTTTTCCACCTTAGACCTGGCCAGTGGGTACTGGCAGGTTGAGATGGACCCATCTGACCGCGAGAAGACTGCCTTTACCACACCCATGGGACTGTATGAGTTTGATCGCATGCCGTTTGGTTTGTGTAATGCGCCAGCCACCTTCCAGCGTCTGATGCAATGTTGCCTGGGGGGTATGGTAAATGAGTCCTTGTTAATTTACCTGGACGATGTGATCGTGTACTCCCCAGACTTCGATACGCATCTGCAAGACCTAGAAAGAGTGTTCAGTCGCTTGATGGAGATGGGACTTAAAGGCTGTGCTGTCACAGTTGCAGGGAGGACAGGAGAGGGTGATCGCCTATGCTAGTCGCAGCCTCCAGCCTGCAGAGAGAAATTACCAAAATTACAGTTGGTTTAAACTGGAGCTCCTGGCCTTGAAGTGGGCCATTACGGAGAAATTTAAGGACTACCTCTGGGGCATGGAGATAGAGGCGTATACCGATAATAACCCCTTAGTGCACTTAGAGACCGCCCGCTTGGGTGCAGTCGAGCAACGTTGGGTGGCCCAGTTGGCGAATTACAGCTATAAGATCAGATATCGGCCAGGACGAACTAATATTAATGCAGACATTCTCTCCAGATTGCCAGGGGAACAACCAGCAGCGACCATGGTGCAAGCAGTGACTGTGGAGCCCACAGAGCCTGAGGAGACTGAGGCCGGTGGTTGGCAAGTACGGCAACACACAGACCCCGACCTACGGCGACTGATAATGTGGCTGGAGCAAGATAGGCAACCATCTTCTCAAGACCTGCAAGGAGCAAGCCGGCAACTCCAGAGGTTGGTGCGTGAGTGGGGGCGGCTGGAGGTGAGAGATGGAATCCTGGGGCGACGCCACCTAGAGCAAGGAACGGGGGTGTCCTTTTTCCAAACAGTGGTCCCCCAGGGGGAGACGCGAGGTCTATGGGAGGAGTACCACCAGCAGGCTGGCCACCTCAACCCAGACAAGGTAGCGACCATCATGAGGAAGCGGTTCTTCTGGCCTGGTATGGCTAGTGAGGGGGTGACCTGGGGTGCAGAATGTGGACAATGCATCCTCAATAAGGCGGGACCAGAGGTAAGGGCACCCCTGGTATCTATTAACACCAGCTATCCCTTCCAAATTGTTGGCATTGATTATCTGTCATTGAACCGGCCCGGTGATGTCTACCCATACATTTTGGTTATGACTGATCTTTTTTCAAAGTAGGCTATCGCAGTTCCCACCAAAGACCAGTTGGCCGCCACCACTGCCAGAGCTGTGTGGACCCACCTTTTCCAGGTGTTCGGATGTCCAGAGAGGATCCATTCCGACTGAGGGGCTACGTTCGAGTCGGCGTTATTTCAACAGTTGTGCCAATTGTATGGGGGACAGCGCAGCCGCACGACACCCTATCACCCACAGGGCAATGGTGTCTGTGAACGTTACAACCAGACCTTGTTAAGTATGCTGGGAACCTTAACTGAAGAGGAGAAAACCCATTGGCCCAGTAATGGCCCACCAAGCTACCTGCCCTTCTCCAACTTTACAACAATACGGTTCACAGTACAACAGGACTGGCGCCACACTTTGTGGTGTTTGGTCGCCATGCCCGACTCCCAATCGACTGGGTGCAGGATTTACCTACCAATACAGAGTCCCATACACTCAACGGATGGGTCAGGCACCATCATGCCACACTGAACCGAGTTTGGACCCTTGCCCAGCAGCATACCAGGAACCAACAAAGACGAGACCAAAAACGCTATGACCGACGGGCGAAGGCCTCCGAACTCCTTCCTGGTGAGAGAGTACTCTTGAGGCACTTCCGGCGCCGAGGTCAAGGGAAGTTAGCCACTAGATGGCTACCCATACCGTTCGTGATTGACAATCGGGTGAGGGCAGATGGCCCAGTGTACGTCCTCCGACCCGAAGGTAAGGATGGGCCTACACACACTGCACACCGTAACAACCTCCGCACTTGTCCTGTCTCCTTCCCCTCCAGGCAGATGGGCCGATCCGAATCCATCCCTGGTGAGGATCCCACCTTAGGTCAAGGTCTGGACCGCATCTACTGGCCCCTCACCTTTTATGCTCGGCGGAACCAAGGGGGTGCACCACTAACATCGCCGCTTTGGAGAACCCCAGCGCCATCAAGGCAAGAGGGACCAACACACACTGTTGCTGCACCAGCAAGGACAATTGAGTCCACTGACATTGACACACGGGAGCTGGAGGTCTCTTTGGACCCGGTGAAGCTGCCTGTACCCCGTAGATCTGAACGCAGCACGAGAGGTGCTAGACCCAGCAGGTATAGCCCAGGGTAGTCTGGACGACTATAGGTAAAGCTGGGGGGTAAATGTCGGGCCATTGTCATTGGGATCAGGGTAGTTTATTGAAAGGGGGGCTGGGAGTGACATAAGGGGTGCTTAAGTTGTGTTTCATCACGATTGCTGTGTTGACAATATTGTGTGCTTGATAGGACACCAGTAGTCTGTATTTGCTTGTGGGAGTGGATTTTGTGCTTGATGCCATTCATTTGTGTGATTACTATGTGCACTTGAAGTAATTGATTGCCCTATTGTCCTGATGCCCACTACAATGGTCTAGCCTATCCTTTGTGAGAATCCCTTCAGTCTCAGCTGAACTGCATTGCCTGTCTCAGACCCTACCTCCCTGGACTAACTGAATAGACTATTTAAGACTGATGATATGAGGGTAATGGGTGCGGCGTGGAAGCATCGTTTGCAGCCCCGGGTCCCCGTCTGCAGAACGGAGGAGGAATTTCACGCCCGACTGGCCGATCCAGAGGCCGAGCGAGGCCGAGGGGGTACAGCCTGACTGAATCGGATACGACGCGCGCTATCCTCCTTCTAAAGGAACGTGAGAATACCTGTATGAGTGTGTATACGTGTGTGTGTGTGCTTATCCCTAGCTGATGGTGCTTCTGATTGCCTCGTCGCCTGCTTCTCTACCCTTCAGCTGCAGCTGGATTCCCCTTCAGCCCGGGGCCCGATCATGAGTGAGCCCAGGTCTGGATGGAGCGATTGAATACCGTTCAACGCTCTCTAAGTATAAACCTAAGGAACGTGAGCATTTGGGCCACATGTGTGAGAAGCATATTCTGGTCTTTTGTGTGCTCTGATCACTGATTGTCTGCCTCTCTATTCCTCAGTCATCTCGCCCACTCAACGCGGCTTACTTCCGGTTTATTTGGGAGAAGCGACAACAAAGGCTGGTGCCTCTGGTGCCTCTGGGGGGGGGGGGGGGGGGGGGCCTACAGATCAAAATGAAAAACGATGGTTCCATGCTATCCATGTGGGATTACATGCCCACCAAGTTTCGTGTACCCCGGTCTTTCAGTGTCCCGGGAATCCTTGATGGTGTATGGTCACTAAATGTACACATAAATTATTTTATTGTAAGGCCCCCCATGAACAAAAGTTCACAAAACTTGGCATGCATTCGGAGGGTGTCATAATGATCCTACACTTTCAATTTCGTGCAGTTTTGACCATGGCAGCCAGAGATATTGTAATAAAAACACCTAATTTATTGCTTTTTAATTTTTAACTAGGTGGCGCTATACATGAAATAAGTGGTAATGGGATGGGTTGACATGCCCCCTTAAGACAAACATACACAAAAAAAGGTGGACCTCCTAGGCCCTACGGTTCTCGAGATATTCACAGAAAACTGTCTCCGGCCACCTACAGGTCAGTTGGTGTATAGTAACATAAATTAATTTATTGTGTGGCCCCCCATGAACGGAATTCCACAAAACTTGGCGTGCATTCAGAGGGTGTCATAATGATCCTACACTTCCAATTTAAATTGCAGTTTTGACTATGTTAGGTCACAGATACCTGCGATTACAACACCTCATTTTTACTTTTTTGTGTTTAACTAGGTGGCGCTATACATGAAATAAGTGGTTATTATTATATGGAATGGGTTGACATGGCCCCTTGAGATCAACATACAAAAAAAAAACGGTCCTCCTAAACCTTAGGGTTCTTGAGATATTCACAGAAAACTGTGTCTGCCCTACCCTCCTTTCGGGGGGTGCAGTCCAGCGGGGAGCTACAGATCAAAACGAAAAACGATGGTTCCATGCTATCCATATGGGGTTACATGCCCACCAAGTTTCGTCTACCCTGGTCTTTCAGTGTCCCGGGAATCCTTGATGGAAATTTGGACATGCGAAAAAAATAAAAAAAAAAAATAAAATCTGACTAAACCTATATGACCGTTGCTTCGCTGCGCAGCGGTCATAATTAAATGGATCTGCTGCAAAGGAGATAACTAAGAGTAGGCCTAGCTATCATCTCTATTTAACATGATGTTTTGACATTGACATTGTAAACATTCTCTAAGGAGAGTGAAAAGCAGTTTGCAGTAAAGCTAACCAACGTCAACTCTATCGCAGGAAAAAAATAGTGAGCAGCCTGATAACCAAATTAAATGCTCGGTGGGCTGGATAAAAGTGCTTGGCGGGCGGGCCCCAGTTTGCCCACCCCTGCTATATAGCCTACTTGCAGATGTCAAAGTGTTTCTATTTTCGTATTGATGTGAATTAATGTGTAGCCTAGATCCGAAGTTTAAACCGTAGGCCTAGCTATGACGTGCAGTCACCTGACATCACCATGAAATTAGAGGATATTTCAGAACTATTCATTTGGACAGCTCCCCTTAAAGGTGCCCTGCCACACAGAACCGTTTTAACATGTTAGGTCCATATGTGTTTGTGCTATGTCGTGAATGTGAAAATAAACAGCTACCTCTTCTGAAAAGAAATAAGCAGAGAAATTAGGCCAATTGCAAAAGCTCTTCAGATTGACGTGGAATTGATGAGCTCATTACTATTCATGAGCTCGCCCAGTTCAGACCGTGCCCACAAAATTCGTTTAGCTCTGTGACTGTTTTAGTAGGCCTATGCAAGGATGGCTGAATGTCAACGGACTTGTGCGCTATGCACGAACAGAACTTTAACAATGCATTATGCCCAAGAACCCAGACTTGAGGATGGCTTCAGTTTATTTTTTGGAACAATGCTACAAGCTTTGCAAAAAGGTAGCCTAGCAGGTTTCATTTATGCACATTTGGACAATGCTAGCACTCGTTAGCCAAGCAAAGTTCATGCCATGAAGCTAAAATTTGTTGATAACAGCTACCATCGCGGCAGTCTACGACCAGTGCAGTCCGTAACTAAAACGTTATTGTCAACTCAAGAAAGTGTTACGTTGTACAGGTTTAATGCACTCGCTAGCCTAGGTTTTATTTATGCACATTTGGACAATGCTAGCACTCGCTAGCCAAGCTATAAGTTCCATAGATATATATACTGACTAGATGTCGCCTTGACTACTGCTGTTCATTGGAACGAATGCGTCAATCAAGACACCATCTTGCCGTGGTGATCCACTCCTCTATAATGCATTAGCGTCAATCTAGGCAAAGATCTAACGAAAATAAAATCACCATAAATAGTCAAAATCTCAAGCAATTGTCTAGTTTTTTTGGGTTGTTCCAACTGACAGCCATGTATTTATGGTCGAGTCTAGAGAAAACTAAGCACAGTTTTCTGTGAATATCTTGAGAACCATAGGGCCTAGGATGACCAAGTTTTTGCGTATGTTTGCCTCCAAGGGTCATGTTAACCCATTCCATATTCACACATGTGCATAAACAGATACACACGCACACACATACATTCACAGTAATCATATGTATGACACATACTCACACAGTAGACATATGTACACATGCAAACACAGGCACAACACAGGCACACACACAAATAAACATAAACATGTACAGGCACACAATTCAAGAATTTCTCAGAATTATTAACACCCAGATAGCAAACATACACTGGGACGGAACTGGGCCACACCTACCACAACGTCCGGCACGGATCTGCATAATGGACCTGATCCGGCGTCCAAACGCACATCGGTCCAAAATTGGTCTGGATCCGTTTGACGGATCTGGTACCAATAAGGGCTAAGACTGGCCCAGTTCCGTATGGTAGTCTGTGTTACTGAGGTGTTCCAGATCTGTTTATCATATGCAATACGGGTCCGCTTATTGTGTGTGGTACGGACCCGTTTATCAGACATCAGCCGGCTTTATTTGACATGTGAAATGTGATTGGTAATTAGGGCTAATTATCCTGAAAAATCTGTTTGCTACACATTTGTAATGCTGCCGCGATTAGTCGACCTAATCAACTATGAAAATTAGTCGACGGCAATTTTTTCAGTCGAAGAGTCGTTTTACTATTGACCGCCTATTTATTTTTGGTCTCAAACGGCTCACTGTAATGTTATATTAACTATGTTATTAACTCTTGAAAAGTACAATGACTTTTCTTTGGATGTTAAACAGGCTACTAAGACTTTGGCAGTCATGTTTTACACCCTGCTATGCACGCACACTGTTAACGCCAGCAGCAAAGCTGCGTGCCTGCCTGCTTTCAGCGCAATTCATTATTAGGCAGGCAGAGCTAAGTGGGGAGCTAAGCTAGTAGGTTACGCTAGTCCAGACTCTGACTAATATAGTATTGTGGAAATTGAAATAAATGAAGTGAAGAGTGTCTCAAGTTGACAGCGCGAACGCATGTCATTCAAACCAACTGATAAAGTGGGGAAACCTATGTGTTGAGACACGCAAAGTGCCTGTAGCCTACTTGGTTTGAACATGCTGATGTTAGGCTCATTTGCAAAGTCCTCAACTCCTGTCGCCATGCTGATGTTAGGCTCATTTGCAAAGTCCAGCGTTTCTCAAACTATGGGCAGCGCGGACCAGCACCGGCCGTAACGTGGACACTGCTGGTCCGGAGCCGCGGAGTGAAATTATTCCCGGGGCATCCTATTGGAAGGCTATTTAATTATGAAACTACATTTAATAGAACAATGTGGATTTATGCAACTTCCATAAAAACAGAGCACAGACTATACACTAGAGTATTGTATAGTCATTTGAATAACGTGGCTAAAAGCTTGTGGCATAATTAAATATGTCAATATTCTTTCCATTTGCCTACCAGTGTATAATGCTTGCATGAGGGAAACATCCCAAAACGATGACACCCATATAATTGCTGTTGTTTTGATTGTTTTGTTGTATTTATCATGCAACCATGCAAAAGCAATGGAACTATTGTAATTACATTTTACATTAGTAAAGCAGTCCTCTGATGTGCATGTTTTCACAAACTTTTTGTGAACAATGTTAGCACTTTAAACACTGGCTGCTTTGAAGTGCATGTATAACAATATAGCGTAACAATAACTATGAGTCAAAGTCAAAGTCAAAGTCAGCTTTATTGTCAATTTCTTCACATGTTCCAGACATACAAAGAGATCCGAAATTACGTTTCTCACTATCCACGGTGAGAAGAAGACATATTTTACCAATTTTAAGTCCACAACAAAACATAACATTCAAGTAAACAAAAAAGGAAATAAATAAATAAGTAAGTAAGGGCACATATAATAATGAAAAATAAAGAGCAACAAAATTTTGTTGAAATTGTGCATAGACAGTCAATAAAAAAACTAGTGCAAAGTCAGGCCAATAAGAGGCTTGGGTAGTTCTGTTTTGACCTGAATGAAATAAAGAAAGTGGCATAGTGGTTGCAAGTTATGTAAGAGCAGCAAGAAGTGTTGTGTTTTTCAGGACAATAACACTAAGGATTGTAAAATGTACAAGTGCATTACAGAATGTTCAAGTGTGCAAGTGGAGTAGTGCGAAGGCGACCATTGTGGGTCCAATGTCCAGGATGTAGTAGCTGAGGGTGGAGGGGGGAGAGGAGGGAGAAGAGTTCAGCATCCTTACAGCAGTGTATGAAGCTGTTGGTGGAGTCTGAAGATGTGGGGCGCTGAGCTTCTGTACCTCTTCCCAGAGGGCAGTAGATCAAACAGATTGTGAGGGGTGACTTGCATCACTCACAATTTTGGTAAGCCTAGCGGGTGAGTGGAGTGGTGTAAATGTCCTTCCGGGGAGGGAGTGAAGCACCAATGATCCTTCCAGCTGTGTTCACTATGCTGCAGAGCTTTCCTGTTGTATTCAGTGCAGCTTCCAGCCCCACACAGCGATACAGCTGGAGAGTAATGCTCTCAATGGTGCCTCGGTAGAATGTGGTCATGATGGCTGGTGGAGCACTTGCTTGCTCGCCCTGAGTTTTCGCAGGAAGGAGAGTACAGGCGGCTGAAGGCTCTCTTCGCCAGTGATGCAGTGTTGGTGGTCAGGAGGTCTTCACTGATGTACCCCAGGAATTTGGTGCTGCTTCCGCTCTCTCCACCACAGCACCGTAGATGGTCAGTGGCAGGTGTTGGGTGTGACCTCTCGGGAAGTCAACAACAATCTCTTTGGTCTTGCTGGCCGTTCAGCGGAGGTTGTGTCCCCTGCACCACGTGGTCAGATGGTGGAGCCTCCAACCTGTGGTGAGTCACCATTAAGCCCTTGGTATTAGAGACCCACCAAGGGATTGTGTCGTCAGCAAGAATTTCACTATGTGATTGTTGCTGTAGGTTGCAGTGCAGTCATGCGTCAGCAGGAGTGAAACAGCGGACTGAGCACTTGGCCAGGAACCCCTGTGCTCAGTGTGATGCTGCTTGAGGTATTGTTGCCACACATTGCTACTTGGGGCCTCTGACAGAGAGATCCAGTAGCCAGTTGCAGAGGTAGGTACTGAGTCCCAGTTTGTCGAGAGTTTGCAGATGAGTTGTTGTGAGTATTATGGTGTTGAATGCAGAGACTGAAGTCTATAAACAGCAATCTCACATATGAGTCTTTTTCCAGGTGGGTGAGGGGCTGGGTGCCGGGAGGCAGAGCAGATTGCATCCTCTGTGAACCCGGCTTGGCTCGGTATAGGAACTGGAAGGGGTCCCAGGAGTGCAGGGGGGAATGGCTTTTGATATGTGACATGACAAAAGCCGCTCAAAAGCACTTCACCATGATGATGGGTGTCAGTGCCACAGGGCGGTAGTCATTGAAGCAGGATGGAGCAGTTTTCTTACGGCACAGGTATGATGGTGGCAGCTTTGAAACATGATGGGGACGATGGCTTGCTTCAGGGGAAGTGTTAAAGATGTATTGAAGACATCCTTAAGCTCCCTCGCAGTCCTTCAAGCGCTATGATATGATTTAATGATAATTTGATGAGGGTGGGTTCATGTAGGTGGGCCCTATGATTTAAAGTATGCCATGACCGGGCCTCAGGTCAAGAAGTTGTCTATGTCCATGGCAACACTGGCATACAAATAAAGTCTTATCAAAGGTCTGACATAAGGTAGCATTTTAAATGGGTGTTTTTTTTTAATACATAATGTTTTGAACAGTTTACTTACAGTAATACAGCTTCTAACAAAAGTAGGGTGATATATATTTTACGTTTTCCTTTAGTTGAGTTCAAAATAAAAAGCGGACACAACAAAATAACAAACACTTGATTTTTAAAAAATTAGTCGTTTAGATTAGTCGACTAATCCCGAAAAATTAGTCGAAAAGATGGTCGTTAGAAAAATTAGTGGATTAGTGGCAGCACTACACATTTGCTAACAGGTTCGTTATAGGTTCACCCAGGCTAAAGTTAAACCTTAACGTTTTCCCAACAGCTCAACTGATAAACATAAGCTAGGCTACAAACACACAAGGGGCTAAAAACTTTACACATAAGTGTCTTATTATTTTTTTTTTATTCAACAACCTGGCTGTAGAAGTGCAATCCCAGACAAAGTTTTAAGTAGGTGTTAATTCCACTGTTCCCATCGATATTCAGGCGGTCTTCCTCAGTCATCTCCATGGTCAATCTGGAAACAACAAAAATAAACATTAGCCATTTATTCCTTTCACAATTACACTCGTTTTTTAACATCAGTGATCCTGTTAGCATTATCACTGTTTTTTCCAAAATAGTTATTGTGATGGCTGTTTTGCTTAAGTTAAGCTAGTTGTTGTTGCTGGAAAATAATAGTAAAGTTATCAATCGCTCGGTTGCTTGTTGTTGTCTCTGAATAAACCAACAGAGATAAAAAGCAGATACTACCTTGAAAAGTTGGGCTGTTCTTGTCCAACCCCAGGCTGCTGGCAAATTTTGTCAAAAGATTGATAGTGAGCAAACCAAAGATCCTTGATTAACATTGCTTGGACTTCTGCATGCGTGGCAAGAATATGGGGTTGTTTCATAGCACTGTTAGATCTGACACAAACAACAATTGACTACTTTTACCACTGCTAGGTAATAATAAAAATAATGAAACGAACATATGATCAATATTGAGCCAACTATATCTTCTTTTTCCAGCCTTACTGTAGAAATGAAGTGGCCATGGGAACATAGTGCACCCCCATGGTTTCTAAATTTGTGCCATTCCAAAATACCTTTTTTTTTCCTTTAGCAGCCAGTTGACAATTAAGTAGGGAAAGGACAGTCAATTTAGCAGAATCAGCACCTTAATTAATATCATTACCACCTGGGTCTGCTGTGAAAAAATGGTCCTTCGGCTCATATCCGTGTCACAGGTTTGGGCCAAATCAGTGTTTTGTATTTTAAACGCATCTCCTGACTTCCAGTTGAGTTGCGGAAATTGGACCTGGGACAAATCTGTAAACTGGTGATAAAACAGCATTGCTAGCAGAGCTGAAACCTGTATCAGGAGTAGACCTGGCCCACAGTCAGATACCGTATGTCCGCTACAGGCGGATCTAAAGGCTTTTATGCGGATCCGGCCCAAAGGAAATTGCTATCTGGGCAGGCAAGATGGGGGTGGGGTTGTATAAAATTAATTTTACATGTGAAATCTATGAACTAATCATGTTTTGGTACTTGTTGTCTAGCAGATAACAGTGAGAATTGAGTGTCGATAATGCAATTTAGTGAGACAGTTAGAATCATATAGGCCTTTCAGCTGATTTATTTTTGTGGAAAAATGTGCTGGACTGGGCGGCTTCTGCGTACATCTAGTTTAGTCTTTTTCTCACTCTAGGCTAGTACATGCATTATCATGGCCCTATAATTGTGCAGACAGGCGGGATATCCAACGTCCATCAGTCCCCTTTACAGTAAACCACTTCAACAAATCCTAACGTTCAAATAACCCCCAGAGTTGGCGGTCCATCAGTCCCAACATTTAGAAACATAATCGAACAAAAGTCCAAGTGTGAATTGCGTGCAGAAAGCCCCAAATGCAGTTTTTTTACACTGTATGCTCCATTGTGAAGTGCTTGTGGCTAAAATAATTATTAGGATTAGCTTAATGTGTTTTTGCCGTAGTGTTGTCGATGGGTTTAATAACACATCAAGGGGGTCCTTGGCCAGAACCTAGTGGTATTTGGGGGGCCTTGTCATGGAAAAGTTGGGGAACCCCTGACCTAGGTTAACACCTCTCTCTCTCTCCAAAATCTTACTCTGAGATGCACGCGCTATAGACTATAATTTAGGCTACCCAACATTTCAAATATGACTCTCTAATCAACTTTTTTAGCTCTTAAACACGAAAAATACACTGTTCAACCGAGCTGGTGTGTGAGGCGCACTCTTGGACTCCTTGAAACGCGACTAACCTTTTGGTTGAAGTTATTGTGCGTAGGCTATTATAGAATCCTGTTGCCCCTGTTATATATCAATGTAGCCTTTTATTGTTTTTTGCCATGAATCATCTGAGCTGTGATGAAATCGTGTGGTGTTTAAAGTTGGGATTACTGTAGGCCTAGGCTATACTGCCCATATTGGAATAAAGAAAATAAAGGCCCACCCTAGGCCTACTTCGCAATAGTCCACTCCGTTGAAAAATCCTGGCTACGCTAATCGTGTCGGAATGGCAGGACGTTTTAAAAAAAGGTCAAGTGTCGCTACTCTGACAATGGAAAAAAAAAATTGTCGCAGTAGTGGGACGCTTGAAAATTAATGTTAATGTTAATGCCGCCACTTCGACAATTAGACGCCAATGTCTAAGTAGCGGCATGTCGGAATAGCTGCATGTAACCTTTATAATCATGGGTCAATGCTTTGGGCAAACGAGATGTAGCTTAATTCACAAATGAAAAAGCCATGAGAAAGGTGATTTTCTGACGTTTCAACAACAAAACCGAGTTTGCCATCATTGTGTGAAGTTCCCAAATTTGTCGCTAATCACTAAAAACGTTTTCTATCGCTGGGGATGGCCAAACGTCGCTAAACACTGACAATACGGGAGAACTAGTTTAGAGCTTCAGATCCCCGCTCCAAGATGGGATGGCAGCGGTGTTGACGCATGCTGAGAAGCAGAAGGCGACATCTAGTCAGTAGGCCTATATATATCTATGGCTAAGTTCATGCCATGAAGCTAAAATTAGTTGATAACGGCTGTCATGTTACAGTATGGACGAAACCTACTAGTTGTTAGCCAATCAGAGTCAAGCAGCTTAGCTCGTTGAATATTAATGAGAACTAGCGCAAATCGAGCTGAGTCTTCATGCAGGCTTTCAACACCAGGCTAGAATGGCTTGAAACAAGGTAATCAAGGCATGTTTTCCACAAAAATCTTATAGTGTTAAGAGGAAATATGTTCTTCAACGACCTTTTTTTCCATGACTATGACTAAGACGAGATGATGCCGAGACTGCACTAATGTCCTGAAACACTTAATCTTAAGATGCATTATTGTTGACGAAAAAAGACTAAAATGTTTTGCATGAAATAAAAACTAAGATACAATCTCTCAATTTTCGTCTACAAAAAGACAGAATATCTAGCTGTTAGGTTTTCAAAATATTCCGAATGAGTTCATGCGCAGCAGCTTTCCTGTATGCTAGTCTAGGCTAACCTGACCCTAGCCAGATGAATGTCGTTCCGCTTAGCTCTGCCTAGCTTCACTCACATCCATCTGGGACCTCTTCCATTGAGAGTGATTTCTCCAACCAACTTTATGGTTTAGCCAATCAGGACGAGGAGGGGAGTTTCATAGATGTGACATAAGCGTAGGCGACTGTGGAGTCTGTTATTAGCGTCACAGGTTGGCTTCGATGTGAGTGGTTGAAGTAGCACGTCAATAGATGACGGACAAGTGGCTTATTCAATCATATGCAAGCATTTTTTGATTAGGCCCAGCCTTCTGAAGCAACACTTCAATGGATCGGTTCCAGATGGATGAGTGGAGCTAGGCGGAGCGAAATTCATCTGGCTATTGCCAGGTTAAGTCTAGGCTGCCCCAAAGATAATTAATGCGTAGCAAGATGGGTCGTCCTAGTTTATGTCTATGAGGGCAAAGTGGAGTTCAGTCAGAGACAGGCTCTGGTTCAGTCCCCGCCTGCACAAGGGCGTGTCACTGACGTTTGAACGCCTCGGTTCCACGCCAGATAGAAGCCGGAGTACAAAACAAACTTGGTGTACACCTTCATTAATGTTGATTTTCTCCTGACTGGAGGGTCATACTGTCACGACATTCTCCTGAAATGGGGAGGAGGGTTTGGAGATCATGATACCGTGTCCGAAATGTACATCCATTGCTCAGAAAAATAAGACTTTGACAAATTCTGGGAAATTCTTGGATTCTGCCATAGACCTCAATGTTAAAAAGGGAGCCCGATTAGTGTTAATTTTGTCACCCATTTTTAATTTAGTCTTAGTCTTGTGATGAAATGTCCTTTTTAGTCTTTAATATTTAGTCATTCAAATGTCATTTTTGTTAGTCAAGTTTTAGTCGACTAAAAGTCTCGTCATTTTAGTCTAGTTTTAGTCAAAAGAAAACTAAAGGTATCTTAGTCAGTTTTAGTCAAAACATTTTAGTCGTTTGTTTTATAATAAATTATTTCTTATTACCATTTCAGTGAAATAGTGTTTCACACATCTCAATTTTCCAATATTGTGTGTCCACAGGGCTACTTGTCTGTTAGAACTCATTCTGATTTTTTGTTAGTCAGTATGTTTACATGCACAGGTAAGTCAAGCTACAGTTACAGCTCGGCTGGGATTAGACCATACCCAGATAGCAATTTCCTTTGGGCCGGATCCGCACAAAAGCCTTTAGATCCGTCTGTAGCTTACACCCGGTTTCTGACTGTGGGCCTGCTCCACACCAGAGATGTGTTTCAGCTTAACATGTAAGGAGTTTTTGTGCCAACTTTCGGATAAGGCCCAGTTCCGTTTACCACCACTCAACCAGGCTTGGTGTGCTGGTTTGGCCCACACCAGTTACACGGATCTCAGCCGATAGTGCCAATTGATTTTTTTATAGGCTAGATAATTAGCCTACGCCAAACTGTTTTATTTCTGGAATTTGCATGGACAGGAACGCCTGAGCTGTGTGTTAATCTGTTATTTCCCACACTGTCCGACTGCTTTCATAGCCCTATATAGGTCTTATGGGCAAGAGTGTAGCCTAATGTGAAGTAAGTCCCGACCATAGACTAAAAAATAGGTCCCGACAGGGAGAACAGAACCCCGACGCGCGACTTTGCCGGTGATAGTTGGCGGGATAATGTGTTGAACGCCGGTCATTAAGTTAAATAGCCTACGTCTCTTCAGGGCAAAGCAAGACCTCCGCTGGCGCGTCAGGTCCGGTTCACCCTGTCGGGATTTATTTTGCCATCTATTAGGCCCTATCCCTTAGGCTACATAAAAAGTAATTGTTAAATCTATCCATGAATGACAGGAAAGTCTGTCTGAGCTGTGTAGGCTATGTCTAGCCGTTTGTCAGATTAATTTCACACTTGGCAGGTGTCTTGCTACAAGCACGAGTAAGTGCAGTGTCAATGTTGACATTGTTTGAAAAAGAAATGCAAAGACATCGGTAAATCTCGGTAAAGCACACTTTGCCGCTCTCCGCTGGCCACTCCCCCTCTCAGCGCAGGACCAGCGACAGAGGAAACGGAGCTTTAAATCAGTGCACAGGAAGGTAGAAAGTCGAGATGCAAGTTGTTTGGATGATTATCATGTCTAACCTCAATAAAGAATGCCTCTACTTTCGTAATTAATGATTCCGCTGATTTTGCAACACACCAACAAACATGGGAGCAGTGGCTATTCAAAACGAAGTATAGCGATATATATATTCAAAACGAAGCCTACAAAAAATGTCCCATAAACTGATCCCTTGAATAGTCCAGGCTACATTACACTGTCTGTAGACTTTCAGTAAACAAGCGATACTTCCAGTTGCAAGATCCCAAACTGAAACGACCGATAATAGCCTACTCCCCGACTGAAAGGACGTTTCAGAATGCCA
Source organism: Alosa alosa (assembly GCF_017589495.1). Taxonomy (NCBI): domain Eukaryota; kingdom Metazoa; phylum Chordata; class Actinopteri; order Clupeiformes; family Clupeidae; genus Alosa; species Alosa alosa. The sequence goes on along the minus strand of NC_063200.1, from coordinate 28,284,173 downwards.
CCTAGTGAAAGCCCGACCAGTAGGCCTATACAGACAAGGAGTGGCAGAGAGACCTTGATTTCACTGATAGGCTACCAGTGACTGTTTTTGAGTCATATGTCATGCATCATTCAGCACAAGGGGCTGCCTTCTGTATCAAGTTATTCAATGGGCTAAACATATACCTTAAGCTTTAGGCATAGGCCTTGCTCAGCAACAGACAACGAATAGACATGCGTGATCTCATTTGCTATCAGAGATTGTGTTTGGCTTAGGCCTACATCGTTGTACTTCAGAACTGATAACGTGGACAGCTCCCCTTAAGAACTATAGAACAGTGCAGGCAAGTTCACGTTATGAGCATGTTCGGGAAACAGCAAGCACACAATCAGTCAGAAATATATAGCAGCTGTAGGCCTAGGCCTCTTAGGTCCGTAATGAGCGGATGTCAGCCGCAAGCGCGATTAATTCTTAGAATGAAACAAAATGAAACATTTCATAGGGGTGTTATTTACCAGCCTATACCTATTCATTGAATTGTTATGGCAAATATTACATTGAGACACATAGGCTGCATGCGCACATTATGTCCAATGCATTTATACATCAGTCGTGTTGTGTGTTTAATTAAATAAACCAATGAAAAAAATACTTCACAATTGTATCGGTATGTTTATATCTACACACATCAAGTGCACTACTCCAAGCTGTCTCATCGAACATCACCGGCGGAGAATGATTCACTCTGTGGACATGACCAACCCACGTAAGTCCAATAGGGCTATTACACATTTGCTTTTGATAAAATTATGCTGAAATTTTGTTTAAGTTATTTGAGCTACTAAGTGGGGTGTAGTCCGACATGTTTCTGTGGTTGCAACGCCAACTTCAGTTTAGGCCTAGTTGGAGCGACTTTTTAATAATAGGCAATTTAGCTAGAAAACTGTAGGCATTTAATAAAAGTATTCTCTTAGACAGTGTGTGTAATAAGTGTAAGTCAGTGAGTGAGAAAAGGTAGGCCTATTTCTGTGCAGGTTTATAATGGCCTAGCTTAATGTTTTTCTTAGAATCATTCATTTGTAAAATGTTTTTTCATTTAGCCTAATTGGTAAGCCTAAACGGCAAACACTGTCTTCCTCTTAAGCAGTTAATTAAATAAGACATGTCAACTTTAATCACAAAGTTGTTGTGACCAACTTCAACAGAAAGCAATATGAATAGAAAGGTGGCAAGTTGGCAACTAGGTTGCAGCGTGTGTAGATAATTGTACAAAGCTCGCCGTCGCCAAAAGCGTAAAAGGCTGTTTAACCGCATGTAGGCCAAGGCCTAGCACAAGGCAAACACTTTCTTCCTCTTCGGCCGTTTATTAAATGAAACGTTTTTTAATCAGTTTCAACAAAGTAATTGAAAGGTGGCGTAGCCTATTGTAGCACTAAAGGAGTGGTTAGGCCTACCAGCGCTTATAGGCAATTAAACAGCCCCATAAACCTACAACAGCAGGGCTATGACACACCTGTTCTCTAACGTGTCTACATTCCAGAAGGTCGTGCTGCTTCTTAAGAATATTATTTGTATGTGTTTTTTGTAGCCTAATAAATGGAGAAACTATGCACTAAACACCGAATTAGACTATGCTACTTAAGCTGGCCTATTCGTGGGTAATGTGGGAGAAAGTCATTTATTACAGCTGCTAACAATTAATGGCTTATACTATTAGCCGACTTTCATTGATTGCAAGCCGATGTTATTTCTCTTCATATAGCCAGCCTACACAGCATTACATTTAATGAGTCTGAAACGTCTGTCACTGTTGTAGCCTAAATTCAATAAGCAAACAAACCAAGTCACCTGTTAAAGTAGGCCCCTATGACATTTTAGCCCATTGTCCCATTCAACTAATACATCAGAGTTATACTGCAGCTTATCTCCGGAGAGAAGAACTGCTCTTTTATGATTTGCTGGTTCTTTTGTGTGCTAAAAAGGCATGCGTATGACATAGTGGCAACCAGGTGATAAGCGGGATAATGGCCTTCAAGGTGTCCCGTTATAAATAGGAATGAATGGACTCTGGCAGGGGAATACCCTCCGCTGCGCGTCGGGAGTTCTTCGCATCCCCCTCGTCCATAAATTCCGTATAGGACAGCTTTGGGGACTTTATCCCTGAAGCTACTTAATATGGCTACACCAGCTGATTCACCAGAAAGTAGGCTACTCTGACATAAGTTTAATAGTCCAAACCCCCCCCACACACACACACACACACACACAGAACCCGCGCGCACTGTACAGTCTCACCACATGCACCGGCCTTTGAATAGAACCATGGACAGCTAACAACCGCTAGTAGCCTAGGCTTTCGACCTGCTAACCACTGACACCAATAAACAGAAACGGTTATCGGCGTGTAATAGCATAATAGGCCTACCATAATCATATAGAAAAATATCTACACATTAACCTAAGCACAACTGCATAGGCCTTAGGCTACAATGTAGGCCTAGCCTATGACCGCACAATAATAGGCTACATTAAACACAACAGTGCCAATATGGCCTACTGCTGTTTGTAGCATAGTTTCCAGCAGGTAGCCTAAGAGGTCACACTTACCATCCCTGACTGGGCTTCAGAACTAAAAGAAACCTATGACCTACCATTTGATGTTCTCTGTAAAGGCATTCCATTCAGCAACGTCATTGACACATCCAAATAGTTCGCTGCATGTCGACACTGCGCGGGCTAGTAGACACGTTAACAATGAAAACTCTCCTGCACGTAGTGGTCTGCAGGGTCACGACACAAAAGAATGTGGCGCAGGACAAGTTTTGAAAGCTCTATGTGGGCAGGAGCAGGACCTAATGTTACAGATGCGGGCGGGAGCGGGACAGAATATAGAGCCGGCGGCCGCGGGACTGAGAAATCTGTCTGCTCAGACCTCTACCTTCACTTTTACACCTGTCTAACAACACATGTCCCAATTCCAAGCAGGCCTTACTCAACTGTAACTTTTGATATCAAAACAGCTAAACACGTTTCCAGTCAAATTATTTATGTCTAACTAAACGCTATTTTGTGGGACATATGGAAAAAATCTACATCATTATACACATGGATATGGCAAACCATGGCCATGATGTAGATGACACAAAATTGGTACAAATTATAGCTCTACCAATCAAGTCCATGAACAACAGACTGAATGTCATTAAATAAATTGTACCATGCCTGACAAAAGTCTTGTCACCGCTCACCAAAATTCTGCAGGTAGTGTTATACTGTCGGTCAAAAGTTTTGTCACCCTTCACAAAAACTGTATTTTGCACTGATAAAAGCACACTTTTCATTGTTATAATCCAGTGCTAAAGTTATAGGCAGTCAGAGGTTAGCTGTGAAAGCATTCCTGAGAAATATCAGCCCATTTCTAATGGACCATAGACTCAAGTTTATAATTATCATTATTATTATCAGTGCCAGAGGAAGCAAAATAGCCCTAGAGCATCACCTGGCCATGGTCATGCTTCACTTTAAACATGGTGCAGAATATTCCTCATTCTTCCTCAAGCATGAACAAAACCAAAGAAGAATACCAAATCAAAACCATATAAATGAGTGGCAATAGGTTTGGCAGTTAATTCTATGGAGCAACGGAGCAAATCTAGAACTTTTTGGGCCTCCTTACCAGTGGTTATGTCTGGTGGATGAAGATGCACCATGTTTAAAGTGAACATCCATGGCCAAGTGATGCTCTAGGCCTATTTTATTTCCTCTGGCACCGATAATCAGCTGCATATAAAAGTCAATCAAATATTTGGACATCCTTTGATAAAACATCATAGACACCAATAGACATGTAAAGTGAGTAAACTTGAGTCTATATATCCATTAGAAATTGACTGACATTTCTCAGAATGCTTCCACGGCTCATGTCTGACTACCCATAACCTTAGCACTGGATTTTAACAATGAAAAGTCTGCTGTTATGAGTGCAAAAGACACTTTTTGTGAAGGGTGACGAGACTTTTGCCCGTGTCAGTTTGACAGTATTACACTTCTCGCAGCATTTTAGTGATATTTTGGGATGAATGTGGGGACATCAATTGTTTTTTCAGTTGTGTTATGCTATTGAAACTGTCCTGGTTTGTTTGTTTTCTCAAAGAAACTACAAAAGTGTGTGTATTTTGCTTAAACACCAACATGTGACAAGACTTTTGTCAGGCACTGTAAGTGCACTACGGGGACTCAGAGAGCTGAAAGATTCATGTCAAATAATGAGCATAACTTATTGAAATGCCCAAAATATACATACAAATTTATTTTGAAACTGTGTCTTACATTTGACATTCAAAACTCCATTTTCCACTTTCAACCAGACAAACATGGCGTTGACAAATTAGGCAATTTGGGGCTCATAGTGTTTCAATCACAAAATCTTAAAACTGAATTATTCAGCTGACATAACTACCCAAAATACGTAAACATTCTAGACATACATAAATAATACGACTTTTCAGACCAAAGACTTCAGTGTTGTAAATGGCAATAAATAAATACAATTAGTAAACACCACTGAAAACTCAATTTAATTGCCAGCCATATTCCCAATGTTGCTTTATGAATCGTACACTAACACATGTTCCATTTCTTTTGCAGATACTGCAAACATGATGCCTGGTACTTGTCAGATGAAGGTATAACACAGATTTGTGGGTGACATTATTTCCACTCCTCAATTTCAATTTCAAAATCTTCTATATATACACTCAATCTAGTAATAGTTTAAACATGAATAGATGCAAGAAACCTGTTTCCAATTCAGCATTGAGGAGGAGAGCCAGGGTGGATCTGAACAAAAGGTTAAGGGACATTGGTGAGGGTATATGTGAGGTGACACCTCCTCCCAAACACCTTGAGGATGTTGTTGCACCTGCAGATATAAACATGGGAGAAACTGTTTTATTGGATCCCGAAGCAGCTGTAGGGTCTGTGTCAGGGGAAAGGGGTTATTATAATAGTGATCATGATGACGATGAGGGTGACAATCTGGGCGAAATGTCTGACTGTGAGGAATCTGAAAACCTCACAAGTTGCCTTTCCAACTGGGCATTGACTTATGGCATTTCGCATATTGCCCTCACTGCTCTCTTGGCCATCTTAACTGTGTATCATTCAGATCTGCCTAAGGATGCCAGAACGCTTTTACATACTAGAACAGTATATTCTGTCAAAGGGCTCTGTAATGGTCTATATCATTACTTTGGCATTGTTGAAGCCTTTAGAAACACACTGTGTCAGTGGAAGGACAAGCTGGTTGATGGTTGCTGTTTACCACTTCAGATCAGCATTGATGGTCTTCCACTATTCAAGAGCTCTAGCATACAGTTATGGCCAATTCTGGGTATGCTAGTTAGTGTTCCGATGAAGGAGCCAGTGGTAATAGGACTGTTTTCTGGCACACATAAACCTGCCCCCTCTAAAGACTTTTTAACAGATTTTGCGTGTGAGCTGTCTATACTCCAGGAAGGGTTCAGCATTGAGGGGAAGTGGTTCACCATGCGACTTCATTCAATCATATGTGACACACCTGCCCGTTCATTTGTCAAAAACACAAAAGCATTCAATGGTTACCATGGATGTGACAAATGTATACAGACTGGGGTGTATATATATAAATGGATAGTATTCCGAGAACTGATGAGGCTTTTGCAAGGCAGGAGGATGAGGACCACCACATGGGTCCTCATGCCTTTGTAGGTTTAAATGTTGGACTGGTTTCACTGGTCCCACTTGACTATATGCACCTGGTGTGCTTGGGTGTGGTCAGGCGTCTCCTCCATCTGTGGCTCAAAGGCCCATTAGCAGTCAGTCTTCCCTCCAGAGATGTGATCAGGATCTCAGAGAACCTTGTGCATTTGAAACAGCACATTCCAAGGGAATTTGCACGAAAGCCAAGGTCTCTGAAGGAAGTGGATAGGTGGAAGGCTACAGAGTATCGGCAATTTCTTTTATACACTGGACCAGTGGTGTTGCGGGATGTGCTGAACCCTGTGGCCTACTCCAACTTCCTCCTGTTGTCGACAGCTATGTGTATCCTGATCTCTCCTCGTCTCTGTGTCACATACAGTGACTACGCCAACAGCCTCCTCCATGCGTTTGTCACTCACTTTAGTGCAATATATGGGAAAGATCAGATTGTTTACAACGTCCATGGCTTGACGCATTTAGCACAGGATGAAAAAGTCTTTGGCAGTTTGGACAAGATCTCCTCTTTCCCATATGAAAACTATCTATCAAAACTGAAAAGCATGGTGCGCAAACCCTCCTGTCCACTGGCTCAAATCATTAGACGACTATCGGAACAGTCTCAGTCTTCCCATGAGCCAAAAGCCAGCTCACAGCTGAAAAGAGAGCACAGTCGAGGCCCTGTGCCTACTGGCAGTGGGGTTTGCCGTCAATATGACGAGATGACAGTGGAGAACTTCACTGTCAGTACAAAGTCCAATGACTGTACGTTTTTAATCAGTGGGAATGTCTGTAGAATCAGCAACATCATCAAGAGCCACAATGAGGTTTACGTTGCCTACAGACAACACCAGAACAGCTGTTCATTTTTTAAATATCCTTTTGATTCTAAGTTCCTTCACATAATGACCACATCTGAGCTGGAATGTGAAACGAAATTTACAACAATGGCTAATGTGAGGCAAGTGACAAGTGATCATCCCCTTGTTCCACACAAAAGATTAGGCCCATGGACAGAGCTTTTAATCGTTTTCAGTTTTTGTTTCCAGTTATCGATATCAAGTTTTTTTTTAACTACATGTTATGTTAGAAATATTGTGGAGTCGTCTTCACAGATGAAGGCACAACAAACATAGTGCCATGTCATTGGTACAAAGACGGAAAGTGTGTGTGGCCAAGCTACGGCTCAGACCAAAAAATACAGAAAGCCATCAGGAGATGCGAAGTGCCGGGTCCCGGGTGGGAATTGTTCAATGCCCGCATCATATTTGAAGGAGGTGAGGAACATTCCAAAGCTATTCCACTGCACTATCCTCTGCTCCCTACCCAAAGGGAGAAATAATGTGGTTAAGGTCACCATACTCATCTCTGACAAGCAAGGTTTTGGGTGACTGCATGAATATTTTGGTACCTGTCAATGTGTAATTGCTGTATTCTGTCATCAAACTAGATGACTTCACTGAAGCCACGCGTCATCTTAAGAGTTATCTGCAAAGTGGAACAGCAGGCCTCCAGTCGGTAAGGGGTCAGCTTCCAGGCCATTCACCGGTAGGAAATTTATAAAGCAATTCTAGTGCAAATAATAAAAAGCATACATGCATAAGTACTGTGGTGATGTCCTTTTGTAAGTCTTGTTCCTGTCTCCTGTCATCACTACCTGTCCTCTTCACACTTTCCCACAAAGTCCACCAGCTGTTAGGAAATGGCTCGTTGAATGCAACTCCCCCGGGAAGACAATCTGTGAGCCCACTGTTGTTCAGTGAACCAGATCTGACACCCCAATTTCTACCAACATGTAATGGTAAGTTCTCAATGTGCAATATAAGTGTACTACAAACAACAATGCACAATACACAATGCTTGACACACACACAACTTGTTGTGTATTCCAGTATACAGTACAAGCACATGGAAACTATATTATGAGAAAATCAATTAAATTGATAACACGACAAAATTGCTGATGAATCTTTCAAGTGAATGCTGGACAAACCTAGGGTGAACATTGTTGAATAGTGTAATCTTATTTGATTTTAATTGGCAAATCACTATTTATTCACAATTTCTCAATTAGCAAATGATGCTAGAGAACAAGGGAGCACCTTCCTCTTCAGGCCAACTTTTAGGGTGGGACACGACACTGGCCCGATAACCTGCACAGGTAAGACAAAATTAAAATGGTGAACAGTACTGTACACCTGACACATAACAGCCTTCACATCCACTTCTGTTGGAATTCCTGTTTCAAAATAGACACACACAGGCTGCAACATGTAATAAGTAGATGGTCAATTTTTATGGGCCTACTTGTTATTGGAAATATAAAGTTAATAGGAGATGATCAGACTGTAAAATTTGCAAATAAATATGCAGAGAAGCAGTATTTGAATTGTGAATTTCTTCTCTCTCTCTCACCAATCTTTCAGAGGCACAGCTGCATGGCCTGTTGCTGCTGGAAAATATCAAGCAGCAGGTCAATCAACTTGCCACAACTGTGAATGTGGTGCTGGCAAGATTAGGGACCAGGGATGGCCAGCCAACATATGAAATGCCTGATGACTTTCAGTTCCCTCTCGACAGCATAGAAGAAGTGAGGCAATTTGAGGAGTGGCTACAGAACCCTCAACATGACCGCAAAAAACAGGCCCTGGTAAGCATTTTCCTTCAAATCAAGAACGTAACAAATCTGACAAGTCATTGAATTTGCCCTGACGGACCTTCAGGACACAGCCATTGAAACCAACTTGCACCAATCATGGAGATAGGTGTTGCCTCTTCACGGTCTGTTGCCATTTATTTTTGTCCAGATCAATTCTCAATGTAGCCAGAGTGAAGTTAGAACTTGTTATTCTAACTTATTCTAGGTTGCAACTTCAAAACAGCACACTTACTATGTCAGAACATAGATGGAAGAGAACTTAGGTACTGACTGCTAATTTCAGGGGGGGGGGGCGCATCACTATTGTCATGTTTATTCTATAATTTATTCACCCTCATGTCCACATAGGTGACCTCCTTCTCCTCTGTTGGAGGGGTTGATGTGAAGAGGGTGACATGGAACATCTTGGCATCAATGTGTTCCTGCTCTGTGGCTCGCAGGATTAACTGGAAGGGTGTGAATGAGAAAATGGCCTTTAAGAAGATGGCATCCAAAGTAATCTTAACCAGTAAGTATTACTCCGATGTTTTCGATCACAATCACTGGCCATGGTGAATTGACATTGTGTTCACTTAATGTCCAACTCATTGGACACTTATCCAAACAGATTAGAGTAGAAGCATCTGTTGACTCCCTGTAACTAAATCAGTTATATATATTGTATGTACTTTATTTCACAAATCTCCCTTCTCATCCTTAACTTCACTTATTTAGCAAGTAGGCCTAGTGTTTATGTTTTACACTGGTTATCAGCGGCAGCCGTGAAAACAGTTAGGGGCAAAAGGCAAAGCCAAACAACATTGCAGACCAATGGCACATTATAAATCCTTCTTGCAATTGCAAATGGATGAACTTGTTTATTACATTAGGCTGATGTATTTTTAGCCAAAGCGACGTACAACATGGCAAACAGTTTAAAACAGGTCTCTCACAATTCCAGAACAATGTAAAACAATTGAAAGATGTAGAGTAGCCTACAGTAAGAAAAAGTGCATCAGTGAGTGCTGTTTTTTATACAGTCAATTGTCAGTTCTAGTCAAGTGCTATAGGAAGGCTAGTGTGAGTACTACAAGAGGATATATTATCTGAAGAACTGGGTCTTCAGGAGTTTTTTTGAAGATATAGAGGGATGTCCCTGCTCTAGTAGGAACTGGTAGCGCGTTCCACTAATGAGGAACAACAGATGACAAAAGTTTGGATTGGCCTGAGCGTACTGATGGCAGAGCTAGACGTCATTTGTCTGAGGAGCGCAAGGGTTGTAGCATATGCCTGTATGAGGACATTCGAGTAGGTGGGAGCAGAACCGGTGGCGAGTTTTTAGAGGCTTGAATTTGTTGAGAAGTTGAAACATTTTCAGGCCAGGTGTCTCTTGTGTAGGCCTTGTGTGGTTATTTTGAGAGCTTCAAGTTCTCACTTAAACACTGTAATGGGCCATGTTGCTAATTATTGGGATGCCTATATTTTATCACATCGCGCATGCTGTGGTTCACTGTCGGAATGAGATCTGTCACTTCACTGCCATCAAAAGCAATAGTTTCCACTCAGTAGACCTTATTTTATTCTAACTGATATTCCGAAAGATTCAGTGCAATACTTGATTTTCGTTTTTGATATCGTCTAGGCCCCGGAGCTAGGTCAGTTTGTTAAAAATTGCAAAAGGACAATGTAATTACTTAATGATATTAATTGTGTTCATGAGAAGAAAAATAAATAAAGGTGTTAGGCTACATTAATGCATAGGCGAATGCTATCCTAGATTTATTTGTTACGTAACCTAATGTTTAAGTAACATTTCATGACTAGACGTTTATTTATTTATGTAGCGTAATTGTTATTAACGACAAAATGAATATAGTCACCAAGCATTTTGACAAAGCAAACATACTAGCAAAGTTCCTTAATATAGGCTACACAAGCAGTTATTAGCACACACGAAAAAACAACCATCTGAAATGTTCTCTTAGATTGCCATATCACAGTGTCAGAATGGACCATATGGGTAGGCTAAAAGACAGTAGGCCTATGCAATCAAGCGGTTAGTGTTCAACTATGAGATCGCTGCAAGACTGTTTGCCATGGTGGCAAATCTTGACAGATTTAGCCTAGATCTCTTTATTTTCTACTCCATACTGTTGAACTATTGTCTGCCCCACACTAAATTACTTGACATCGGTAAATTAGCAGTAAACATGAATAGCCTACTGTTTAGGGCAAGGAATTAAATATATTTCTTAATTTAGATTAACAGGTTGCCACTGATGCAATGGCACTCCTGAACTATGTCCTCATTGAGTGCTGCAGCTCTGGTCTGGTCCAGATCTGGCATTGGTCATATCAAACTCATCTTTATATGTGGCCCTACAACAACATTGTCTGTGTCTGTTTTCCAGGAGCAGTGCACAATTGTGCTACAACGGCACAGGCTACAGATGATGAAATATGCCATCATGCCATCCGATGGTTCTCCCTGGCCCATGATGGGTTTGGAGGCCGCCAGGAGAGGATGGAGAAACAGCGGCGGGAACAGGAGAGGATGGAGAAACAGCGGCGGGAACAGCAGCAGCGGCGGGAACAGGAAAGGATGGAAAGACACCGGCCGCCGCCGCGGCAGCGACCAAACTCCACTGCCTGTTCGACGGCGGAAGCCACAGTCCAACAGCAACTGCAACACTACCAGTAGTAACAACCCCCCCCCCCCCCAAAGACCGCGTTTTTTTTTGATTGTACAGCATGTGGAGCTGTTTTTTTATGTTTATGTAGGCAACAAAATATATTGGAATTAATGAATTGCGTTTGTCATGTTTCATGAAGTTGTTCATGTAATAAATTCAAACATTTATCTTGGCTTCTTTTGTTTCATTTCCTGATCCCATTGTAGCCTACATCCAGTGTAACAGTGTAACTTGGTAAAGCAAGTTAATGCTATAAGTTAATACCTAGATATTAAAAAAATAATGCCAAGGATAAGGGAAAATAGAAGCTGGCAGTGGTCTGGTAAGCAGATCCGTATCGCATCCGTAGACATGTATCTGATAAGCAGGTCCGTGCCACATCTGTAGCGGATGATCAGACAGAGGACAAGTGCCGGTCCATATCCGAAACATATACAGCGGATCGATACCACATCCGTAACTCGGAAGATCACACGGACCTGGACCAGTACAAGTCCATATCTGCCGCAGATCCGTCAAACGGATCCAAACCAATTTTGGACCGATGTGCGTTTGGACGCCGGATCAGGTCCATTATGCAGATCCGTGCCGGACGTTGTGGTAGGTGTGGCCCAGTTCCGTCCCAGTGTATGTTTGCTATCTGGGTAGACAGTAAAAGATTTGAATGGACCACTGTCATGATCTTCGTAGACCAGTGTTTCTCAAAGTGTGGTCCGCACTGGTGGTCCGCAAGCAAGTATAAGTATATATACTCTTTTGATCCCGTGAGGGAAATTTGGTCTCTGCATTTAACCCAATCTGTAAATTAGTGAAACACACAGCTATCCCAAGTGGTCCGCAAGCAGACGTGGTAAAATATAATATAGATGAGTTGTTTGCAATATTGAACCAACTTGTACTGTATGTAAATTCAAACAGTTCTGCAACACTGTCTATGTAAGATATGCCAGTTAAATCATATGAATCCTCTGACACAATAAGCAAAGTGCAAAGACAATAAGCAAGGTGGTTCAGTGAGTAGGCCTATTGTGTAGGCTAATATACTACTGTTGAAGTAGGTCTAATCTTTTTTTAGCTAGGTGGTCCGTTTTTTTTTATTGGTTAGTTAAGTGGTCCTTCGTTTGAGAAAAAAGTTTGAGAAACACTGTCGTAGACCCAAGTATTAATGTTTTACTCCGCAACGCTAGATAGTGTGATCTTAGCTAACTTGCTAGCGAACTTTCCATATTAGCTTACTTGCTAGCAAACTTTACATCATCAGTGTAACTAGTTAAATAGTTGACATTACTTGCTGAAAATGTTCGTATGGACATTGTGGGGGATGTTCATTTGTATATGTATGAGAGAAGATTCAATTTCTGGGTATGTACCATTGTGGCATAAAGCTAGGTAGTTAGCTTGCTAACTCTGACAGAAATCTCCAGTGTTATTGTTCCATGTAGTTTCGAGTTGCAGCCACAGCACGTAGACTAGCCTAAAGGAAAGCTGCTGCGCATGAACTTGAATTTGGAATATTTTGAAAACGTAACAGCTAGATATTCTGTCTTCTCATTTTGTAGACGAAATGAAGAGAGATTTTATCTTAGTTTTTATTTCATGCAAAACATTTTAGTCTCGTCTTTTTTCGTCAACAATAATGAATCTTAAGATAGTCTTAGTCAGTGTTTCAGGACAGTGCAGTCTCATCATCATCTCATCTTAGTCATGAAAAAAAAGGTCGTTGACGAACATATTTCCTCTCGTCTCGTCTGACGAAATTAACACTAAGCCCGATCACTGCATAAATGGGGGATAGTGGCCCCCCCTCGTGCGGGGCGTGTACTACTGCTACCCTATTTGCATACATTTCCAGGGACAGGAAAAGGCCTCTCAGGAAGTATCTTCGTAATAAACCATCTTTGGCTGCACCCTGTGGCTGCAACACGAAACTACATAGAACACGAACACTGGAGATTTCTGCCAGAGTTATTAGCAAGCTAACTACCTAAGCTTAATGCCACAACACTACATACCCATAAGTTGAAGATTCTCTCATACATATGCGAATTAACATCCCCTACAATGTCCATACGAGTTAACTAGTTACACTGATGATGCAAAGTTTGCTAGCAAGTAAGCTAATATGGAAAGTTTGCTAGCAAGTTAGCAAAGTTTGGGGAATGTGTTGCGGAATAAAACATTAACACTTGGGTCTACGAAGATCATGACAGTGGTTCAGTCAAATCTTTTGTCTATCCCAGCCGAGCTATAACTGTAGCTCGACTTACCTGTGCATGTAAACATACATGGATTTCTATGCAACGTCACAAAAACATGCATGCGTCCAGCGATGAGCGGATCTCGTCTCCTGCCGATGGATGAAGGCAGGGGCGGGGAGCCTACCCCCAAAAGGATGAGTGATGACCACCAGGGCGGTGACTCAGTAACCTGGTTCAGAGGAGCAGAGACATTAGTAAACATGCAAGATGAACTAAACGGCATGACTGGGCCGGGGTGATGAAGTTGTGCCAGGGCGCCGACAGAATTTAAAGTAGCTAGGTGTTAACCATAAACCCGGGGTTGTAGTGGGGCCCGCAGCATGCTTTCGCTTTGGTGGGATTTAGAAGCTTGACAAGCTGGGCAACCAGCGTCTAGGGCAACTTAGACCAATGCGGCGGCATGGACCATAAGCACTTCACGATCTGGGCGCCCAGTGACTAGCAAGCTAGTACATCGTGACGAGCCAGGCCACCGGCATCCAGAGCAACCTGGACTTTAGTGCTTATGCGAGCTGGGCAACCAGCTTCTAGGGCAACCTAGACCACGAGACGTGCCGGGCTACCGGCGTCCAAGGCAACCTGAACCATGAGCTGGGCAACCAGCGTCTAGGGCAACCTAGACAGACGTGACGGCCGGGCAACCGGCATCCAGGGCCACCTGGACCGAACTGGGCAACCAGCGTCTAGGGCAACCCTAGGCGAAGCGTCCTGAAGCCGGACGGCGGCGTCCAAGGCAACCTGGACAGTGAGCTGGGCAACCAGCGTCTAGGGCAACCTAGACCAAGTGATGGCCAGGCAACCGGCATCCAGGGCAACCTGGACCAAACTGGGCAACCAGCGTCTAAAGCAACCTAGACGAGCATCACGAGCCGGGCAACCGGCGAGTAGTGACCTGAACCATAAGCGTCGAACGAGATGGGCAACCAGTGAAAAAGGGCAACATGCCCATGGCTGAGACTAAATCACCACAAGCTACCAGCGTGCTGGGCCCCGATACGTTACAGCGATTAGTGCAGGCGAATGCCAGAATTTAACCACCGCCACCAGGATTTGTGAAGGTAATGAGGTACAGTGGGTCCCCGTTAAGTTTGGACGGGTTCCTTCATGAATCACGCACCCCATTTTCTCAGAAGAAATGGCACAAACTGCAGTTGACACAAACAACCACAAAGGTGTCACTTGGGTGCCACTACTATTTTTGATGCGACTGACTTACTGCTTCCATGGCTTGGCGGGGGCCACGGGAACTTAAATTGATCGCGGTAGTTTAAACTTACACTTGACAAAACATTCTAATATGAAAATGTAGATGCAATTGTTGTAAAATGGTGCAGCTCCTTTAAAGAAAGCACTGTGTGCAGGGATGGAGAGAGAAAAGCGAGAGGGGATAGGCCTATGTGTGTTAGAACTTAGCGTGTGGAAAAAGTAAGTGCTGTTGAGACTGGGGCGAGTCATATTCAAAATAATGCAAAAAAAATCAATTATCCTCATTCATTGCAACCAAAGCATGCCTGCTTGCTGACGTTCAAACGAAAAATATATCAAAGCACCTTTTGCGTTTGAATGTAGCACGAAATTTTTTTTAACCCTTTGCAGACTGTGCCGAACATTCCATTTTTTCATACTCGATGGCCTTATGGCACAAAAAGGCTTATTGTATGATTATGCTACATGACAAAGATACAATATACCCACCACTCTAATCAGGAGAAATAGCCCTTTCAAATGGTATAAAATATAATTAATAAGTTTGAGGTTTGTCAAGATTAATCTAATTTTTCTCCCAATTTCTATTGTAGATAGAGAAAAACATAGAGTGTATGGGAGATTCACAATTTTGTCCTCTACTCAGTGATAAAAACAGAATCAATGTGTCACCTTTTGTTCAAAAGTTATGATAAATTTATTAGACCTTTGCAGACGGCACGAAACATTCCGTTTTTTCATACTTGATGCCCTTGTGAGACAAAAAGGCTTATTGTGTGGCCATGCTACATGACAGAGATAAGATATACCCACCATTGTAATCAGGAGAACTAGCCCTTTAAAATGGTACATATCATAGTTAATAAGTTTGAGGGTAACACACATTGTTTTTAAACAAAACCTTCAAAATTCAACATCAAAAAACGTGAAAATATCAATTTGTCAAGATGAATCTTTCTTTTCACCTAATGTCTGTTGTAGATATAGTGTGCAAAGGATAGCCAGTGTTGTGTTCTCCTCATTGAAAAAAAAAAACAGAATCAATTTATCACCTTTGGTTCAGAAGTTATGATTAATTTACTCATAACAGTAACAAGTAGAATTTTTAAAAGAGTAGAATGTTTTCATTTCCGGTTTGGCATCTGACCTAAAAATACAGATATAATGGTCATGTAAAAAAATAAGCTGTTTTACCATCAAAACAAGCTCAATATGGGATGTCTTACTGTACTCTGAAGAGGCTAAATCAATTGTGGGGAGGACAGATAAAGGCTGAAAGACAGACTAGCTGATTGTAACTGCTTCTCCGTGTGCTTCATTCTACTATGAAAACAAGAATATAGAGACACTGGCACATGTGTTAGGTTTACGAAAGGGGAAATAAATCATTTTATTTAGAAAAGTCTTAAACAATGTGATTAAATAACCAGGAACAACAACTTCAGGTAAATAACATAAACATATGTTTACAAACATGCAGTAACTATTAGAACTACAAGAATGACAAGACAACAGTATAACAAAGATCAACAAATCTTACATGGTGAACAAAACATCAATTCATACTAACATTCACACACATATATATAAACAATTAAAACGTTAGAAGAAATTCAATACATTTAACAACCATACAGCATATAATTTGATACAATATATAATTATCCATATCATTTGCCCCACACATAAGGTGATACACTAGCGCCACATTCACACCAGATCCGTGGTGTGTGTCACAGCTGTGGCATGGTTGTGTGTGTGTGTGTGTGTGTGTGTGTGTGTGTGTGTGTGTGTGCATGCGTGTGTGTGTCCATCTAGCCTAGCAGACGATGGGGTGTAAATGCTATTGGAGTTGGTGTCTCTGTCTGTGTTGGAAGGATAGGCAAAGTGTATGCTTTCTACCTGACATGGGACTTGACCAAACTCGAAATGGGGAAATATGTGAATTATAAATCTAACCAAATTATTATCACTATAATGCTATTGGCAACACTCTTTGGTGTCAGATCTGTCTGAGGATGATGTTGGCACAATTGTCTTCTTCTTCATAGGCTACCCATCCATGTCCCATGTCCATGCCATCGTGGTCCTTGGGGTCATATTGGCCATCAGCAGTCGGCTGCTTTCACCCCAGTTGCACGTACTTCTCTCCCTCCATCTAAAATAACAAATCACAGGTCTGATAGTGAATAGGTTGTTTAGTTTTATTTTACATTACTTCCACATAATCTTAATCACCACCAACCATGACTCTTTTCACTAAAAGTATTATTGTCACTGGAGGACTCCAATATTGCTTGGAGAGGTAACATTAGTCTCAGAGCTCACTACAGTAAGTGTTATTGCCTTGGCTAAACCATACATAGCATACCAGCTTACAAGTAAAAATTGATTTATTAACATGAGTCAGGAGATATGACAGAAAACATCTAAACAGCATATGCATACACATACACACCGTGCATAGGCTACTGCAGTTGCGTAAAGACAAAACACCCCCTTAGAAAACTAGATGTACCGCATAGCGGTACAAAATATGACCGCCGCTCAGTCCTGTACATCCGTTCCGCGAAAATAAATCACACTTCAATTTGTCTCCATATTTTACTCCATCCCCCACTCTTGAAACTTTTGTGTATGCTTGTTTGGCATGCCTGAGTGTGTGTGTGCGGCTGCACAGAAAGTACCCTACTGGTGCTGAAAAGGTGAATAGATTGTAGAATAGCCAAAGAAGATGTAGAATTGTTATAAAACCTTTAAAATCTCTAAACAATCACAAGTAGGGCAGTTCATCACAGTTCATCCATTGCAACTGGATTGATGAAAGGTCACTTACACCTGTAGGCTACATTGTATTTGGGAAAAGCAAAAGGTATCAGCATAATGTTATTTATTTATTATTTTTTTTATGTATTTATAAACAAAAACATCTCTGTCAGTTCCATGCCGTTTTCAACAGCTATCAAAAACAAAGGTCATTTTTGGATGGATGGATTTTTTGTGAATGTTTCTTCTTCTACATAAGATTTTAGTCATCTTTAGTTCATGTAATACTTTATTGTCAATGCACAAATTAAGTAACAGTAGTCTGAAACGTTATTGTTAATGCACAAATTAAGTAACAGTAGCCTAGTCTGAAGCGAAATGCTGTTTTACATCTAACCAGTGGTGCAAATAACTGACATGTCCAAATGGGCCTTGATGAAATCGTGGCTAGACTGTTCATACACATTTTAACGACCCAAAGTTGAAAAGCTTTTGTCCGTTATTGTTAGTGCAAATATAGGCTGATTCATGTTCCCTTGCATTGTTTAACTGAGGTCCATGGCTAGTCTGGCTTTCATCAGACCAAGCTCAATCTTTTAAGAAATCAAAAATAAATAGCGGGCAGATCAGGCTGGGTTCACCCAGCCTAGTCCATAGGCACCGATATTGTTTAATTTTCGATTGAGATATACACGCTCTGGCTATTCTAAATGCAAAAATGCATCAGGGAGTTATGACAAAACGGTAACTAACAAACTAGATCCTAATAGAAAGTTGTTAGCTTCCCTAAGCTACAGGTAAAGGATTATAAGGTAGGGCCTATTGACAACATAAATTGTCAATAGGCTATGCAATAGGCTATGACACAAATAAAATCTCCTTTGGAAACCAATGGCTTACGCCTTACAGTATCAAGCGGACTTAAACTGTCATATCGTGGCGAAAAGTTGTAATAACATTCACGCAGCTCCATGAGTCAAGGAAAGCGCAAATGAAGTAGCCACTTCTAAATGGGACCTACTACACAGTAGCTTAAGGTGTTTTGCTAAAACAGCCATAATGAAATGAAGGTGTCATTGTTTGGATACTTCACACACACGTGCTTTTTAATTTCACAGACTACAACTACCAAGCTGTAATCAAAGCACATCGATTCCCCTCTCACACCCTGCACGCACTTAAAACAAAATAAACAGGCGTCTCAGTCTCACGCATGTATAGGCAAAACTGCATCAGACCCGATTGTAGCGTTGGTAAATCTTCCATTGCACAGAATGATTTTGTAGCACGTGCAATAAATGACAGTCGAAAGATACAAACAGTGCTGCTATACATTTGCTTGGTATAACCGCATTTATAGTTTTCTACAAATGCAATAAATCAAATGCCTCCATCACTCAACCAACGCTAACGGTAACATTACCTAGGTCCTTATTGATATTACAAGATTAACGTACCTGCAGTAAAAACCAAGCATGTCCGATAAACATCCTCAGATTTATTTCGGCTTCAAGAAGAAATGGGAATTACACTTCATGTGAACATCGTCCTATCCTTATTAGATGTTAAGCTGCGATGTAAATTACAGTCCTTGTATGGAAGCGTCCATTGTTTTTCCAACCCTTTTAACTTCCAACAAAATTACGTCTCACTGCAAGCGATCGCCATCTAGTGGACAAGCGACTACTTCTGCGCCAATACTGAAAATGCAGCCATGATGATGATGATGAATATTTATTTTGGCTTTCTTTTAATCCTACTGATTTTCATTTTTTTTTACGGGGGGCAAATCACAAATGAGTGATTATGAGCCAGGTTTATGTGGGCCCTTGAGACCAACATACCATAAAAGATTCACAGAGAACTGTGTCTGCCCTACCCTCCTTCGGGGGTCCAGTCCAGCGGGGGCTGCAGATGAAAACGAAAAAATGACGGTTCCATGCTATCCATATGGGGGTACATGCTCACCAAGTTTTGTGTACCCCGGTCTTTTCAGTGTCCCGGGAATCCTTGTTGGTGTCGTCACTAAATGTACACATAAATTATTTTATTGTAAGGCCCCCATGAACGAAAGTACACAAAACTTGGCATGCATTCAGAGGGTGTCATAATGATCCTACACTTTTAATTTTGTGCAGTTTTGACCTTGTCAGCCAGAGATATTGAGATGAAAACACCTAATTTTATGCTTTTTAATTTTTTAACTAGGTGGCGCTATACATGAAATAAGTGGTAATGGGATGGGTTGACATGCCCCTTAAGACCAACATACAAAAAAAAAAAAGGTGGACCTCCTAGGCCCTACGGTTCTCGAGATATTCACAGAAAACTGTCTCCGGCCACCTACAGGCCAGTTGGTGTATAGTAACATAAATTAATTTATTGTGTGGCCCCCATGAACGGAATTCCACAAAACTTGGCGTGCATACAGAGGGTGTCATAATGATCCTACACTTCCAATTTCGTGCAGTTTTGACTATGTTAGGTCACAGATACCTTCAATTACACCACCTCATTTTTACTTTTTGTGTTTAACTAGGTGGCGCTATACATGAAATGAGTGGTTATGGAATGCGTTGACATGGCCCCTTGAGATCAACATACAAAAATAATGGTCCTCCTAAACCTTACGGTTCTCGAGATATTCACAGAAAACTGTGTCTGCCCTACCCTCCTTTCGGGGGGTGCAGTCCAGCGTGGGGGCTACAGATCAAAACGAAAAACGATGGTTCCATGCTATCCATATGGGGTTACATGCCCACCAAGTTTTGTCTACCCCGGTCTTTCAGTGTCCCGGGAATCATTGACGGAAATTTGGACATCGAAAAAAAAAAAAAAAAAAAAAAAAAAAAATCTGACTAAACCTATATGACCGCCGCTTCGCTGCGCGGCGGTCATAATAATGTGTTGACGAGTAGGCTTGGGTGTATGAGCTCCCATCATAGTTAGCCACCCAAAAACCTCATAATCGTAGCAGCCAACCTTACAGCCTAAAAGCTAAACAATACTAAAACACATTTATAACAAATCTTCAGTCATGTATTCATGAAAACAGCAGTCAATGAATAAAATCCTTACGTTACACCATCGGTGATCAACACAGTCTTCCGCGTCGGTAGCGTAACATTAACGTTGTCATTCATGTCAGATGTTTCTTCTAATCTAAGCAACTTGGCTACAAACAACTGTAAATTGTGCTATACATATTACGAAGGAATGAAAGGTTTATTTGACAATAAAATACCGATTAGGTCTACTTGACATAAAGTTGGCAGTCATGAAGCACGAGGGAGTGAACTTTATCAGCGACTACAGCGTCAAGGACATGTTGCAGCCTCTCCTGATGCTAACGTTACCTAACTTAGCTAGTTTTCTATCAGATGACAAGCAAAGCAACATCGTTCAAAATAGAAAAAATCGTTAAAGTTTCAGTCTTAGTAGGTCTGTAATCTTGGTTGACATATAGTAGCCCCAAAAATGACTGAAAATTATGAGTTTACTAAAGATTACTGTGTGCTAAAATACCAGCTGTCATCAGCTGAAGTGAACACACACTCATTATGTTACGACCATGCATACAAGGTGTAATTACCAGCAAAAATAACTTTTAAAAACGATTTTGAAGTAATAACATGGATAACAAGTAATAATAACATAAAAAAGACTTGTTTTTACCTCAGATGATCCAGTAGTTTCTCCTTTAGGCGGCGTCAAGATCAGCGATGCATAGTGCTTCCTGCTGTTTTCCTCTAGTGGAGGGAGGCGTCAACTCTTGATTTTTCCTTCACGTAGTAAAAGAAATTAAGCGCCACAAATCCCTTAACCAATCATATCGCCAGAAAGCCTATGATGTGACGTTTTTTGAGGAAGTTTTCAGTGATAAAATTGGTTGGGGTATGGCGGAGTTATTAGACTGAACGTCATCGGTACCGAAATTAGAATGGGCCGTCTGCAAAGGGTTAAACAGCTGGACAAATGATTTAGCTAATTGATTATATAACCTGTACACCAGCAATTGTTGAACATTTACCTGTACAAGTATTACATTGACAGTAGCCCAGCCTAACAGCATGTTGTAGGCCTACTGTAGAAATTTCACTTAAATTGCAACCGCAACATGCCTGCTTGCCAACGTTCAAACGACAACGAAAAAGATAATAAAACAACAAGAGGGTTGAGTCTGAATGACACTGAGTTTTTAGACACTGAGTTTTTGTAGTTAAATATTTTGATTAAAAAAATGGTCATTCTTCAATCTCCTTCACTGACGCCTATGGAAAAGGCTTGCGTCCCAAAACAACGATCAATGATCATCAAATTTTTCTCTCACATTGCTCCTCATAACCATCTATAAAAAGTGTTTTTCATTTCTTTTTGAGCACATCCGAATCCCAGGACATAACGCACTGGACCTTATAATAGGCTCGAGATATAAAAACTTAAAAAGATGAAGCTTTCCGAACTTTGAAATTGCGATCAGTGACTGGCATCGGGTGAACGAAGCTTTTCGAAGTTGAACAGGCTATTAAAAACTATTTGCGCACCTCCATGTCACAGGAGAGACTGGGCTCTCCCTTCTATGAAAAGGCGTTAGGCTACCTGCAAACTGGCCTATGATTTCATTGCTGAGTTTGCGACAAAGCAGAAAAATGTTTTTTTTTCCTGAGTCAGGATATGGCGAGTCAGTGTCATTTATTTGTCCAATGTTAGCCTATAGATACAGACCAGTACATCTTATCAAGTTTGAATGTCGTGTGTGTTTCTGCTCATTGACAAATACCGTTCAACACAATGATTCATGCCCAATTAATTCCCCTGTTAAAGTGTTCGCCTTTCTTACACTATTTGGTTTTTGATGATGTAGCCTATGATAAACACCATATGGCCAAATATGTGACTCAGCTAATGTTATAGGCTATACAATTGAATTTCCCCTCTTAAAAGGCAAGCTGGTGTAGCTTATTAGACTGGGCTACTATTAAAATACACCGACGGTAGCCTTGGCTATGTGTAAATCAAGCTATCGCGCATGATTTCATGCACGTAAGTGAAAAGGGCCTTGCATCTGTCAGGATTCGCACAGGGCCTCGCATCCCCTGCGGCGGCCCTGCAGCTCCCTCCTGAGACAGCGAGGAAAAAAAGTTAAAATACAGCGATAAACCGGGAAAAGTTGACAGGTTTGTTTTAGGTCCCGGTGATTATTTGTAAAATTATGCAAGCGACAGCCTTTTTTCAAGGCATTTCAAAGGAAGGGAGTAAGTAGCATGCAAGCTCCCAAATTGACCCAGTAGCCTAAGGCATCAATAAATTGTTGGGACTGAGGGGAGGGTCATGCGTTTTTCTCAATCACTTTGGAGGGTCATAGAAAAATTCTTGCTGGCTAGGGAGGGTCCGCGTCTTTTGACTAACGCTCCCAAAACTCCTCCGGTAGCCCCTTAATTAAATAAATAACGAACAGTCCCTAATTGATTAATAGCCTAGACCTACACCAGCAATTGTTGAACATTGACCTGTACAGGACATTGACAGTAGCCCAGCCTAACAAGCAAATGTTGCAAAATACATCAAAAGACGCAATTAATCAGAAATAAATAATGTAATCTGCATCGGCTTTATTTAACAAACTGCAAGCAACAAAGAGCATTGAGTTAGCTGTAAGGCCAAACCCAAGAGCAAAGCCTATCTGTTAAGGCAGTCGATAGGCTATATAACGAAGCTGTGTGCCTGGAAAGACGATAGATGACGGCTCTGGTCATCCCATACCCTCCCCCACTTCCTGTAGCCTACCATTATGAAGGCCTGTAGCCTAAAACGACTCGTTGCCGTTTTGTGACATTAAGCTTTTCACGTTAAGCCCCCCTCCCCCATCCCCTTCTTTCACAAGCAGTGGGGGGCGGGGCACAAAGTAACACTTTTGGTAGACAAAGGAGGGTCCTCCGCGCTTCTGTCGTTTGGCCACAATCCGTTTGCAACCAGGCCAGGACAGATATTTTAGAGAGGAGAGGCCGGTGCAGCTCAGATGTCTTCTTAATTTTCTTTATTCTTCAGTAAAAGGTGCAGAACATTATTAAACTTTGACTAACATTTCGATGTGTCGATGTTTTTGACTAACGAACATCGAAACGTTAGTCAAAGTTTAATAATGTTCTGCACCTTTTACTAAAGAATAAAGAAAAATTAAGAAGACATCTGAGTTGCACCGGCGTCTCCTTCTCTCTAAACACTTTTGGCTTTGGCTAAATATTTCTAAAAATCATTTGAGTTTCACTAGTCACATGTTTTAACAAGCAGCACTTGTTATTGAACTAATAACAGACGTGTGTCGAAAATTGACTTTATTTTCCATACGGAGAAATAACATATGCAGAGTCTAACCAAGGTCAATCTTGCCAAAAAAGCCCTCAAACCTGAAAACACATGAGGCAAAAGTGCAAAACATCACAAAACTAACTAAACTATCACGCGCATATTTTTGTATTGCAATCATTGTAGCCTACAGTTGGAACAGCGCGTAACAGTCGTTTTACTCCCCGGATGCGCTCATTATAAAGAACGTTTAACGTGTCCCAAAAACAGCTATCGATTAATCACCAAACGTCTTTTGGTGCCAGGAGCAACACCTTGCAAAAAATGATAACAATAGGCCTAGGCCTTTATATAGCTCTGCTCCTGCCTAGATTCAAACTCAGAACTACCTGAAAGTTGCAGACCTGTTCTGGAAATACGTGCATTAACCCACTCGACCGTCAGACAACGCTATCTGCTTCGAGTAGGCCTATTGGGTAGGACTGTAGCCTACACTGGTTGCTGTGGCACAGTCTTGAGTGACCAATTCGTTTTTTCTTTGTCATATGAATGCTGTCATTTTGTTAACATTACTGTTAAGGAGATGCTGTAGGCAAAGTCTATATTTAAACCTCGTTAGTGTAGTAAAAAAAATCAGAACTATTCACAAGGTTTCTGGGCAGCATATTTATGTTCTGTTAGCAAGCGAACTTCTCATGACTACCGACAAAGTAGCCTACTGCCAGCTGGTTAAGCTCTCATTTTAAAACATTACTGAGAGACAGACACTGTACAATCAAGAAATCTTGCCACTGAATCCAAAACTATATTTAAACATTATGTACAAGGCTTAGGCTACAGTGGACTAGCATGTTGCAGGGGCTGCTAAAAAACACAGAGAAACACACTGAAAACTCGGCCAATCACAGCCCTTGCTGTCGAATGCGCCGTCTGGTTCGACTGTGGAACTCCACAGCGGACTATGCCCCCAAGCGGCTGCAGTTGTACTTACATTTCACCATTCACCATGATCGTGAATGAAGTGTCAATTTTTAACTGGGACCCACTGTACCTCAGTTAGCGTGAGAGAGCAACTTCTGAGCATCGAAAACATCATGAGGCGTTAGTCTGATGTATGATGTGTAGGCGTCGGATGACCACCTTCCTAGCGTTTTGATGGATGACGTGGACAGCCCTTTTTGGGCGGCAGTCGTGGCTGCGCCAATGCGGAATGAGTGTGTAGTGAACCTCTTTGGGGAGAGGTTACGTTTGAGCAGCACGTTAGCTAGCTGGCTGCTGAACCAGTGACGTGTCATGGCTTGACCGTCTGGTGTGATAAATAGGGGAAAATCTGGTGAAGTGTGAGGCCGTAATTTAAGGTAATGAACCATAGAAGCGAACGGGCATGATACGTTGTTTATTTTTGCAATTGAAATAGTAATACCACAACCTGTTTTAGAATATTTCAGACAAATGGTGAAGTGTAAGTGGGAAAAAAAGAAAGATCAGAGAGAGAGATTACGTGAGGGGTCGTACAGAAAATTTGTAGCGAATTCTCCGCACCGCATGAAGCCATAGAAAGCCGATAGGAAGGCGGCCTCCAGCAGGCCATCAACGTACTCCGAGTGGTAGCCGCGTTTAAGCACCGCCACCATGTGGTTTAAAATATCCGCCGTAATGGGGAGGCGAGTGTCAATGGAGTGCGGGGAAGAATTTTGGATGCCTTTGAGGAGGAGGCGTATTTGTGGGTTCGAGAACAGACTAGGGAAACCGGGGTCGTGGAGCCTAGCGTGGAATTGTAAACCGGCGACTGTTTTCTAATTGGCGAAGTTTGAGGGCCGTGATGATCAGCGCAGTAAACCAAAAAGCGCCAGGCGGTAGAAAAATGAGAACTGGGAGGATGGGCGTGTGGTGGTGCTGACAAAAAAAAGAGAACCAGGACCAGGCTGAATTATAGGCTTTGATTGTGGACTTAGTGAATTGTGGCAAAGAGGATTTAATCCAGGATCAGCTCGGCAAAACGAGGGCACGGTGTAGCCACTTTGTTGGCTGAAGGGCAGAGCCGGTGGAATTCCTGCAAACGGAGACGAGAGAGGGCGTCAGCTTGAACGTTAATATAACCAGGGACATGAATGGCATTTGCAATGAAATTGTGAACAGACTGCCAGGTGAGCCTCCTTAAAAGGGACATAATTTTAGGGCAGGGAGAGCGACCTTTGTTTACGATGGCCACTACTGCCTCGTTGTCACAGAAGAAAGTGATCGCTTTTCTTGACCAATGGGTACCCAGAGTCGCAGGCTACCCGCGATGGGATACAGCTCGAAGAGGGCGGACGATGCAGCATTGGAGGCAAATTCCATAAATTCGTCAGACCATCTCTGCGAACCACGCGTCTTTATACAACCCCCCAAAACCGAGAGACGGAGCGGCATCCGTGAACAGCTCGAGAGAGACAGACGAATCAGAGTGATTATAGAAGAATGAGATGCCGTTCGTAATTTAGACCAGAAACCAAGATCCGACTGACAACCCAGGTCGAGCGCGACAGGATCGGACAAATTAACAACGGAGTGGGCTAGAATTAACAGGCGAGAATGATGCGCATGGCAAAATTCAGATGACTCAAGAGAGAGAGGTCTCGCTTGGTAACCGTGCACACGGAGAGAAATGAGGCGGACACCTCGCGAATCCTAGCTAATTTTTCTCCCGGGAGGGAGGCCCGCATCGCGACCGAGTC
Source organism: Alosa alosa (assembly GCF_017589495.1). Classification (NCBI taxonomy): domain Eukaryota; kingdom Metazoa; phylum Chordata; class Actinopteri; order Clupeiformes; family Clupeidae; genus Alosa; species Alosa alosa. The sequence continues at coordinate 28,257,874 of NC_063200.1, read as the reverse complement.
GAGGATAATGCCCAGAAATTTGAGAGAGTGAACAGGGCCCAGGGTCTTCTCCGCCGACAGAGGGACACCGAGCTCCAAGAACACAGCGCGAAGGACGTCCAGACCTGAACTAGACCCCACGGGGAAATCAATTAGCAGGAAATCGTCCAGGAGGTGCAGGACGAACGGGAGACGGCAGACATTGAGCAAAATCCAGCACAGCGCTTCCGACAGACAATTGAAAATATGGGGACTACCCCTGCAGCCGAACGTGAGCCTCACGGCGAAATAAAAGTTGGACTGCCACTTAACGCAGAACAACGGCCAATCAGCGGGATGAATCGGCATAACCTTGAACGCGTCTGTGATGTCGGCCTTAGCCAGGAGAGCGCCCCTGCCAGCGATTTTAATAAGGCAAATGGCATTTTCGACGGAAGCGTAGTGGAGCGAAAATGGTTCGAGGGGAATCATTTCATTAACGCTGGACCAGACGTTGGAGTGAGGCGAGGACATGTCAAAAATCAGCCTTTTCTTACCGGAGTATTTCCGAAAGCCCGCGCGAGGGAATGCGCAGAAGGGGCAGAAAGCAGGGACAGAGAAAGGGCCGAGAACATAGCCTTTATTAAGTTCCTTGGACAGAAGTTCGGACACAACAGAAGGTTCGGCCAGGGCAGACTGCAGGTTCCTAGCCACGTACGAGTCAGAGAGGGGGGACAGGACACCAACCCTAAACCCCTGAAAGAGACCAGTGAGCAAAAAATCAACAAACACAGAGTCAGGATGGGCAGAGATATAATATGACAAAATGGAGACATTAATAGGCGTGGACGGGTGAGACGCTAGAATTTCTTTGCAGAAACCACCTTTCCTCCCCGCGGCGGCCTTGCATTGGCCGGGGGGCAGGCCGGACTTTGGATGAGGGTCCTTGCACCGGCTACAGACATGGAAGAAAAGACAGTTAGTATGGGAGCAGAAATGGCCTCGTTAAAATTGTTGCAGATAGCGAGCCCGTTAAAGTAGGAAACAGGCCGCCCCTGCCTATCGAGAGGAGCCCTTACGCCGTCACCCTGGGCAGTGGCCGGAACGGATGGTGCACTGAAGACTGTCTGAGGACACAGACTGCCCGAGTGGCCGTGGGAGCTACAAATATTGCAGCTGAGCGATCGCTGAAGTGCCTGACCAGCAGCTCCGTGTTGACAACGGACCAGTCTAAACGGGAATTGTAGAGGGAAATGTAGGAAGCAGACTTTGCTGAGAACGAGTTGTGATATTGATAGAACAGGGTACCCCCATAACGCTGATTAAAATCGGCCATCATAGCGAGATACGTGTCCAGTTCCAGCCGGCGATCGGGGAAGGCACTGCAGAGTGCAGGTACATGCCAAAGGCAATCACGAAGTCACAGAACGACAGGCTCTTTGAAAGCCTCGGGTCGGAATTTTTGAGAATGACTGAAACGTCACCGCAGTCGACGAGCTGACGGTCGACAGCGGGAGACGGCAACAACAAGGAAGCGAGATTAACGTCTTTACCTTGAATGATGTTTTGCCGGAGTTGCGGAGAGATGGAGACCGCAGAGGGAGCAACGAAGCCCCGGTCTCCAGCGCCTGAATCCTGGAATCGATGGCCCTCACCGAAGCAGCGAGGAGAGAACAGCTGGCCGCCCACGGGGCGACGTGCCTGGCCTTGGCGCGGCGTTTCCTAGGAGGCCGCTCAGGCTCCTCCGGGTCGGCCGCGGGATCAGCGGCGGAAGCAGGAGCGGGACCCGACGGACCAGCCACGACTGGGACAGCGGGACTGCCGATGGCGTTGTGTGCGAGAAGCACAAGGTCACCCTTCTGCAGGCCGGCGTTGAAGGGAATCCCCACCTCAGTCAACGCCGCCGCGATATCGACAGCTGAGAAACGGGCCCAGTCGGACGACTCGATGCGGAGCAGAGGAGAACCGACAGACATGGTCCATGAGTTCAGCCCCTAGATGGCAAGGTAAGATTGAAACTTTCGCAATTTGGTCAGAGTAACAAAGACGACTGCAATGGGACGTCAAAGTCAGCGTACTGAGAAGCAGAAGCAGTGTTAGGTGGTACATATTTAAAGAGCCCACTGAATTCCTATAGGCTAGCGCTGATTGAATGAGTGAATGCGGGGCTTTCCCGAAAGTAGGCAGCTAAGATTGGCTCCGTGTAAGCATGGGAGGAGTAAAGGCTACACTACGAGTCTTCCTAGTAGAACTTTCGCTGAAGCCATCATCGAACGATCGTAAGATGAATCGTAGAAAATCCTCGTAAGCATCTCCGTTGTTATCGGGACCTGTGGGGCCCTGGTTCCCTCTTCCGACCATTTCTAGACTCAGACTGGTTAGAGGGCTCTCTCTAACATAGGCTGCAATTAATGTGATTTTGAACATGGACAAGAATATAAAGACTAGTCTACTACTTTGCCTTTGCAGAATGGAATTGGTGAGGTTTCAATAATTTTTTTTCCAAGCATTTACGTGAAGCACATGATATGCCGTGCCGACTTAAATGCATTCCATTCTGATAGCTAGGTGCCCAGATGGCAATTTCCTTTGGGCCGGATCCGCATATAAGCCTTTAGATCCCCTGTAGCAGACATACGGTATCTGACTGTGGGCCAGGTCTACTCCCGATACAGGTTTCAGCTCTGCTAGCAATGCTGTTTTATCACCCGGTTTACAGATTTGTCCCAGGTCCAATTTCGCAACTCAACTGGAAGTCAGGAGATGCGTTTAAAATACAAAACACCGATTTGGCCCAAACCTGTGATACGGATATGAGCCGAAGGACCATTTTTTCACAGCAGACCCAGGTGGTAATGATATTAATTAAGGTGCTGATTCTAAATGTCCTTTCCCTACTTCATTGTCAACTGGCTGCTAAAGAAAAAAAAAGGTATTTTGGAATGGCACAAATTTAGAAACCATGGGGGTGCACTATGTTCCCATGGCCACTTCATTTCTACAGTAAGGCTGGAAAAGAAGATATAGTTGGCTCAATATTGATCATATGTTTGTTTCGTTATTTTTATTATTACCTAGCAGTGGTAAAAGTAGTCAATTGTTGTTTGTGTCAGATCTAACAGTGCTATGAAACAACCCCATATTCTTGCCACGCATGCAGAAGTCCAAGCAGTAATGTTAATCAAGGATCTTTGGTTTGCTCACTATCAATCTTTTGACATGATTTGCCAGCCTGGGATTGGACTAGGACAGCCCAACTTTTCAAAGGTAGTATCTGCTTTTTTATCTCTGTTGGTTTATTCAGAGACAACAACAAGCAACCGGCGATTGATAACTTTACTATTATTTTCCAGCAACAACAACTAAGCTTAACTTAAGCAAAACAGCTATCACAATAACTATTTTGGAAAAAACAGTGATAACGCTAACAGGATCACTGATGATAAAAACGAGTGTAATTGTGACTTAGCCTATTTGCAAAAGGAATAAATGTGGAATTAACACGACTTAAACTTTGTCTGGGATTGCACTTCTACAGCCAGGTTGTTGAATAAAAAAATAATAGGACACTTATGTGTAAAGTTTTTTACCCCCTTGTGTTTGTAGCCTAGCTTATGTTTATCAGTTGAGCTGTTGGGAAAACGTTACAAACTTTAGCCTGGGTGAACCTATAACGAACCTGTTAGCAAATGTGTAGCAAACAGATTTTTTTCAGGATAATTAGCCCTAATTACCAATCACATTTCACATGTCAAATAAAGCCGGCTGATGTCTGATAAGCGGGTCCATTACCACACACAATAAGCGGACCCGTATTGCATATGATAAACAGATCTGGAACAGCGTCAGTAACACAGACTACCATACGGAACTGGGCCAGTCTTAGCCCTTATTGGTACCAGATCCGTCAAAGCGGATCAGACCAATTTTGGACCGATGTGCGTTTAGACGCCGGATCAGGTCCATTATGCAGATCCGTCCCGGACGTTGTGGTAGGTGTGGCCCAGTTCCGTCCCAGTGTATGTTTGCTATCTGGGTAGCTGTTGCTGCCAGTTCAGAATTAAAACTGATAAATAGATAAGACAGAAGTTCTATAAGAATGCAAATTCAGTAGACATCTGGTTTCTCCCTGATTATTGGTTAACTTTAAAATTGATTTCAACAACTTAGTTTTTTTGTCTTCAAGCTTGCATTGGTTGTTAAGTGTTCATTAGTGTGTTCTGAGTATCATTCTGCTGTTGTTTCTGCAGGACTGTATTAAAACAAAGATCGATCAATGTTGAATTAACAATTTATTTGTACTGACTGTCTCATACTTTAAGCTAACATCTAGCTAACACAGTTTCCAGGCTGCACCACGTGGAGGTTTCTGTATAAGCAGCCCTTATTATTTAAACTAAAACTAACACTACACACTAACTACACACACCAGAACACACTAGAACTATATACAACTATATACAAAAAACACACGTCTTACGGTAGCCATTGTCAGGTCTCACACACTCATGCGTGTAAATAAAAAAGTCATTAAAAAACAAAAACAATATGCCCCCTACCCTAACCCTGCATCTCCAACCTTTTCTGCTTGAAGGCCCTGAATGACCTAGTAAGCATCCCTAAATCTTGACAGCTCTTAAGGTATTGCCTGTATGCCACTGTTGGAATCCCAGACAGTGGCACCAAACTCAGCTCCTGGGCGGATCACATTCTGCTGGTGTTGGCTGGCAGCACCATTGCCCTTGATCGTTCAGGGACTTCATCCTCCTCCTGCAAGAGCTGAATGTCTTCAGGCTCAGGATCACTCTCCTCTGCTGGAGGATCTCTCTGCACAACAGCTGGGCCCAGCCTCTCAGGACCTACTTTAAATGCAATGCCTGGTCCAAGTTGGTAAAGCTGCATTCCCTTTATGTTGTGAGGCAGTGTAAAGTTGCCAAACACCTTGGCTTCCTCAGACCTTTGATAGTCATTGGGGAGCTCCTATACAGCTGAAAGAGACCCTTAAACTCAACAAATGTCCCATTTTGTATTAGCCCAACGCAGCTGATGAAAGCCAACAGCTTGAGCTGTTTTTCCTCATCCTGAGGGTTTTGCGGCAACTGGAAGCGGAATGCAAGCCTTTGGAGGACATCGGGGATCCATGGCATCCCCCACTCCCGATACCGCTGCATTCCGGTTTCAAAGGACAGGTTCCGGTCCACAATGAACTGGATAATGGAAAAAACGATTTATAATGGGAGTCAATGGCAGCACCCATTTCCGGTTGAGATCGTTGGATAGGTATTGATGAGAAGAATGCATTGGACATAGTTTCCATATGTTTCGTGCTAGTTGGTACCTTGTATACAGATATTAGCCTGCTGTTGGTATATATTACCAATCAAACTAAAACTAACACTACACATTAACTACACACACCAGAACACACTAAACCACAGCAAACCACACTAGAACTATAAACAAAAAACACACGTCTTACGGTAGGCATTGTCAGGTCTCACACACTCATGCGTGTAAATAAAAAGGAAAAACTGTAAAATAAAAAAGCTAGTGTAAGCCTATACCATGCCCTAACCCTGGAAACATCACTGCACTCCTAAGGGGCCGTTTATACGAGAACGATTGCGAAGGAAGACGACAAAATATTTTATCAAAAGTGCCTTTTGTTTACACGGCGACCCCGCCATCGGGGCTTGAAGACGCAAAAATCTGAAGACTCTAACATAATGAAACTAGTCCCATAGCATTGCCTAGTTCCCTTCCCCAGGTATCTTAAAGGATTCAAAGAGAGAAAAAGAGACTGGTATACAAAAATAATCTCAATTTATTATTGCTAATGGTTTTGGTTAAAATATTGGACGGTTGGCAACCAATACAGCCCGAGGGCACACAAATGACCAACAGCACGGCCTCACTACCACACAAAACACAATGTATCGGACACCTCAATCTCAGTTAGCACTGCAACCACAATAGGAAAACTCTGTATAAGCATGCAAGCTCAACACTGGGTAATACATGTGAAGCCACACCACATCTATGTTGGAGGCTGACTGCGGACAAGTGTTGTGCGATGTTAAAATACTGTTTTGGTAAAACCATTCAAAATAACAACCATCCTTTTTAAAAAAAGAATAAAAAAAACAAACAAAACAAATATACAAAATGTACAATGAGTCTTGAGGTACAGTACAATTCTTAAAATTACAATGGGGAAAGCGGCAATTACACCTAGGAGCACTTCGATGTCGTTCCTGTTTACAGCATTACAGCAATTAAGCCATTTGTGAAGGAAAAACTCTCGCTGCTCCAGCTCGGCGTCTCTGCTTTCAGCTGAGAACAAAGGCGATGCGCCGACCAGTATGACTGAACTAGCCTACTCTCGTCCAACTTTTAACAAGTTGTGCTTGACGCTGAGAACAACGGCTATGCGCAGACCAGTATGAATGAACTGCTCTCGTGCAACTTTTAACAAGTTGTGCTTGACGCTGAGAGCAAAGGCTATGCGCCGACCAGTATGAATGAACTCTCATTACAACTTTTAACAAGTCATGCTCGACGCGGAAAAGCGAGGATTCTGACTCCAGTATAAATTAACTTTTACCAGCTCGCACTTGACACACGCTGACCGGCCCAACCAAATAATTAAGACTGACAATTAAGCCACTCTACACGCTGCTTCTTATCTACTTCCTAGTCCCAACCACGCCCTATAGTACCTGGTGGAAAACCAAATGAGGAGGTTAGCCTACAACGGACTCTCTCTGTTGGAGGGGTAGGTATAGATAGCCTACCTAGGTGTCAGTCTTAACACACTTCATCAGTTACACTCCTTCCAGAGTGTAGAGTTTTGAAGACGACCCGGGTTGCGTCTCCGTCTAAACGGCTAAACCAAAGATCTTTGATTACCTCTCTGGCTAAACTGTCAAATTAGAATGTATGGCGTGGCGTGCGGGGTTCTATCCACACCACCACCCAGCGGTCTAGAATGCATATCCAATCGAATATCACATACTTTTGCGTCTTCATATAAACAAAGATTTCCCCACTTCTGCGTCCTCTCTTTTCATCGTCACCCGTATAAACATAGCCTAAATCTTTCAGGATTGCCCTTTCTCCTCTTGGAGAAAGCCTCAAATGTCCTGATGCGGAGCCTCAAATCCTGACACCCTTGCGGACATGCTCGGCCCTAGGCTTGTCTGTGTGTTACACTGTCATCCACACTGATCAAGTCTGTCTCCAAGGCATTCCATCTCAAATTTAGGTGCTTGCAAACCACTCTGCTTGAAGACTTGCCAGCTGGCTTGTCATGAGCCAAAACTTTGTTGATGTCCGGAATCTCTTCTGGCATCTGCTTCTCCACAGTTGGAGGTTTTGAGGGTTTGCTGGCCCAGCTTGAACCTTCTTGTTGACCCTATAATCAATGTTTCCAGAGCTTTAGAGCCGTGATGTTCTCACTACAAAGGTATGCCATTCGACTCAGAATCACCTAAAATGTACTCCTATACGTTCTGTGGGAACTTTTTTCAGAACCCACTTTGGACATTTTTGAAAAAAAAAAAAAAAGATTTATAATGGGAGCCAATGGCAGCACCCATTTCCGGTTGAGCAATATAGACATATTGGGTATCGTTGGATAGGTATTGATGAGAGGAATGCAGTGGACGTGGTTTCCATATGTTTTGTGCTAGTTGTACCTTGTATACAGATATTAGCCTGCTGTTGGTATATATTACCAATCAGCAGTTTAAAACTTTAACGTGGAGGTTTCTGTATAAGCAGCCCTTATACTTACACTTTTAAAACTAACACTACACACTAACTACACACGGAACACACTAAACCACAGCAAACCACACTATAGAACTATAATACAAAAAACCACCGTCTTACGGTAGGCATTGTCAGGTCTCACACTCATGCGTGTAAATAAAAGGAAAAACTGTAAAATAAAAAAGCTAGTGTAAGCCTATACCATGCCCTAACCCTGGAAACATCACTGCACTCCTAAGGGGCCGTTTATACGAGAACGATTGCGAAGGAAGACGACAAAATATTTTATCAAAAGTGCCTTTTGTTTACAGCGACTGACCCATCGGGCTTGAAGACGCAAAAAATCTGAAGACTCTAACATAATGAAACTAGTCCCATAGCATTGCCTAGTTCCCTTCCCCAGGTATCTTAAAGGATTCAAAGAGAGAAAAAGAGACTGGTATACAAAAATAATCTCAATTTATTATTGCTAATGGTTTGGTTAAAATATTGACGGTTGGCAACCAATACAGCCCGAGGGCACACAAATGACCAACAGCACGGCCTCACTACCACACAAAACACAATGTATCGGACACCTCAATCTCAGTTAGCACTGCAACCACAATAGGAAAACTCTGTATAAGCATGCAAGCTCAACACTGGGTAATACATGTGAAGCCACACCACATCTATGTTGGAGGCTGACTCTTACGGACAAGTGTTGTGCGATAAGTTAAAAATACTGTTTTGGTAAAACCATTCAAAATAACAACCATCCCTTTAAAAAAAAAGAATAAAAGAAACAAACAAAACAAATATACAAAATGTACAATGAGTCTTGGAGGTACAGTACAATTCTTAAAATTACAATAGGGGAAAGCGGCAATTACACCTAGGAGCACTCGATGTCGTTCCTGTTTACAGCATTACAGCAATTCGCCATTTGTGAAGGAAAAACTCTCGCTGCTCCAGCTCACGACGTCTCTGCTTTCAGCTGAGAACAAAGGCGATGCGCCGACCAGTATGACTGAACTAGCCTACTCTCGTCCAACTTTTAACAAGTTGTGCTTGACGCTGAGAACAACGGCTATGCGCAGACCAGTATGAATGAACTGCTCTCGTGCAACTTTTAACAAGTTGTGCTTGACGCTGAGAGCAAAGGCTATGCGCCGACCAGTATGAATGAACTCTCGTACAACTTTTAACAAGTCATGCTCGACGCGGAAAACGAGGATTCTGACTCCAGTATAAATTAACTTTTACCAGCTCGCACTTGACACACGCTGACCGGCCCAACCAAACAATTAAGACTGACAATTAAGCCACTCTACACGCTGCTTCTTATCTACTTCCTAGTCCCAACCACGCCCTATAGTACCTGAGTGGAAAACCAAATAGAGGAGGTTAGCCTACAACGGACTCTCTCTGTTGGAGGGGAGTAGGTATAGATAGCCTACCTAGGTGTCAGTCTTAACACACTTCATCCGGTTACACTCCTTCCAGAGTGTAGAGTTTTGAAGACGACCCGGGTTGCGTCTCCGTCTAAACGGCTAAACCAAAGATCCTTGATTACCTCTCTGGCTAAACTGTCAAATTAGAATGTCTGCGCGTGACGTACCGGGGTTCTATCACACCACCACCCAGCGGTCTAGAATGCATATCCAATCGAATATCACATACTCTTGCGTCTTCATATAAACAAAGATTTCCCCACTTCTGCGTCTTCTCTTTTCATCGTCACCGTATAAACATAGCCTAAATCTTTCAGGATTGCCCTTTCTCCTCTTGGAGAAAGCCTCAAATGTCCTGATGCGGAGCCTCAAATCCTGACACCTGCGGACATACTCGGCCTAGGCTTGTCTGTGTGTTACACTGTCATCCACACTGATCAAGTCTGTCTCCAAGGCATTCCATCTCAAATTTAGGTGCTTGCAAACCACTCTGCTTGAAGACTTGCCAGCTGGCTTGTCATGAGCCAAAACTTTGTTGATGTCCGGAATCTCTTCTGGCATCTGCTTCTCCACAGTTGGAGGTTTTGAGGGTTTGCTGGCCCAGCTTGAACCTTCTTGTTGACCCTATAATCAATGTTCTTGTGCAGTTTCCAGAGCTTTAGAGCCGTGATGTTCTCACTACAAAGGTATGCCATTCGACTCAGAATCACCTAAAACGTACTCCTATACACTTTCTGCGGGAACTTTTTTCAGAACCCACTTTGGACATTTTTTGAAAAAAAAAAAAAAAAAAGATTTATAATGGGAGCCAATGGCAGCACCCATTTCCGGTTGAGCAATATAGACATATTGGGTATCGTTGGATAGGTATTGATGAGAGGAATGCAGTGGACGTGGTTTCCATATGTTTTGTGCTTGTTGGTACAGATATTAGCCTGCTGTTGGTATATATTACCAATCAGCAGTTTCCAGGCTGCACCACGTGGAGGTTTCTGTATAAGCAGCCCTTATACTTACACTTTAAACTAAAACTAACACACACTAACTACACACACCGGAACACACTAAACCACAGCAAACCACACTAGAACTATATACAACCCTAATCTAACCCTAGCTCTAACCCTAACCAAAAACACGTCTTACGGATGCCAATTGTCAGGACTCACTCTCTCATGCGTGGAAATGAAAAGGAAAAACTGTAAAATAAAAACACTAGCCCTAACTCTAACCCTAACACTATGAAAAAACACTGCACCACCAAAAAACACCTCACACTGCCATCATCGTTGCCCTTTATTTGTAAAAGGCAGTGAAAGGTCCCTTCACTGAAGGTTCTGTGTCTGGCAGGCCTTGATATACCTATTGTATGCCACCCTGTGACTGTCCGCTGTGTCAATGGACACCAGGTCCATCTCCATGGCACTCCACCGCAGCTTAGTCGTCACAGGTAAGACCTTGCTGGTTGACTTCAGTGCAGGGAAGTCCTGGAGCACCTCAGGCTGAATCAACTCTTTGGGTTCTTGCCTGTCCTCGGGGGGTGGGGCTTTCTGGGAATTGGGAGGAAGCTTTTTGAACAGGCGATAGGGAATTGCCTTGTGCAATTTCCACAGCCTCAAAGCTGTTACTTTCTCCATAAGCTCCTGGCCCAGGATCAGCCGTTTCTGTAGGGTGGCCTGAGAAAGTGGCATGTCCCTAACCAGCTCCTTTATATAATTATAGTCTATAAACTCCCCATTCATGCGCATTCCAACGCAGCTGAGGAAAGTGAGCTGAAGGAGCTTTGGGGTCTTCCCCAAGGGTGGGAGGCGTCTTTCAACTGCCTCGAGCCAAGGCATTCCGTAAAATTGAAATCGTTCAAGATTACCGGAGTAGCTCAGCCCCCTCCCTCCGTTCAAGCTCTTGACAGATGTCCCCCGTCATAGCCGCCAGTCTAGCTTCTTTCGGAGCTTCCGACTCTTGGCCATGTACTGCAAGGTACAGGTTCGGAACCATCCTCACACAGTACCTCTGATTATCCTTCATACGAAGGACCGGAAGTACTTTAACGCGAGTTCCTGGAACCCCAGGACCAGGCACTCCACTACGTTGAAGCCGGCCTCTTCCACAAGCTGCTTTCCACGGGCAAAGGTGTGTGGGAAGGAAAAGCTATACTCCGACCCAAGTTTCTGGCAGATCCCCTCCACGGTGATGCTGCCAGTCAGGGACATCCCATCTGGCAGCTTCTCTGATGTCAGGATGTACAAGGGCACAGCAGGTCTGAGAGAATTACCCTCAGCATGACAGCACCAACCACACAAGGCGCTGCCTCCAGCGCTTCAGTGAGGGGAAACAGCCTCCTTACACGCTGGATAAGTTGGCTGTTTCCCGTCCAGGTGTTTAAGGGTGGAGGACTGTCTCCTACTGCAGCACTGTTGAAAGGGGACAGGCCTATGAAGCCCCTGAGGCAAGTGGCCGTCCCAGTGTATTTTTGCTATCTGGGTGGCTACCAGGCTCATTCACTTTTAATTGCAAACAGAAATGTGAAACATGAGATTACATACTTTCATTTTCAAACAATGAAGGCTGCTTATAACAACTTAATATTGTGCATATTAGGGGTTTGCACAGCGTGTCATCAGATCTGGACGTGGCCATATTGGAGATACTCGCCTCATTAGAAAGCATTAGGCACTGAAGTAACATCGTCAAGGAAAATGGTTAATTATTGCCATGTTTTAGGTTGTACCAAGTGACAATGCACCATTTATAAGTCAAACAGCATTTCTTCAGAAATGAATGTCTAAAGGAACACGCCATCTCCCATCTCCCCCAGAGTTAGATAAGATGATATCCAGTGGGCATCGCTTTCAAATGGCCACTTCAGTCGCGCATTACGAGGCGTGAAGCTGCGTGAAGCTTTAGTACCACTTTCAGCCACTGTGCGTTGCTCTGCCACTGTACATCGCTCTGTCAGTAGCCTGACTGCCGCCCCTTCTGAAAAAGCAGGAGGCTAGGCTTTAAACGTAATTGTTACCGAGAGGAATCCCAGCCTACGAATTCAATAACAAAATAAATTTTAATTAAACATTACCTCGATTAAGGCTACTTGGGTATGGCTTAAGGCTTGTGGGTACGTGGGTAGCGAAAATCAAAATCTGCTTTTGATAGCCTACCGGTGCCGCTCACAAAACGAAAAAATATCTTAATTTGCTGTCTATGTTATTGTTAGTGTTGGGGGTAACGCAACCACATAAAATCAAAACAGTGTCTTAATTTGCCCTACTTCTTGACTGCAATGTAGTCAATTGACTGCTTGACATGTCATTTTTATTTTTCTGTACAATAAACAAATACATCTGCTTTATGCCGCAGAATTACATTCATATTTGGCTGACTGCAGACGCGCCACTTCCCTCCCCATATTCCAAGATTAAGATAGTAGCCTATACAAAAAGCTCTTCATACTATCATAAAAAAAATCGTTAAAACGAATAGCTATTTGCAATTTGACAAAACACTGGTCCTCATTTTGCGAATGTGAGGACGATATGAGCCTGTTGCATTTAGTTAGATGTCCGAGTCACGCATAATGTTTGAAAACCACTGGCTCGTAATCACAATAATTTAACACAGACAGTTGGATAGCATACTCCATCAAGTCCCCATGCCTACATTTTTGTGAGTAGCATAGAGATCGTTAAAAACAATAAAGTATGGCTCTCCGTTTGGGACAAAGAAAACTTATATTTTTAATAGACTACCGTCGAAGATGCTGACTTGCAAAAGCCTGGGATAACCGTTATCTCCACTATCATCAGTCATGCCCCTTGATCAAAGTGGGGAATGAAATAAAAGTTTGAGAACCACTGGCTTAACAAGTTACCTGCAGTCCAGAACACAGAATCTGTTGCAATATTCTGATGATCGGCGATGATATCGGCAAATGTTTGTTTTCCAAAGTAAGAATTTCACTTCACCATGCACCTTCGACAATGAATAGCTCATTACACTTGTTACTGTTAAACGTAGGCCTACCTGGTATCATTACAAACATTATTCTGTGTCCTAAAACTGGCATATTTTATGGCATTGTGTCATGTAAAGTTCGTTGCAAAATCTAGAGAAATGTGTGAGGTGGTCAGCGGGGACAATTGAGACACACATTGGATTGTGTTATTACTTGAACATTCCACACTATCCACAGCTGTGGTAGGCCTATCAGGGGCAGGAGAATTACTGTTAGCGAGGCTTTATATAAAATTCTTCAACAGAAGGCCTCGAATGTTGTCTTGTTTGTGGGCTTCGCTTTGTAATCTCGCTTCTGAAAATCTCGGCTTCATTGAAAATGATTGCAAACACCTCCCTTACAATGATGAGTGACAGGTGACAGGTCTCAGAATGGGTGCGCTACACAAGGACGGAAGATGATGAATAACTGGGGCCGTAGGGTATTCACAAAGGCTTTTATCTTACTACTAGGAGTAGGCTACTCCTAAATCGCACTTAAAGATTTCAGCTTGGAGTTTTCTCTTAAAAGTTATTCACAAAGCCTTTCAGACAACTCCTAAACTAGGAGTGAGTCTTCGTGGCTATGGATGACGTCATTACTCATGCACGAGCTTGACTGAAGTGACCACCTTGATTGGCTGACGATTGTAACGCAGGAATTCCAAACACCTCTCTTCCGATGATGAGTGACAGGTGACAGGTCGGAGAATGTTAATGCACGCTACACAAGTAGTGCGAAGGACGGAAGATGATTAATAACTGAATAAAAAGGCCTAGCCTAAATTAATTAAGGCAAAACAAATAGCCTAGTAGCCTAAGGCCATCCTTAAAAATATTTTCGTTTGCCGTAACCCGACCGACCCTGTCAATTTAGAACCGACCGACTTGCCGGTTGTAAACTTGCATTAATACCGACCGATTGTTGGTATTAACGTTGGTAACAACCAATACAAATGCAATAAAATAATATTTCTTTTAGTAGGCCCAAGTATTGTGAATATAAATTTCCTACATGCAAACGTGGCTCACTTAAAAAAAAACCTGTGGCGTCATCTCTACACCATTGGTTTTACGCAGGTCACACTATGGCCTACGCTTCGTTTCATTCACACAAACTGATAACGCTTTTACTTGGCACGAAGTTCTGGAAGAACTGTGGCCAGATCTTTTCTCATCCCTTCTCCCCCTAGTCTAACGGTGACCGTGTCGGAGTATTGAAATTGGTTGTGGTCTATTCAGCATTTCTCAAAATATGGGTCCGCAACATGGAGACTGCTGTTCCGCGGAGTCGTGGAGTGAAATTAGGCCCGGTGCTTCATCTGATAATTTGCTGCGCAGTTGATCAAGAAACCGATCGACGAAAAAAGAAAACAAACGTTTCTGCTATCGATGTCATTAAACATGGAGCCCTACAATTAAGTGGTGGTATGAGCATTCATTCATGCGGCGCTCGCGCCGAGAGAAACTGAAACTAATCGATAGCGTTGGTCTCAAAGCTCTGCTTCAACCTGTTGGAAGGCTATTTATTTATTTACTTAAACTTAATAGAACGACGTTGTTTTTGGAACTTCCTTAGAAACAGAGCAGAGACTGTATAATACACTGTATAGCATTGAGTATTGTATAGTCAAATTTCAATATAACGTGGCCAAGAGCTATTGTAGCCTTCTTTCTGGGTACATGTAGATGAGCCCTATGACCCAAAAGTCTGCCATGACCGGGCCTCAGGTCAAAGAAGTTTGAGAAAGGCTGGTCTATATAACCTGCATCAGAATGAGGTTTGCAATGGTGCGCCTGAAGGCACGGGTTGAAGACCCAGTCAGTTACGTCACAATATGCACATTTGTGTAAATTCATTCCTACGTAATCACCATGACCAAAATTTTACTTTTTTTTTTACTTTGAATCTTGAAAAAAAAAATATTGACCTACCTACCGACCCATTTTTATTTTTTTTTGGCTGTTACTGCAAACAAAAATATTTTTAAGGATGGCCTAATGAAACATAGGCCTATGGATTGATGTAGTAGCCTACCTTTGCAACATTATTAAATTAATCTGTCACCATATGCCTAGGCTACGTTTGCAAAGAGGAGAACATTTTAATTTGATTCACAATGAAACGTTACATTTCATTTACATGTTAACAATGAGTAGTTTTGGTTGTTGTTGGTGGCGTTATTGCGACAGAGTTTAGGAGTTAGGATTAGGAGTCCTCTCGACTTAAGCTGTCCCAGACTATGTGCTACTTTTAGGTCTAAAATGCTTCGTGAATTACTTTTTGTGAAAAAATTAGGAGTCCTAAAGTTAGGTGTGAAACGCCCATTATTTTTAGGAGTTACTTTTAGCCTTAAAATTCTTTGTGAATATGGCCCTGAATAAAAAGGCCTAGCCTAAATGAATCAAGGCAAAACAGCCTAGTAGCCTAATGAAACATACGGATTGATGTAGTATCTTTGTAACATTATTAAATTATTCTGTTACTATGCCTACGTTTGCAAAAGAGAACATTTTAATTTGATTCACAATAATGTTACATTTAATTTACATGTTGACAATGATTAGCAGGGGCGCCTTAATACCACCTGAGGCCCCTGGGCTATATGTTTTTAAGCCCCCCCCCAAAAAAAAATACTAATTATGATACCCGGCCCGCGGTCTGACCCGCCTATTTACATAACGTGCGCTTTTGGTTGATATAGTGTGGTGGATTTCTATGACTTAACCGATGCATGTATGGTTTTTATAAACTTTGATATTACTGCAATTATTATGAGACTTCAAGGCCTGTACACATCTTAAACAGACCAGACCAGCAGTCAAGGAGTGGGGTGAGGGAGTTCACAGTGACACCTGGCTGGATGGTCGAGGGGGTGAAGGAGTTCACAGTGACACCTGGCTAGATGGTTGAGGTGAAGGAGTTCACAGTGAACTAGATGGTCGAGAGCGAAAGGATGATGTAATGGTGGTAACAGCAAGGCCGAGTAACAGGTGGCAAGATAAGAAGCCCTGTTACAACTGGAAAAAAACAGAATCTGGGAAAAAACCCAGAAGGAGACAGTTTTGCATATAATTTATGCATGATGAGACAATGGGTTCCACCAATAGTCGTAACCTTGGTGGATGCTGATAGGCCAACAGGTGTCTTTCGAGGGTGGCGAGAGGGCCCAACCCCAAGGTTAAGGAGTATAAAAGATAGGTCGCAGCCACCTGTTAGTCAGATCTCATCGGGGGCGCCAGCTGATGACATCTCACATCACCCTATTGCGTGACACCTGGTCTGGACATCGTTTAGGCTGGACTATCACTGCAATACGGTGAATAAAGATCAACAGTCTTCAGAGATCTCCTGTCTGCATTGTCTCCTTCGGACGCTTTGTTCCAGAGTGCTAATTAGTAAGTAGTTAAGTGACAAATTGTTCAGTGGATTCGGAAGTGGACCGGTTTTTCCACGACAATAGCCTAACATGCAGTGTAGCCTATCATTACTGTTACATAAACAGCAACAGAAAGCCCTTAATCACGTCAGCCTACCCATGACATCGCTTATCAAAAAGGTTAGCCTACTGCACAAAAAACAACAGCGTTGAACTTTTACAACACTATAGGCTAAGTTAAAAGATGGGTTACACATATGGACGTTTCAAGCTTTTCAAAAGTGCATGTGTTTGTCGTGTCGGGGGGTTCCCCAGGAGGTTTTTTGAAATTCTGTCTACGTAACACACCATTCTAACACAGATTGGGAGGGACCGAAATACTTTTAGCCTACAGAACAAGCAGCTGGCTCATGTGACGTGAACATTGGCTACCTTATGCATTATCACTACACTTCCCAACATGGAGACATATCTCACGTTAACAATCAGAAAACATAACATAGGATATTATTAGTGCGAATATGGGTTAGCACAAACTTAGCTTTTGGTGAATGGAGATGCAGATCACTAATTCATTTCTTTGCGCAACAGCCCATGTTCTGCGTTCACTCCAGTGAGACAAGTGAAATAGGCCTACATGTTTTTAAAGCCGTTTCATTGCCAGTCTATTTGCTACGATATTTACCTGCTATGCCTTCTGTTTTCATGGACAGTTACAGGAATCCACATCATTCGGTTATCGTTGCTTCAATCCAACCCATGTTATCTCCAGAGTTTGTAAATTTGTCAGCCAGTTTCAGCCTCTCTTGTAGCTCCTCTACTTTGGGATTTATTAAGTTTTGTTACACTTTAGAAGAGAAGACAAAGGGGGCCTCTGCATCGATGTCATTGTAGAGCAGTGCAATGTGCTCAATTTTGTAGGCTAGCTCCAGAGTAGGCTATGACTGACGCCGCGAATACGGACATGGCCGTTTATTATTATTGATTATCATTATTATTATTAGGAGGCCCCTCATTGGTCGAGGCCCCTGGGCTTCAGCCCAGGTAAGCCCCTGCATTAAGGCGCCAGTGATGATTAGCCTAGTTTTGGTTGTTGTTGGCGGCGTTATTGCATGTTAGTTATGCCTACAATGCAAAATTGCTTCCTCACGATTGGAAGCTCCTGTAGCTGCATAGGATTTCAAAACACTGCAAAATGCCGCAGGTTTGTGAATAGGTCTGTAAGTAAGGAGTCCTCTTGACTTCTTTTAAGCTGTCAGAGGTGGGAAGGTGTGATTTGTTAGGGGCAGGGCCGGATTAACTGGGCACAAATGTCTGATGGCCCCCCTTCCCCCCAGCCAACGTGAATTGGGTGGTTAGTTAATAGGCCTATCGTGAAGATTTTTCCTGCCATCTAAGGCACGAGCGCATCTGTGAGGCCAAGCCTCACCAAGTAGCTCGTTTGTTTACAACTAACATTCCATTTAATTAAACTGCTGTATAGGCTATGCCGAAATAGTTTTCAACATTTTGAATATTCGGGTGAATGTCGGGTGAATTGAAATGTTCTCAAAGTAGCCTTATGGCTGAAAGCTGCTTGGGATCCCCCCGTCAAGCAATATAACCATACAAACACGCTTCCTGCACTCATTGTTTCAAAAGGAGTAATTTTGGCTTTGTCAGAACTGAAGAGCTGTGGACGGCACGGCAAGGTATGCCCAATGAAAATAAATTAATGCAACGCAACACAACACAGACCCCGCTTCTCTCGCGTCAATCACTGACAGTAACCTAGAATAAATGCATGGGGAAAAACACTTCCCCATGACAAAGACATCTTAAAACACTGAAAGTTAATATTTTGTCACTAGCAACATACATTTGTCCTTTGTTAAATGTATTATGTTCCAAGTAGCCTATGCGTAATTCTGCTTCATAAAGTTGAACAAATACATTTGCTTATTTCACAGAAAAATATAGCCAGTTAGGCTACAGTGCAGAGTTGGTAAGTTATGGTAGGCCAACTTGCAGTGAACATACAAACAGGGGAAATTCTTTCTCTTGTAGCTGAGTAGCCTCAGGTGCGCACGTAGACATATGGCCGAACATGCAAGCGCCAATGAATCGTGCTCTCAAGACAATCATGCCGTTAAACTTCAATAGGTTAACATCACTCCCAAGTTCGCCTTCAAGCAAGGAAAACGATGATTTGAAGACATCTGTTTCGTTGGAAGGGCAAAGGGGTAGGAACAGGGCAACACAGAGACAGGCCCGATGGCAGGGCTGTTATGACAGTATTAAAATATGGGATATTCTACGGGAAAACATTAAAACGGTAAGACAGCGGGGGAAAGTTAAAATACATGATAAACACGGAAAAAGTTGGCATACAATGGTTCGGTCCCTGTGCACAGGGATTATTTGTCATATTATTAATCACATATGATTATTTGTGAAATTGTGCAAACAGGTGCAACACATTTGAAAAGGAAGGACTAGTAGCATGCAAGCTCACGGAAAGATTGATTTAAGAACGTTATCACAGTGTGTGGCTGTGGCGCGCGGGAAGAAGACCGACAATTGGCAGGGGAGGGTCATGTCTTTTTTAACAATTCTGTCGGAGGGTCATTGAACAATTTCTAGCAGGCAAGAGAGGGTCATGCAACTTGCAACTGAAGCACTCAAAATTCCTCCGGTGGCCCCTTCAATAAATAACGAACAGTCCCTAGATTGCTGCTGGGCTATATGGTTCATGTCTGTTAACAACTCATTGCCGTCAAACGCATAGCCTATCTCGCGGTTGCATCCATTACAAACAAACATGCAATGTGAACGTCTGGATTGGGGAGAGCACTAAATGCTCTACTCAATAAGCACGAAGTCAAACCTTAAAATGAAAAACACTCTTTAATAATCAAAAAATTCATTTATCGCTTGTAACTCCGTGATAACAGGACGTAACAGGAAGGCATTTGGCTGAGCAACGGAGGTTAATATGCTCTATATTTTGTCCAAATGATGTCTGTCTATCATCGTTGCACTCGGAGAAAACCAGAATGTTTAATTTGTCCTGCGTTTTAATTTGTCCTAACGTTTTTTGCAAACGGGATTCACTCGCAGTTAACCAAATATTTCTTTATTAGGGCAGGGCAGGCATATTTCTGGCTATTAAACCAGTCTGATAAAGTCTGTGTAGGGTTTTCCAGACTCCATTTCTTTTTTCTTTCTTACCCTGCTCACTTGATCCATCTACCGGTTGTTTGGGTTGTTGCAGCGTCTCACTGGAAAAATACAAATTAAAGTCGCGTGATCCCATGCGCGGACTGCGAGTGAAGCTGGCCAAGTCGAAGCACTGCCCACTGTATATCCTTCTTGTTTTCGTGCATGCAGTAACTCTGTCTGAAGCACCCACTATTAGCATAGCTTAGCATAGATCCTGAGGTGGGCAGTTCCCAGATAGCAAACATACACTGGGACGGAACTGGGCCACACCTACCACAACGTCCGGCACGGATCTGCATAATGGACCTGATCCAGCGTCCAAACGCACATCGGTCCAAAATTTGATCCGCTTTGACGGATCTGGACCGCTAAGACTGGCCCAGTTCCGTATGGTAGTCTGTGTTACTGACGTGTTCCAGATCTGTTTATCATATACAATACGGGTCCGCTTATTGTGTGTGGTACGGACCCGTTTATCAGACATCAGCCGGCTTTATTTGACATGTGAAATGTGATTGGTAATTAGGGCTAATTATCCTGAAAAATGTGTTTGCTACACATTTGCTAACAGGTTCGTTATAGGTTCACCCAGGCTAAAGTTCATAACGTTTTCCCAACAGCTCAACATAAACATAAGCTAGGCTACAAACACAAGGGGGGTAAAAAAAAACTTTACACATAGTGTCTTATTATTTTTTTTATTCAACAACCTGGCTGTAGAAGTGCAATCCCATACAAAGTTTAAGTCGTGTTAATTCCACTGTTCCCATCGATATTCAGGCTGTCTTCCTCAGTCATCTCCATGGTCAATCTGAAACAACAAAAAATAAACATGAGCCATTTATTCCTTTTTGAAAATAGGTTAAGTCACAATTACACTCGTTTTTTTTATCATCAGTGATCCTGTTGGCGTTAGCTGTTACCAAAATAGGTTATCGTGATGGCTGTTTTGCTCAAGCTAAGCTAGTAGCCTTGCCTATATTGCTGGAAAATAATATTATAACCTTACAGTAAAGTTATCAATCGCTCGTTTGCTTATTGTTGTCTCTGAATAAACCAACATAAGAGATAAAAAAAGCAGAAAAAGCAGAGCCTACCTTGAAAAGCTGGGCTGTCCTAGTGCAGGCTGGCAAATCATGTCAAAAGATTGACAGTGAGCAAACCAAAGATCCTTGATTAACGTTTCTGCATGCGTGGCAAGAATATGGGGTTGTCTCATAGCACTGTTTGATCTGACACAAACAACAATTGACTACTTTTACCACTGCTAGGTAATAATAAAAATAATGAAACGAGCATATGATCAATATTGAGCCAACTATATCTTCTTTTTCCAGCCTTACTGTAGAAATGAAGTGGCCATGGGAACATAGTGCACCCCCATGGTTTCTAAATTTGTGCCATTCCAAAATACCTTTTTTTTTCTTTAGCAGCCAGTTGACAATGAAGTAGGGAAAGGTCAATTTAGCAGAATCAGCACCTTAATTAATATCATTACCACCTGGGTCTGCTGTGAAAAAATGGTCCTTCGGCTCATATCCGTATCACAGGTTTGGGCCAAATCGGTGTTTTGTATTTTAAACGCATCTCCTGACTTCCAGTTGAGTTGCGGAAATTGGACCTGGGACAAATCTTTAAACCGGTGATAAAACAGCATTGCCAGCAGAGCTGAAACCTGTATCAGGAGCAGACCTGGCCCACAGTCAGATTCCGTATGTCCGCTACAGGCGGATCTAATGGCTTTTATGCGGATCCGGCCCAAAGGAAATTGCTATCTGGGTTCCAACTAGCTTATCTCCCAAAAGTGTCAGAATAACTCAAACATTGTTCTATTTACATGTTGTGACTACTGCAGCTTTTCAGGTGCTGTGTACAAATCACTCCACCCAAGTAGCAAGGCTTTTCCTAAATGAAAACATAGTTCCAAGTTTGAATATTCTTAGAAAATCGCCTATTTGTAGCCTGTATGTTGTAACTATACAAGTCACAACATGTAAATGGGAAATTGTTGTAGTTCTTTTGTCACCTTTGGGTGCTATAGGCTAGTTGGAACCAGGGGTCAGGATTTGAAGGGGTTAGCTTCAGCCACTTAGCATGGCATTTGGCCGCCGAAATTTTTGAAAACATGGCGTTACATGGTTGCAACTTCCGGCACCAGTTTTTACATGCTGATTGGTAGATGACCGCTCATGCACGAAGTTTAGTGTTGGGCACGGCGCCCTCTGGCGTCCATGTTGGTTTGCATTTCTGGAAGACGACAAATAAAACAACTAACTACTTGGATTAAGCTACTGATACTTGACTTAATGCCTACATGGTTTAGGCTGTATTACCGGACTTTGTGGTAAATAAAAGAAAAATGTTAATGTTGTCATATTAGGGCATACCTGTCAACACTCCAGTTTTTCCCGGGTTTCTCCCGTATTTCAAGGTCATCTCCGCACTCTCCCGTTTTGTTATTTCTCCCGGAAAACTCCCGTAATTTGCATGGCCATCAAACTTCATTTTAAAATCATTGATCCATTTTTTCATTTTTTCTATTAGTCTGACATCTCTCAGGTTGCCAGATTGTGTATGAAATACACCCTACACATACACAATCACTTAGTTTCAATTTCAACCGTTTTGTCATAGGCTAAAACCTGGCAACCCAAAACCCAAATAAAGAAGCGGGTGCCGATTGTGCAGCCTGAGTCTCGTCGTAAGCAAGCGGGCTAGTTGAATAGCCTACTCCAGAACAAGCTGTTGTGAAATTGTTGGAAATTTAATTGATTAACACATCACATAAACTGTTATTGAGTGTTGTTGATATACTGAACTTGTGTCCTCGGAACCAAATCAGACAGCAAGCAGCTTTGGAGTTTTGGAAGTAGGCTGCAGGCAGGCAGCTGGTGGATACATAACTGGCATGCGTAAGGTAATGGTAAGGTAAAAGCAACGACCGAAATGCAGTGTTGAAACCCGTGTATGAAACGTATTACATATGCAAACACAGATCCGGTATAAACACTTACACCCCCCTTTTTGGAAAGCTAAATGTTGACAGGTACTGTATGTATTAGGCTATTATTTGCCGTATATGCGGGGCGCCAATTACAAGTAACTGACTATGACCATACACTTTGGCAGATGCATAGCAATGACCTATATCCAATTATTATGACCGCCAAGAGTTTAATGGCCAAAACATGGTTTAGTCAGATTTTTTTTTTTTCTTTTTCGCATGTCCAAATTTCCATCAAGGATTCCCGGGACACTGTAAGACCGGGGTTCACGAAACTTGGTGGGCATGTAACCCCACATGGATAGCATGGAACCTCCTTTTTTCGTTTTGATCTGTAGCCCCCCGCTGGACTGGACCCCCCGAAAGGAGGGTAGGGCAGACACAGTTTTCTGTGAATATCTCGAGAACAGTAGGGTTTAGGACAGTGTTTCTCAAACTTTTACAGACCAAGGACCACTTAACCTTTAGAAAAAACCTCACGGACCACCTAGCTAATAGACACAATAGGCCTACTCACTGAACCACCTTGCTTATTGTGTCAGAGGATTCATATGATTTAAATTGGCATAGCTTACATAGGCAGTGTTGCAGAACTGTTTGGATTTACATACAAGTTGGTTCAATATTGCAAACAACTCATCTATATTATTTTTTACAACGTCTGCTCGCGGACCACTTGGGATAGCTTGCGGACCACCAGTGGTCCCCGGACCACACTTTGAGAAACACTGGTTTAGGAGGACCATTTTTTTTGTATGTTGATCTCAAAGGGCCATGTCAACCCATTCCATAACCACTCATTTCATGTATAGCGCTTAACCTAGTTAAACACAAAAAAGTAAAAATGAGGTGTTGTAATCGCAGGTATCTGTGACCTAACATAGTCAAAACTGCATGAAATTGGAAGTGTAGGATCATTATGACACCCTCTGAATGCACGCCAAATTCTGTGGAATTCCGTTCATGGGGGTCCACACAATAAATTAATTTATGTTACTATACACCAACTGGCCTGTAGGTGGCCGGATACAGTTTTCTGTGACTATCTCTGAGAACCGTAGGGCCTAGGAGGTCCACCTTTTTGTATGTTGGTCTTAAGGGGCATGTCAACCTATCCCATTACCACTTATTTCATGTATAGCCACCTAGTTAAAAAATTAAAAAAAGCAAAACATTAGGTGTTTTCATCACAATATCTCTGGCTGACATGGTCAAAACTGCACGAAATTGAAATTGTAGGATCATTATGACACCCTCCGAATGCATGCCAAGTTTCGTGGACTTTCGTTCATGGGAGGCCTTACAATAAAATAATTTATGTGTACATTTAGTGACCGTAAACCAACAAGGATTCCCGGGACACTGAAAGACCGGGGTACACAAAACTTGGTGGGCATGTAACCCCACATGGATAGCATGGAACCATCGCTTTTCGTTTTGATCTGTAGCCCCCCCGCTGGACTGGACCCCCCGAAAGGAGGGTAGGGCAGACACAGTTTTCTGTGAATATCTTGAGAACCGTAGGGCCTAGGATGAACAATTTTTTGCGTATGTTTGCCTCCAGGGGTCATGTAAACCCATTCCATATGCACACATGTGCATAAACAGATACACACGCACACACATACATTCACAGTAATCCTATGTATGACACATACTCACACAGTAGACATATACACGTATGCATGCACATGCACACACACAGGCACATAAACAGGCAAACACACAAGCACATGCACGCACACACACCCACCCACACACACATAAACATGTACACGCACACATGCACACAATTCAAACATTTCTCAGAATTATGAGCAGGCAAGATGGGGGTGGGGTTGTATAAAATGTGTATTACATGTGAAATCTATGAACTAATCATGTTTTGGTACTTGTTGTCTAGCAGATACCAGTGAGAATTGAGTGTGCATAATGCAATTCAGTGAGACAGTTAGAATCATATGCCTTTCAGCGTGAATTATTTTTGTGGAAAACCTGTGCTGGACTGGGCGGCGGTCATATTTTGTACCGCTCTGCGGTATATCTAGTTAGCCTACTCATTGTGTTGTGTATGAAGACTATTTTAAAATGCACAGGCTGTAGTTCTGTAGAACGCAACGTCTGGATCATGTAACCTATGTCTCCCCAAGTGATTTAAAACTAAACAAATGTCAATGACTTATTTCGTTTGCTTTCTTGCAACATTGACATGATTAGGCTATGCATTTGATTTAAATGTTCAGGCTGCCAGCCGAGGAAAAAGCCAAATGTCCAACAAGACCCGAGGGATGTGCGCTTCTATCGGAAGTTTAACTTGCATTAGCTTCATTTCGTCTGCCTGCAAATGTAGCCTAGGCTTAACAAGCTGCAAATTCACACTGGGTGCAGCAAAAATCCCAGCTATCCACACGTTTCCTACATACCATGTCTACTTAATTGTCGTTTTCGTTGGATAGCCCATTGCGTAATAGGCCTACAACCTGTCCAAATAACACTGCAAAAAATTAAATCTAATCAAGTGTTGATAATCTTATATTAAGATCAAAAAATCTATTTGGTATTGTTTTTAGTATGAAAGGACTTACCTAGCGCTCTCTTGAAAGATCATTTTGACTTAATTTAAGAAGACTTTGACTTATTTTAAGGAGTCTTATCAAGACAAATTTGCTCAACGCACTGGCAGACAAATTTGCTTGTTTTCAGGATGAGATGTCTTAATTTAAGAAAAGTTTGACTTATTTTAAGTTCATGAGAAAGTGCTAGGTAAGTGTCTTTATACTAAAAACAATACCAACTAGTTTTTTTTATCTTGATATAAGATTAATAACACTTGATTAGATTTTTCTTAGATAAGCAGTTTTTGCAGTGTAGGGATCATTATTTGTGAAGCCTAAAGTGACACAATATTGATTCGCATAGTTATCACATATGAACATCACATTAAATAACCTAGGACTTCAGAGACAGGGCCAACTTTACCACCATTCCCAAAATGTTATCACAACCAATTAAATGAATTTGCGCTTATAACGAGGTGAAGCGCGTTCACAAACAACTTATTTTCCTCTGAGGGAATGTCCAATCTTCATCAACGACATACCGTTGTACCTTACGTTGTCTCCATCTGTAACGTGGAATCTAATAGGCTAATTCTAGCTGGTGCCGGAAACTAACACCCATGAAACGCCATTTTCGTAAAGATGGCTGCGGTCATGCTTTTTTGGCTGAAGTAGCTAGCCTAGGGCCATTAAAATGAATGGGGGCGGGACTTAAGTCACTCTCTCCAGTTATATATAATACCTCCATGGTTTGAACTGCCCACCTCAATGAACTATGCTAAGCTATGCTAACGATGGGTGCTTCAGCCTGAGTTACTGTATGCACAGAAGGTAAGTAGGGTATGTATCATCTTATGTAACTCTGGAGGAGACAGTGAATAAGCTAATTCCCAAAATGTTGGCATGTCCCTTTAAAAACACATGGTCTGCAATGTATAGGCCTATTATTATTATGACCGCCAAGCACTAGCCGGCCGCGATCATATAGGTTTAGTCAGATTTTTTTTTTTTCTTTTTTTTTTTCTTTTTCGTGATGTCCAAATTTCCGTCAATGATTCCCGGGACACTGAAAGACCGGGTAGACAAAACTTGGTGGGCATGTAACCCCATATGGATAGCATGGAACCATCGTTTTTCGTTTTGATCTGTAGCCCCATCGCTGGACTGCACCCCTAAAAGGAGGGTAGGGCAGACACAGTTTTCTGTGAATATCTCGAGAACCGTAAGGTTTAGGAGGACCACCTTTTTTTTTGTATGTTGATCTCAAGGGGCCATGTCAACCCATTCCATAACCACTAATTTCATGTATAGCGCCACCTAGTTAAACACAAAAAGTAAAAATGAGGTGTTGTAATTGTAGGTATCTGTGACCTAACATAGTCAAAACTGCACGAAATTGGAAGTGTAGGATCATTTTGACACCTTCTGAATGCACGCCAAGTTTCGTGGAATTTTGTTCATGGGGGCCACACAATAAATTAATTTATATTACTATACACCAACTGGCCTGTAGGTGGCCGGAGACAGTTTTCTGTGAATATCTCGAGAACCGTAGGGCCTAGGGGTCCACCTTTTTTGTATGTTGGTCTTAAGGGGGGCATGTCAACCCATCCCATTACCACTTATTTCATGTATAGCGCCACCTAGTTAAAAAATTAAAAGCAAAAATTAAGTGTTTTCATCTCAATATCTCTGGCTGACAAGGTCAAAACTGCACGAAATTAAAAGTGTAGGATCATTATGACACCCTCTGAATACATGCCAAGTTTTGTGTACTTTCGTTCATGGGGGCCTTACAATAAAATAATTTATGTGTACATTTAGTGACGTACACCAACAAGGATTCGGGACACTGAAAGACCGGGGTACACAAAACTTGGTGGGCATGTACCCCCACATGGATAGCATGGAACCGTCATTTTTCGCGTTTTCATCTGCAGCCCCGGCTGGACTGGACCCCGAAAAGGAGGGTAGGGCAGAAACAGTTCTCTGTGAATCTTTTATGGTATGTTGGTCTCAAGGGCCCACATCAACCTGGCTCATAATCACTCATTTGTGATTTGCCCCGGTAAAAAATGAAAATCAGTAGGATTAAAAGAAAGCCAAAATAAATATTCATCATCATCATCATGGCTGCATTTTCAGTATTGGTCGTTTTATCGTTTGTCCACTAGATGGCGATCGTTGCAGTGAGGCGTAATTTTGTTGGAAGTTAAAAGTGGGTTGGAAAAAAAACAATGGACGCTTCATACAAGGACTGTAATTTACGCAGCGAACATCTAATAAGGATAGGACGATGTTCACATGAAGTGTAATTCCCATTTCTTCTTGAGCCCGAAATAAATCTGAGGATGTTTATCGGACATGCTTGGTTTTACTGCAGATGCGTTAATCTTGTAATATCAATAAGGACCTAGGTAATGTTACCGTTAAGCGTTGGTTGAGTGATGGAGGCATTTGATTTATTGCATTTGTAGAAAACTATAAATGCGGTTATACCAAGCAAATGTATAGCAGCACTGTTTGTATCTTCGACTGTCATTTATTGCACGTGCTACAAAATCATTCTGTGCAATGGAAGATTTTACCAACGTTACACGGTCTGATACAGTTTTGCCTATACATGCGTGAGACTGGGGACGCCTGTTTATTTTGTTTTAAGTGCGTGCAGGGTGTGAGAGGGAATCGATGTGCTTTGATTACAGCTTGGTAGTTGTAGTCTGTGAAATTAAAAGCACGTGTGTGTGAAGTATCCAAACAATGACACCTTCATTTCATTATGGCTGCTTTAGCAAAACACCTTAAGCTACTGTGTAGTGGGTCCCATTTAGAAGTGGCTACTTCATTCGCTTTCCTTGACTCATGGAGCTGCGTGAATGTTATTACAACTTTTAAGCCCGCGATATGACAGTTTAAGTCCGCTTGATACTGTAAGGCGTAAGCCATTGGTTTCCAAAGGAGATTTTATTTGTGTCGCCAGCATAGCCTATTGACAATTTATGTTGTCATTAGGCCTACCTTATAATCCTACCTGTAGCTTAGGGAAGCTAACAACTTTCTATTAGGATCTAGTTTGTTAGTTACCGTTTTGTCATAACTCCCTGATGCATTTTTGCATTTAGAATAGCCAGAGCGTGTATATCTCAATCGGAAAATTAAACAATATCGGTGCCTATGGACTAGGCTGGGTGAACCCAGCCTGATCTGCCCGCTATTTATTTTTGATTTCTTAAAAGATTGAGCTTGGTCTGATGAAAGCCAGACTAGCCATGGACCTCAGTTAAACAATGCAAGGGAACATGAATCAGCCTATATTTGCACTAACAATAACGGACAAAAGCTCTTCAACTTTGGCCCGTTAAAATGTGTATGAACAGTCTAGCGACGCATTTCATCAAGGCCCATTTGGACATGTCAGTTATTTGCACCACTGGTTAGATGTAAAACAGCATTTCGTTTCAGACTAGGCTACTGTTACTTAATTTGTGCATTAACAATAACGTTTCAGACTACTGTTACTTAATTTGTGCATTGACAATAAAGTATTACATGAACTAAAGATGACTAAAATCTTATGTAGAAGAAGAAACATTCACAAAAATCCATCCATCCAAAATGACCTTTGTTTTGATAGCTGTTGAAAACGGCATGGAACTGACAGAGATGGTTTTGTTTATAAATACATAAAAATAAATAAATAAATAACATTATGCTGATACCTTTTGCTTTTCCCAAATACAATGTAGCCTACAGGTGTAAGTGACCTTTCATCAATCCAGTTGCAATGGATGAACTGTGATGAACTGCCCTACTTGTGATTGTTTAGAGATTTTAAAGGTTTTATAACAATTCTACATCTTCTTTGGCTATTCTACAATCTATTCACCTTTTCAGCACCAGTAGGGTACTTTCTGTGCAGCCGCACACACACACTCAGGCATGCCAAATAAGCATACACAAAAGTTTCAAGAGTGGGGATGGAGTAAAATATGGAGACAAATTGAAGTGTGATTTATTTTGGGAACGGATGTACAGGACTGAGCGGCGGTCATATTTTGTACCGCTATGCGGTACATCTAGTTTACTTTGGGTGTGTGTCGGGGGTGGGTGGGTTACAGGAGCAGCAGCTGCACTGCACGCACACATACACACACACACACACACATGGATTGACATACAACAAAAGTAACCTTTACGTTTGGCAGAGCCTACATAACAATGGTGAGAAAGAGCAGAGAAAAGAGCATAACTGAACCACACACATAATGCACATATGTGCCAAGACGGAGAGGTCAGACACAGAGAGAGTGTGGAGCTCTATCGATACGGTCCAGTCTGTCAATCTCACTCTCACTTTACAGTAGGCTTCTACACGGGAGGCTGTAGTAGGCCTGGGGACATGTTAGACAGACATCTATGTTACTTTGCATACTTCACCGCTATGTGCTCTGCTTCTCACTGGCTTTGTATCAGTTTGCTGTGCAATTTAGATATGTGGTAAATTGGCTGGAAAAGACAAAAACACCATAATTCCTGTTTTTGGCAGTGGCACAGGTAAACAGAGGTGCGTTAAAATTCAGTAAACATTGGCAAATGTTTCTGATGAACATGTTTTTTTCTAAACAGTTAGATTTGAAAGATTTGGTGCTAACATTAAATTGTAACCATAATTGCATTGTTACCTTCGTCAAGCCTAAGTCCAGTGAGAATACATACTCAACTAGGATTACAGTATGTATTATGTGTTATTAGTATTATGTGTTTGTCTTTTGCAAGACATTCTTAAACAATACTTTACACTTTCACAGAAGACATATTCAGAGTTGGGTCAGGAACGAAATGGTTCATGCATCACAATGCATCAACATCAGAGAATTTGAGAGATTTTTGAACTAAAACTCTCTTCCTCTCATGTGTACACACACACTGACACATACACACATGCGCACACACACACACATACACACACATATACTCATACACACACACAAACACACACACACCCTCATGTCAACCGTTCCAGCCAACATTGCCTTGCCTCAACTTCAGGAGAGGGAACAGCTGCAAATCTAATGAAGCAGCCACAGATGGCCTGAGAGTGTGTGTGTGTGTGTGAGGGAGAGATGGAAGAAAGAAAGGGACTACATTTCCCATTTCAAAGTGATATGTTTGTAAAGTTCTGAAGAGGAGAGTGTGAGTTGGCCCCATGCCGTAAGTGCCTTGGACATGCCAGCCTTATGATAAACCTCAGTAAAGTGGTGTGGCGGGCTTCATAAAGACCTACTGTATATCCAATTAGAATTAGCAATAAAGTGGTACACGCCTGTACTTTAAACTAGTTATCCATTACTTAATACTCGTAAAACGTAAAGTTATAGTTTTCATTGCTTTCATTTACTTATTTACTTGATAACATATATATGACATTACCTGTTACAGTATATAATCCATCCTGAAATGAACACCAGATGCCCAAGTTGCTAAAAAGAAATTCAGTATCACTTTAGTTTAACACCAGGCAACGTTTTCGTGTTAATTAATCATCTTCGTGAGTCGGTATATGGTAAATGACTCATTACGGGGCGAATGAAGGCTCTCTCGCCCGCCCCTACTGCCTGTAGGAAGAATATCCCACTTGCAAGTTCGGTGTATCCTACCCGCCGACCAAAGCAGGATTACACAGTTTACAGCACAGAGGCAGGCTATCGAAACGCTAGAGATTGTTGCAAACGTGTGTATAATGGCAGAGCCGGCGAAGAAGCAGCGAAAACCCTTGACGGAAGACGCAAAGAAAAGGAAAAGAGCTTCAGACTGAGCGAGGGGGAGTTTCGTAGAGAAAAAGCATCAGGCTTGCCTGGTGTCCCTTAATACACAAACTGAAATTTGTGCTCAGTAAGATCTCTATTAAGTGTAAATACACATCTATTAGTTATTTTATTGTTGAATAAAGACCTATTTTGACTTAGTGGAATTCCTTGCAAATCTTTAATAAGCAACTAGTTGGCCTTGACCTAAGATTATTTATATTGTATGGATCAAAATAGAATATTATTACTATTCTGTCACTATAAGACATATTCAGAATTAAGAGTCAATACACTCTCTGTTTGGATCCATACTATATAACAGTAATGTTGGATTCAGACAAACTAGTTGCCTACTGAGTAAGACTTTAAAAGATGCAGTAGTGGGTAGTACCAACCTTGTTAAGCACTAATCCATACACACATTATTCATGCATAAATGGACCTTAAACTAAACTCCAGAATGTTCTGATTATTATTCCTTAACATGCTCTAACATGGTAGAACCAAAAGCTTCACCAAATGCAAATACATACTTACTACCCTGAACAGAAGATGTTGTGTTTCCAGTCTAATATTTTAAATGGTAACACATCAAACAATGTAAGTATTTCAGTATTGCACTCATTTTAACCAAGACGGTAGTTAGATATAGTCAGCAACTGTTTTAAGGATAACTTGATGGAGGCAGTATTGTTTTAGAGGGCCTTATTTACTAAAATATCTCTGCAGCACTGTCTAGTACTACAGTAGTTGCGCTCATCATGTGTCTCAGCTACATGTACACAACTTCTTGTTCTGTACTCTGTAATTGTAATTTTGTGGTTCAGTGTCCTGCTTTGTGTGCAGGATCTTTAAACCACTGTTATGTCTTCCTCTTCACTAAGCCTCCTGCTTCCAAACCCCACACACACACACACTCCATCCTCAATGCATGGACCTCACTCATGAGGGAAACATGAACCTGTGAAATTACCTGTAATAGCATTATGTGGAAATACAGCCTTGATTATAATCTCCCTGCGCGGATTTATCTCAGCACGATGATGATGAACTCTGATACGAAATCTCCGTAAACTCCCGCAACCTCGGTGACTCTGCCCCCCCCGTGCAAATTCCCAGCTGCGCCGCTAAGCAGTGGCTCTGGGGACGTGGAGCCGTAGAAAAACATAACCTGCGCATAATGAATCCCTCCCTGGCCACCGCCGCCGCACCACAGAGCTGCTGTTTGCTCGGCTAATGGAGCGTTGTCTTTTTGGGAGGGCCACCCTGCTGTGAGAACACACACACAGAGAGACCCACACACACATACAGAGTGCTCTGCCGACGGCAACGACGACAGTGGAAGCAGAAGGAAGAGGGGAGAGAGAGAGGGGTGCATTCCTGGAATGAGAGTGTGTGTATGTGTTGAATCTGTGCGTTCAGGGACGAGCTCTGTGCTGGCGACCAACTGGAGAAATTAAATGAAATGAAGCAAAGCTCTGTGGCAGCCATGGATGCTCGGCAGGCATGCAGATTGTGAGTGTGTGCGTGTGTGAGAGAGAGAGAGTGTGTGTGTCTGTGTGTGTGTGTGTGTGTGTGAGAGAGAGTGTGTGTGTCTGTGTGTGTGTGTGTATGTGCGCACGCACCTGTGTGTGTGTGTGTGTGTGTGTGAGACTGGGAGCATGGAGGTGCATCTCAGTATGCCTGCATGGATAATCGCTGCTGTTTGGAGAGGAGGAGACATGAAGGGGAGATCATGTGGAACAAAGGCACCACTGTAGCCTGCACACTCACACAGCCCCTCTGTACACTACACACAGATCTCACAATGAGCACATTTACGTACATTTCCTCCACTCATGCAGTATCTCATGTGTGCTAGTCATGGAGTCAGAATACCTAGTTCCCCTGTGTGAGCTGTGATAGTCTGCTGTTCTTGCTCTGCTGTGATGTTGATGTCTGTAAAGGCCATCCATCTGCCTTTGGTGTGTTGATATTTGGAAGTTACCCCCTACCACCACCCTGTCACCCCCTGTCCGGTCTCCTGCCCTGGTGATGGGGTCAGTTCTTCACCCTTTCACTTGGGCTGTTCCTGCTCCTCTTCCTCACTGTCATATTGAGTCTTTTTTTTTGTTGGTCAGATTTCAGATTAACAGTCACACTAAATACAGTAAATGTAGCTGCCACGTCATTTGTTTGTTTCTGGCCTAATGTGTGGCTCCACCCACATGAAGCTGTCGACCAGTCACAAGCGAGGAAGAGTGTTTCCACAGCGACGGCTGCAGGACTTGTTGAGGGAGGAGGGATCCGTCCTGAATGCCACACTGACCAACCAGTGTGTGCTCTCACAATAGGCTCTTCACCATCATTTATTTCTCTCTTTCTCTCTCTCCCTCTCTCTTTCATTCTCTCTCTCTGTCTCTCTCTGTCCTATACTTTGCTATGTGCTAGGGGAGAGAGAGAGACAGAGACTCTTTCCCTCTCTCTCTCATTCTCTCTCTGTATTTCTCTGTCCTATACTTTGCTATGTGCTATCTCGTACCCCATGTGTCCAGGGCCATTAGGGAGTAGGCCGCAGAGATTGGCGTGTTTTGACAGATGCTCGTTGTGTCTCAGGCTGCCTCAGAAGGCATTATGGCTCTTGTCAGACAGATAGGGGAGAGTGAAAGAGAGAGAGAGAGAGAGAGAGAAGGAGAGAGATAGTAGAAAAGGACAGAGAGCGAGAGGGAGAGAGAGAGAGCACATGAGGGTGCAAAAAAATGTGATGATTAAAAAAAGCATACCGACAGTGCACAGAGGACAGTGTTTTTTTTTTTTTTTATCAGTCCTCTTTTTTTTTTAAACCCTGTGGGTTTATTAAATCGGGGAAATGAAAGCAGATAAAAACATGTGGGAAACACAAGTCGCCTCTGCAGCCGCCACTTAGGCGATATGATGTCATTTTGGGCCGTCCCAGTGTAATTTGATAGTGTTGACAAGAGGGAGCTTTCATGACCTGTCCTATCTCTGTCCCTCTCTCTGTCTCTGTCTCTCTCTCTCTCTCTCCTGCTGCATCTCTCCATTTCTCTCTTTCTCTCTGAAGCTCCCTACACCACCAGACTCCTGGGTAGACATACACCACTGGCCTACTCTAGCTGCCTGCCTTAAGCTCAGTGAGAGGAGAGGAGGGAGAGCTGTGTTATAAAGCAGGCACACTGGGCTTTGAATCAGAGAATCAGGATGTGAGTGGTTTGCTATCTTGCTATTTCTAATGTGGATTTCTATATGCATCTTACTGTATAGACCGTTTTCTTCCTTCTCTCGTCATTGTGTGTGTGTGTGTGTGTGTGTCTTTCTGTGTATGTGTCTACTTGAATATGTGTTTATATTTGTAATGTTTATCTTGATTTGCTTCTGCATAATGTCCCTACTCCTTGTACAGTATGCGTTGTGTGTAATGGTTTGTTTCTGCATAATGTCCCTACTCCTTGTACAGTATGCGTTGTGTGTAATGGTTTGTTTCTGCATAATGTCCCTACTCCTTGTATGTGTTGTGTGCAGTGGTTTGTGTGTATCCGTGCCCCTCTACACAGCCCTAAAAATACCCCTCATGTTGCGTGTTCCCCTCGCGTGTATCAGATGAAGCTCCGGCATCATGGCTCTGCTGACATCTAGGTGTGTCACCGCGCACCGTCCTGATGCGTGTGCCACGAGGTGACCTCCCCTCAAGTCATACTCGCGTCCACCTGGTTCACTGCGTTCAGCTTCATCTCCCTTTCCCTCTCCGCTCTCTCTCTCTCTCCATCCATTCCCCACTCTCTCTCTCTCTCTCTCCATCCATTCCCCACTCTCTTTCTCTATCTCTCCATCCATTCCCCACTCTCTCTCTATCTCTCTCTCTATCTCTTTCTCTCTGTCTCTCTCCATCCATTTTTTTTTCTCACCATCTCTTTTTTTCTCTTCAACCTCATCTCTCTTCTGCCTGAGGCCATTTCACGCGCGGGGGCCAGAAAGGCAGGCGAGGCACGCGAGCGCACAGTGGCAGGCGGGCAGGTAGGGGCTAGTGACCACAGGTTGGGCTGTCCAGGGCTGGACCAGTAGTGGTCCTGATCCCCTGGAGGTGGTGTGGTGGTGGCTATGGCATGCGCCTCGTGCAAGAACAAGAGAGCGTGGGAGTAGACCACAACGCTTGGAGGAAACAGTCCTCTGAACAAGCCTGTGATAGAGTAACATGTATCAGTCATTTTAAAAGTCAAATCATGCGTGACTAACACCTAAACTGCAACTACAGTACACTCTTAAAACAAATGTGTTGAAAACAACACAACTAGCAGTTTGTGTTGTTTCTTTTTTAATTTTTTTATGTGTTGAAATAACACATCTCTGTGTCCAGATACAACACAGGGATAACAAATTTGTTTTAACAGTGTATGAAGGCTACTATATCAAATCTGTCGTGAACACTGCCATCCATCTCTTCCTCCTCATCATCGCCATTGTCATCATCATCACTGTGATCAACATCATCATCACCGAGGTGTTTATCTTCAGTAGTTTTTCAGTTGTGTGCCTGAGGAACTCCTTTCCCTGTGAGGTCTAATTTATGTTGATTTGTGTTTTTTCTCCGTGTGTGTGTGTGTGTGTGTGTGTGTGTTCGTCGTGCCTCTGCTGCTGATGCTGCCGTGCGTGGAGTAAAGCCAGCTTGAAAAACAGACTTCCCTCAGAAGACGCTGACTGAGTCTGCGAGGCTTTTTGATGACTGAGGTCACTGTTTCTCCGATGCAGAAGTTTTCAGAGGAACTTCTCTCTTCCTGTCCTCCCCTAGCTCTGTCACTCTTCTCTTCTCTTCTGTCTCTCTCACTGTCTTTTTGAGTCAACTCATGGACTGTCAGATAGTTGTGTACACACATACACACCCACCCATACACCCCCACATGCACAGTTGTACACACACACACACACATTCGTGCATTCACATGGCTAGAGTTTTTCAAGCAAACACAGCCGCACAGAAAATACACTTGCAAGCAAACAAACAGACCAACAACCGCCAACCCACTCAGTTGCCCACAAACACACACTGGCAGACACACTCCACACACACACACACACTCTGAGATATCTCAGGGCGACATAGAGTTGGCTCTGCATCAGGAGAGCTCTGAATCACGCCGTCTGGCCAGACTCTCCATGGACAGAGTCTGTCCAGGGGCGGAGAGGGCCCTTTACGCAGCACACACACACACACACACACACACACACGAACACACACACACAAATGCTGGAAAAGAGAAAGAGGGAGACGGACCATCTGAAAAAGTGCAAAAAAGTGAAAAAGAGCAAGAAAGATGGAAAAGAATGTGAGAAACAGCCAGAAAAAGTCTGAAAGACACACACAGGGAAAAAAAGAGAGAGAGAGAACATCCATGAGAGCGAGGGAGAGGGATGAAAATGGATGAAAAAGAAGAGATAGATTTGAAGAGACCAACTCCCCCGGCTCAGTCTTTCATAAAGTGCATTTTCTGCGGCTAGACAAAGGAAGTGGCGTTATGATGGGGGCAGAGATGGAGAAGGTGGAGGTCACATTCATCTGCGGCTCATCCTCTCTCACTCTCGCGCTCCCCCTCTTTCTCACCCTCTCTCTCTCTATCTCTCTCTCTCTCTTTCTCTCCTTCACTCTCTTTATAGCCCACTTCAATCTGCCTCTGCCAAGACCCACAGCCACACAATCCCATTCAAATACCACAGCCAATATCCAGGAGAGAACTCCATTTCGAGACTGAAACTGGATTGTGTGTTGTTGATGCTGCATCAGGTATATGTCTGTGTGTGTGTGTGTACTGTGTGTGTGTGTGTGTGTGTGCATATGTGTGTGTGTGTGCTTGTGTGCATGTGTGTGTGTGTATGTGTGTGCATATGTGTGTGTGGGTGTATTTGTATGAGTTTTGTGCATTTTTGCATGTGTTTGTGCAAATAAGTCTATTTAAAAATCAAATATTTTTGTAGACCGATGTTAGGCATGACTCTCACAGAGTCGTACATTCACTCGTCACTGACCTCCTCAAAAGAAAAACCCACAAGATTCTCTAAATTCAACTGAATGATGATGAATCAACCGCTCCAGTCTTCTCACCCACCTCTGCATATCCTCTGGGCGTGTCTGTCTAAGTCAACTGCCTATTCCATTGGGGTGGGATGCATTTAATACCACAGGAAGGATGCCGTCTTCCTCTGGGCAGCTTTAAGACAGCCTCTCTCAGAGTTGTCAGAAATGAGTTCTCCTCAGCTTGGCTGATTTGAGCCCAGTATGATCTGAGAGAGATCCGTCCTCTCTCTCAACGGCACGTCGTCATGACGAACACAGAGAGAGGGAAATGGGCTCACCAGGGAGGGCTTGCAAGAGAGGCTGAGCGAGCGAATGTGAGGAGGATCTGTTTGAAATGCAAGCCGGAGGGAGAGAGAGGGAGAGAGAGAGGGGTGATGAGAGCTGAGGAGTGTGAAAGAGAAGAGGGTGATAGGAGGAGAGATATGGGAATTATGTAACAGGGCCTCGCTCTGATTCCGACAGTTCTGTCTCTGACACATACATCATTTCTCATTACCTGCACTCTCGGCGACACACACGTCAACCTCTCCACACACACACACTCTCTGATTCTCACTGGCGCTCACGTACGTACACGCTCGTCATTCTCTTTGCAGCACACATACACACATACACACACACACACCAGCACAAACACAAATACACACACACACACACACAGACCAGCACAAACACACATGCACACACACACACACATACACACACCACACACACCAGTACATACACACATGCACACACACAGGCACACACAGACACAAACTAACAGTTTCACATTTCATGGACTGTGCATGTGTACAATGTTTAATGTGTACAGTGATATGTACACATACAGACACAGTGCACACAGACACAGACACCACACACACACACAGACACACACACATACACCCCTACACACACACACACACACACACACATATTTAGAAAGCTTGTGGAAAGCTCTTGTCTCTGACTCATGATTCAGTTTTAAATTGAAACTGTTCTTTCAGCAACCTTCTCATTTACATTAGAGACCAACAGATGAATGTTTTACATTGTTTCAGTCTACAAAATGAATACCGAGTGTGCAGTGTTGACCTACAGTAGCCATTACATGGTGATGAGGTGGGCTGTGTGAGGGAGCTGTCCATGGTCCTGAAGACACACATCGCATAACTGCACAAAATATGCTACAGCATTCAATGCACCAAACAAAATAAAGATTTTCCAGTGTCTACATAAAGCTATTCAAGACACACACACACACACAGAGAGAGAGAGAGATTCTCTCTGCCTGAAATATCACGCTGTGGCATTTTGCAAATTGATGCTGAATGAGGACGAGGATCAATTCATTCCATTGGTACATCTCTTTCCAAAGTTTATTTTGCTTCAAGACTAATGTTCTAGTAATATCTCTGTACCATTTATCTTTAGTAAATTCCTCATGCTGGAATATAAATTGTAACAAACCGCTACTAATACTGTTGCTCTTTTCCCATTCACGATGTGCTGATAAGCAAGTCTCTCTCTCTTTCTCTCTCCCTCTCTCTCTCTCTACCTCTCTGTCTTTTTCTCTCTGTCTGACTTACTGTCGCTCTGTAAGTTTTGCTGTTTATCAGTCAGTTAGTCAATCTCCCTCCCTTTGACTCTCCCTCGTTCTCTCTCTTGTGAGACTAGGCACATTCTCTCTCTCTCTCTTTCTCGTTCTCTCTCTCTCACACACACACTTATACACACACACACACACGTAATGTGTGTGGGTGGAGGCTGCATCGTGGAGGGCTTAAAATAGATGTTCCATCTTTTAGTGAAAGGAGGCTGACAACAGAAGGGGTAGAAGATGAAGAAAGGAAACAGTACACAGAACATGGAGGAAATGAACAGAAACAGGAGCAGTGATGTAAGGCTGAGTATTGAGTATGTTTTTCTCTCTCTCTCTCTGAGTGTGTGTGTGTGTGTGTGTGTGTGTGTACAATCAGTGTCTGGAGAACTAAACAGAGCCAGAGAGCAGCATATGATCTCGGAATGATTAACAGGTTGAACAAGACACCTGTGATTTTGCGTGCACAAACACTGACTCAGGCACATTGTGCATATGGGCATACAACCCAGTCTCACTCCCTACTCGTCAAAGGTCTGACGCATGGTCAAGGGTCCTTGGCGTCAAATTATGTGTGTTACCTATTAGGTAGGACTGTACAGTCCTCAGTACACAGTACAGTACAGTACACTCCTCAGTCCTACTCGAAGCAGATAGCGTTGTCTGACAGTCGAGTGGGTTAATGCACGTATTTCCAGAACAGGTCTGCAACTTTCAGGCAGTTCTGAGTTCGAATCTAGGCAGGAGCAAAGCCTGTTACAACTGTAGGCTACAATGGTCGCAATACAGAAATATGCGTGTGTTAGTTTAGTTAGAGATTATTGTTAATATTATTATTATTATTTTACCTTACGTTACCTACACCAAAGCTGAATAAAATTATGCAAGATCAAAGTAACCTAAGGTAGCCTATGGCTCTGATGGTCTGCGATTTTTGTTTTTAGATAATTTCAAACAAATCATTAGTCTAACGTGACGGCATCACCTTTGATGGACATTTATTTCCTTTCGTCTATATTTGACGATGAGAGATTAACATGAATGTCTATCTGACGGATCCCCACGTCGGAAAACAATGCAGAAGGTACACC
Source organism: Alosa alosa (assembly GCF_017589495.1). Lineage (NCBI taxonomy): Eukaryota > Metazoa > Chordata > Actinopteri > Clupeiformes > Clupeidae > Alosa > Alosa alosa. Next base: position 28,218,036 of record NC_063200.1, on the reverse strand, counting down.
TTTCTCGTTGGAATTTCATGCCAAGAACCCTTGACCATGCGTCAGACCTTAGGGAGTGAGACTGTGTTACAACCGGCATATGTGTGCAGACACATGTGTACATCACATGGTGTCATGCTCACATAGGTCTGGCATTTTAAATGAGTCTGCACATACAAGATCAGGCATCAAACACACACACACACACACACACACACTAACAGTTGGATTTTTGCATTCTTAAAGGGAAGCAATCAGAACACACTTTTGTAAGCCTCATGTCATGTGTTCTCAGCAGGCAGTCACATACCGCTCCTGCACTTTCTCTAATTGTACCCTTGAAATGTTCCAGTTCTGGGCCCTTCTATCTCCAAACTAAGTCCACATGTTAGTTATCAACATTATCCTTATGCCATGTCACTTCATCACAATGAGGTGAAGCCTCTTAGACAGACACTTCAAATCAAGTGTCTACACCACCGGCTCCTTATCACTCCGTATTAACACTGGCCAGGCCTAAATAGCCGAAGCATTATTTCAGAGAGTGTGTGAGCATGGACTAAAGTAGCTGTGAATAAATAGCCTCTTTCCTTAGTCTACTGATACCTGCACAGCCTGCCAGGTAGCCACTAAGCTAGGGATAAATGCAGTCTGTTAGGAGAGAACATCCAATCTCTTGTGCTGTGTGTGTGTGTGTTGTGACAGAGAGAGAGAGAGAGACAGAGAAAGACAGACAGAGAGAGAGAGAGAGAATGTGCCTAGCCTCACACAAATCTCCACAATGCTTAAGATAAGTAGCAAGCCAAAATAATGTGTTAAGGCATTTATGTGCTTGTGTGTGCATGTGTGAAAAAGAAAAAGTGATGGATAGATGGGAAGTGCAAAAGAGGGACAGAGAGAGAGAGAAAGAAATAGAGAGTGAGTATGTGTAGGACATATTTCTCTGGTGCCAGCAGATGACATCATCATGTCAGGCTTTTCACCCTGCACCCAAATGAATGGGTGACCTGGCACCAGTCCACGTTATACCTCACCAGCTATAATGCAAAATTGGTGTGTGTATGCGCCTCACAAGGAGCATAGTTCATTCACTGTATTGCAAGATGAGTTAGTGTGTATGTGTGTGTGTGCATATGTGTGTGTGTGTGTGTGTCACTGTTTCTGATGGGGCCCAGCCTCACACAGTCCAGTATGAAATGTTTGCTGACTCATCATGGCTGCAGCAACAGCAGCAGCCTCTTGTGACGGAGCAGCCCCCCCCTCCAACCCCACACACTCACACACACACACACCTCCACATGAGCGCTGAGTGCGTGAGTGAGTGAGTTCACATACACATAGTGTGCAGATTGGTGTTCCCTCTTTCTGTAGACACAGGAGGACACACTGTATAAAAGTACAGCGATGCCAAGTTCTTAGAAGGGGGTCAGTGTTATTCAGTGGGGTGTGTGGCTTTACAAGGGCGATACACATCTCAGCATCATGTCTACCAGTGCATGATATTTAAATATGTGCTTAGTTTGTTTACCATATGTGATTCTCTCTCTCTCTCTCTCTCTCTTTCTCCTCTCTCTCTCTAATGCTTAGGCTGTGTTATGACATTTTAAATTGTGTATAACTACATGTCCAAATACTATGCGTTCAGATGTCTCTATATTGTATGCCATCATATAAGTTCACTATTACAGTCAACTACAAATACAAACTGTCATAGACCTCTGAGGTTTTGTGTAAAGCTTCAAAAAAGTGTTATACATACCATACCAAGACCTTTTGTGCATGTACATACGTCTGTTTATTTATGAAACAATGCACAATGCTCCTAGTTGGTGGCAGGTGGGAGGTGGGGGCCTTTCCCATGGCCCTTGGTAGGTATTTGGGTCAGTGTTGTCCTAATAGTTCCAGCAGAGAGAGGAGAAACAGCTAAACTGATAAAGCTAGGTGTTGTTATGATAATTGCTATTCATTGCCCCCTCCCCCTCATATTTATTTATTTTTTAGCCCTTCAGAAAATGTGCTGTGCTGGTACTTTCCTGTCACCGCCTGCCAATTCTCTCAACCCTTATTTTCTATGACAAATGTTACCTAATACAAACCATTTTCCTTTGAATTATATAATCCGTGACTAATGCTCCTCTTTCATGTGGAATATTAATAATGTATTTGCATTTTTCCTCTGTTGCACAAATAGTGTTTGGGAACTACAGAATTTAAATGAAATACCAGTGCTTCAGATCCAGCTTCTGCTGTGTATGTGTATTTGTGTGTGTGTGTGTGTGTGTGTCTGTGTGTGTGTGTGTGTGTGTGTGTGCGCGTGCGTGCATGCTAGCAGCAGGAGATGGGCCTTTTGTTATCGAACAGATGTGTTGATTTTCATATATAATTTATGCATATCTAATGTAGGCACTTTTAACAAATACTCCGGCAAATAATTGAATAGATTTTTCATGCTTGGGAGGGTGGTCTGTTCTGTAGGCCCAGCTGGAAACGGAGATGTTAAGAAGAAAACTAACTGCCCTCCCCTCAGAAAAAAAAACTCGCTCCTACTAAATCTCTCTCCCTCTTTGGTTTCTCTTATCCCCAATTGCACAAAAATTGAGATTTGTTAGCATACAGTTTGCTCTCTCTCTCTCTCTCTTTCTCTCTCTCTCTCTCTCACACACACACACACACACAAACACACATACACAGAGAGAGAGAGAAAGAATGAAAGAAAGAAAGAAAGAATGTCTGACTGCAGTTCATATATCCTCTTTAGGTCTAATACGACTTCTCCAGATCATTCTCATATAACCACATCTCCACAGACTGAGGCTTAAGAAATTAAATGCAGAGCACATATTGTCTCGGCTGTGGAGGCGGATCATTTCCATGTGTTGGGACCACAGGAGGATTGCTGATCTACTCCTCAGTCTGAACATATCTAAAAGCCTACACCACAGGCAGTGTTGCCACAGTTACCTTGAAAAAGTAATCTGATTACTGATTACTCCTTTAAAAAGTAACTTAGTTACTTTACTGATTACTTGATTTTAAAAGTAACTAAGTTAGATTACCAGCTACTTTATTAGTTACTTTCAGCAGCTGCCGACAACACCCCCACCGCCTCAACATAAAAATGATAACCGGTTTTGCCAATACTCACTATACTGGAAGTGCATTTTAACAGTAATGTCAACAATGTATAGCAGACATCCCAACCTAACCTACTTAGATACTGAAATTCAGATGTTTGTTCGATAATGTCTAGTCAGTACACCAAATAAGGAAGGTCTATTGATAGAAATTGTGATAGTAAAATATGTAGATTTTGGTAGTTTGGCCTTTTCATGTAGCCTTGGCAACTAGCCATCTAGTACAGGCCTGAGTAATATGCAAATGAAATTACAGAAGCCTTTTTGCAATCATTTAACCCGCCGTGAGCAATGCTAAAGTCACTGTTACAAACAGTGCAGTGTGCAAGACTTATGTTCTACTCTTATGAAACAATTGGGTACACTTTTGTGTAGTCTGATGTGAAATGGGTCTTAAATGTTCCTTTTTGAGGGGCACTGACTCTGCCATAACGCTCCTGTTACTAGATACACTGACTGATTAATTAAGTTCGGGAGAAAAGAGATATAAGTCCGGTCTGGCTTGCGTGCTCTTGTTCGCTATAGGTTCCAGGAGATTTTATGTAATTTGCGGGCGTCAGGAAGCCGCTATCAATATAGCGGAGACTCCCAAAACTTCGGGAGACTTGGGATGTCTAGCTAGACAGCACTTTGTCGCCAGCACAGAATGTACAATGTTCCTTAATGTTGTCATGTTTAGCTGACACAAACCTAAAATAATGACTGTATAGATAAAATGTGCATCTCTCTCCTCCCTCCATTGTTGTTTACGTTTGTGTCGCTGCGTTGTTTTACACGTGAGTTGTCCTCATGCTGAAAACTTGAGCATAGCCTACATGACGTTAATCCAAGAAGATACAAGGAGACAAGAAGAAAGCAAAGAATATATCTTTTTACTAAGGAAAATGACAAAAATAGTAACGCACAGTGACTTAGATAAGTAACTTTAATCTGATTACTGGTTTGTAAATAGCAGCGCGTTAGATTACTCGTTACCGAAAAAAGTGGTCAAAAGTAAGTAACGCGTTACTGGCATCACTAACCACAGGTAGGCCTATTGATAAGTGAGTCACACACAGTTCACCCCACATGGACACACATCCCAGAGAACACGGCACTTTCTTTTCCACATGCAGCATTTAATTTTCTTCAAGGAACAAAAGCCTTCCTAGCATAAAGGGGGAAGGAAATGGGTTCAAACATTTACCTTGGACATGCACAGGCACAAAATGCAAACACATGTGATGTCACAATGGGCTTTGTATGCATGGGCTTTCTGAACACCGTGACATCATGCACGTTTTCTTTTTTTTTTTTTTTTTTGAGAAGGGTGTCTGATCTGTATTCTTGCACATAAAGCTTTGCCACATCTCCCTTTCCAAGTTTCAAACCATTTCCTGGTTTCTGTACTATTTCTGCAGAAAGAACATTAGAGAGAGGGAGAATAAGTGAGAGAGTGATAGAGAGAGGTAAAAGAGAGTGAGAGAGAGAGAGGGAGAGATGATGGGATTTGATGGAGGAGAGACAGCAATTCACCACTCTATTCCTGTGATAATGATACAGCTAGCTCTCTGACAGACAGAATGAGATGGGGACCCAGGAGGCTGCTGAAGATTTAGGTAACGGGTGTGTGTGTGTACGAGTGTGTGTGTGTGTGTGTGAATGGAGGATAGTGGTTGAAGAGGATTCTTGAATGGAGATGTGTCCTATTTTTTTAGGAAGTAAAAATAAATGTTTGTGCTACATTTGAACATTTGAAGTGCTAAGACTTCTCAAGTATGGTATGTACCAGGTTGGCTATATATGTAGGAGAGAGAGAGGAGTATGATAGAGAGGAGGAGACTTGAAGTCATTATCAGTATGTGTAATGCAAGTTGCAATTTGGCTAATGTTTGCTTTGGATATGTAGTCATGATACCAGGGACATTTTGAAAAGTGCTCCCCCTCTAAGACAGATATTTTTGCATCTGGACAAGCAATACAGATTAATTACATAAATCTTATCATAAGCCAAATAAACAATGTCTTGTTGGAATGACCCAAATTTGCTATGCATTCAGAATGAGATCTTTGAGCATTGAGATCTCTAATAAAGTTCTTATAAAAAACATATAATTGACTAATTACCATATGATTACCACATTTATTACTACATATATGTTGTCGGCTAGTTAGTCTGTTACAACGTTGTGTCTACAGACTAGATAATATGATTTTTACACTGGTGTTTCTTATTTTGGTATTCGGTAAACAGATTCTGTCTGATTTCATTTCTTTCCCTTTTCCTTTCATGTTCCTGTTGAAACAGAAGGGTAAAACCAGGACAATGTTCGGAGAAAGTCCATAAATATCACTTAGGAACACAAGGTTGTTATGGCGACAGTTCGACAGTTCCCTTTGCGAAGAGGGTGGTCCATGTCGCCACGGCTACGGCTGCTTTCCCCGGCACAAAGCCACCACTCCACGGAGGAGTACTTCATTTCTCTCTCTCCCCCTCCCTCTCCCTCCCTCCCTCTCTCTCTCTCTCTCTCTCTTCATGACTTCATTCTAAAGTGCTTAGTCCCTCGTTAGCACACTGTGCCATTAGGTTGGGCATTAGAGACTGCCTACGGCCCTCAGCCACTCGGCGCAGCCTCCCAAAGACTCCGAGAGCATTATGACTCAACTCTGAACTACCTCAGAAGAGACATAACCCGGGCCTATAAAAACTCTCTCCCCGGCTCTGAGAGAGACCTGCTGCTGCTTATGAATTGAGCTGGTACTCAAGTGGATGCTAAAGTGGCAGAACATTGCCGAAGGCCACAGTAATGTCACGCTGAGAAGCGTAATAACATCAAAAAGTTGTGGAACATAAATTGTGTGGTTTTTTTTTGGTAAGACTACAATGTGAAGCTACAGTTTGGGATTAAATTAGTCTGATTTATGTCACACATTTTTTTTTTTTTTAACACAAGCAATCAAGTGAAAGGGCTCTAGCAAAATAATCAAAGTTCTGGCAAATAGTATGCAGACACTGATACCCTCACAAAAGCATCATAACGTCATCATATCATACCTTTTTGTACACGTGAAATATGTGCATTGATAAGATAATACAACGAATGACCCATTTGGTGTTATCTAATTTAAACGTTAAAACCTCATATACTTTTAAGTCACAAAGATTCCATTTGATTAAATGTGTTCTAGTATGCTCGGGTCCTTGGGGTGCACTACTGTGGATCTTAGAACTTAGAAGCAACACCAGAACAACTTTTATGATGAAAGGTATGTTGACGTCCAACAGTGAATTGGTCTTTATTACTTAAAAGATCTATGTTACGGGCTGACATGTCAGAGTTCCTTAATGCTTCTGTGCTCTGGTGCTCGGTGACACTCGTATAAGCACACCTTGCTGAGGATGGAGCCAAGTCCTCACAGGTAACTCAGACTTCACACATCCTGTAGGGGTAACAGGGTGGGTATTCATCAAGTCCCCTACACACACTCACACACACACACACACACAGACAGACACACACACACCGTGACCCATCCTTCTCATCCTCTCTTGTGACAGCGTGTAGATCCAGTGTGCAGTGGCATCCAAATACCAACGATAAAGATGGAGCTGAGAGAATAAGAGAAGAAGAGAGAGAGTGAGAATAAAAGAGAGAAAAGAGAGTGGGAGAGAGAGACAGAGAGATGACAGTGACTGTGCTTACTCACTCACTCTGCAAAGGCAATAAAATCATCTCCTGCCTCTAGACATTTCATCAAATGGCCTCCCATAAAGGGGAGAGGGACTCCTCTTTATTGTTTTTAGATTGCGGGCATCGGGCGACTAACCACCCCCTCAGCCCCCTACCTCCGTCCCCCCTTCTTCATCGCTCTCTCTCTCTTTCTCTCTCTCCCCCCCTCTGTATTCCCCTGTATTCCTCTATTGCCCTGTGTCGGCAGTAATGTAAATATTTCAGTGATAGGTGATAGGTAATGCATAAAAGCAGATACCCAGCTCCAATAAAGAGGAATAACTGTTTGTGCATGGATCCGACTGAAGACTCCCCCTCAAAGGCATTGCCCATTTTTCACTGGGCTTTAAGAGGAAGGGTGTGTGTGAGAGAGAGAGAGGGGGAGAGTGAGGAAGGGAAGGAGAGAGAGACAGAGTGAAGCTATGGGTGAAACCTAGACTTCAAAGACAGCATTATTCAGTGTAACAAGGGAGTAATCTCTCTCTCTCTCTCTCTCTCTTACTCGCTCTCTAACAGGCATATACATTGGCCTTCTCCTCCCTGCAATCTCATAACAGGAGAAAGACTTTCCATTTGTAAATGATAGCAAGTGACTGCCGTTAAGTATAATAATGAAATGGAAAAAAATGAAGAGACTAATTGACCATTTTTACTGCCATCTACATATTCATTCATACTTATTGGAGTGATGGATACTCAAGCGTTTGGTAGTAATGGCACTATGACTCACCAGACTTAGATGGCCATTGTTTTTCCACAATGGAGCAGCGTTCAGAGTTGTTATGCTTTTATGGCATTCGTGAAAATAATATGTGTTTAATGTTAATGTTTCTCATCTAGATCTGTAATTGAGAGCAAGGCCATGCATACACCACAGTGACCATGACTCTTGGATGTTTAATAGCATATTCATATAAATAACGCAGTTTGTGTTGCCTTTAAATTCAGCATCAGCTTAAAATTCCTAGACAGTGAAGGGGATGATTTAATGTTTCATAAATTCCGGACAGACTGTATATTTTGTTCTTTGTCTTACATGTTGCAGTTGACCTGATGCCCTCCCTTCTGCTTTCTGTCTTCATTTCTATGCTGAGTTGATTTGTGCATAGACTTCATGTTGAATGCATGAATATCAGTTTTAAATAATGCTAAGAATATGCTATATTTTCATATATGTTATTTACATTTCTGTCACAATCTGATCATGTGTAGCAAAGTCAATTATATATATATATATATATATATATATATACGGTATATATATATATATATATATATATATATATATATACCGTATTTTCCGGACTATAAGTCGCACCAGTCAAAAAAAAATTCATGAAGAGGAAAAAAAACATATATATAAATATATATATGCTGCACCTGAGTCGCAGGACTGGCCAAACTATGAAAAAAAGTGTGACTTATAGTCCGGAAAATACGGTATATACAATACATATGCTACTTCATCCATAGCGCTATTTTTTTCACTGACTATCACATTAAATCTAATGTGGAATTCCCTGGGCCAAAGATGTTTGTATATTATGGATATGAAGGCCTAAATATAGGTTTGGAGTTTTGTTCTTTCACCGTGTAATTTTGAGCTGGTGAGTTCAAACGGTGATTTGTTTTAACTGCCAACAAAAAATCAGTGGAGCTCTAGGGTCAATATTATGTGCAACTAATGGATGTTTCACAGTGAAGGGGTTAATTGGCTGTCCGGTACTGGATTAAAGTAGAATGGTAGGAAGGTTAAGGTGTTGACCTCAAGAAGACCCCAGCGGGCAAATGTCCATATACTTTCGATCCCCACTCCTGGGCCACCAGGCCTGTCGAGTAGAAAAAAGCAAGGACAGACCTCTCCTCTGGAATGCATGCTGTTACCTATATTTTAGCTTTCAGCTCTTATTGAGTTATGTGCATGCAGCACAATTCTTTATATCTTAAGCAGTGCAACTGGCCAGCCCTAGCCACATCTCTACATACACAGATGGCTCAAATGGCCTTGAAGTCATTTATCACGAATAATCCCCAGAGCAGCTATGACATTTGTCACCTGACTGAATGCAGGCTTCACATACGACAAATATATGACAAATATATACAAAAAATATGACAAATGCATCACATATCCGGTATTGGCATTCATTCAGATCATATCTGACCCCAGAAGCAAAACAACTTATCAGTTCATAATTGAATGTATGTGGACTGACGCTGAGAACGCCTCGGCGTGGGGAGGTTGTGGGGTCAGGGGTCAAACGCAGTGGGCTGCATCTAGGGATGAAAGCTTGGGCCGTTATCAGAGCAGGGTCCAGTGCTCATTAAGGATTACCCTTGATTAACAAGATCCACAGAGATAAGAGCTGTTATCAATACAGCGGTCTCACCAGCCTCACACGGACCCATGACCCCAATGCTAGAATAACAAGAAGTGGACACACATGCAGAGATAAAAATGCACAAACGCACACACACACACACACACACACATACACAAATACTCAAATTCATGCACGTTTGCATGCATATAATCACTAAAAGTGCACACACACATCACAGCCAAATAAAGCACATAATTCACACACACACACATACACAAATACTCAAATTAATGCATGTTTGCATGCATATAATCAATAAAAGTGCACACACGCTTCACAGGCAAATAAAACACATCATTCACACACACACACACACACACATGCAAGCAGGATGTCATTTTGAAGCAAAAACATGTTAAGTACTCACTACAAGTCCAATGAACAAAAAGAAATAAATCAGTGATTAAGTGAGAATGATATAATTCTCGAGATATTTTTTTTTATTAAAATGCACATATTAAGCAGACAGATGAATTGGACAAAGCATGTCGGAGACATATCTAAGCAGACATGAGAGTGATGATCAGGAAACACCGGCTTCCTTCCATCCTAATTTTCCGTATAGTCTACATTCTACATGCGAGGCCTCTCCAAAAACTGTCAATGAGTTGGAATAAATGATGTGCCATTTGATCACATTAATTATATCAGCCAGATTAGTGAAAAAGAAAATGAGACAGGGGCCGCTGGGGCCTGGCAGAATGCAAAGAACATGCAAATTTGATTGTGCAATTTTAAGGGCTGCAAATACTTAGCCGAGAAATTGAGATGAATGGAATATAAGAATCTTGTTACAGTGAGACAGCTTTATTTGCTTGAGCACATTCATAAAAACAAAATCAAGATCAATTTTTCTCTACAAGATGTGTGTGTGTGTGTGTGTGTGTGTGTGGTGTGTGTGTGTGTGTGTGTGTGTGTGTGTGTGTGTGTGTGTGTGTGTGTGTGTGTGTGTGAACAGAGAATCTCATCTCTAAAAGGTTTCCTATAGTACAAGGACATATTTGATATCTGAAGCCTGTGTTATGTGGTGGATAGTGTACAGAGGCATTGAACAATAGCTCATGGCGGTTTTGTAACCAATTGAAATGGACACGGAATGTCTCGAGACAGGGTCCAGCATGGCCCTCTGAAAATCCCCAGCCATCTGTCTCTTAGATCCAGCCCCAGACCATATCTTCAGTCAGTGGGGAGTGAATGAGCACGACCGCCATATAAAAGGAAGGATATCTGGCCGTGACAGTATCCTATGAATCTCTGGCCTTGTTGTCACTCTGAGGAAAATAACACAAAATTGTGTGTGAGTGTGTGTGTGTGTGTTACAGGTGTTCTTGCCTGACCTCCCCTCCACTTTCTCCACTGCTGGGCACCACTGTGACCTGAAAATTGCCTGCACTGAGACACAGTGGGCAGCAGAACAAGAGATTAGACACAGTGTGAGAAGGGAAGAGAAGAGGAGAGAAGGAAAGAAAGAAACACAGAGGAGGTGAGGGTGAAGTACCATATGGAGGCAGGAGGAAGAAAAGAGGATGGACAGAATGCTGACGAAAGTGTGAAAGGAGAAGAAGAAAGTGATGGATTCAGGGACTTACAGTGAGAGAAAGAGGGATAGATACAGGAGTTTGAGGGATCAGGAGGTGAGACAACGAAACAGAAAATACCTTGTGTTCTCTTCCCCTCCACACACACACACACACAATGAAGGAAGGATAGAACAGAGAGGAAAAGAAAAAAAGAGGATGGGGGGCAGCCCTCCTCTCCTCCGCTGGCTTCTGACGGAGGGCTTAAACGCTCGATTGCTTTGCTGCTCACGTCTCCCTCTCCCATCATCTTTCCCCCGCGTCGCCACGGAGACGAATCTGGGCCGTTGACGAAAAAGCGTGGCGAGCACCGTCCCTCCTCCCTCTCTCCTCTCTCTCTCTCTCTATCCTTCTCACATACACACACACATACGAACACACACACACATGCACATCCGCATGATGAATGACGCAGTCCTCCCGTTGCACCCCTGTCGATGCATGTTCAAGTGCCGCGGATTGAATTTAACCATAAGAATGACAGAACATTCTTTTGGCAGCAGCTCGGCACTTACAGGAGGAGAGGGGCGCCATGCTAGGATGGGGGCTAGGATTTATGCCACGCCGGCCAAGCCAAAGGGGGATACAAGGAAGTGGAGGAGTGCCGAGCAGACAGACAGACAGGCATACAGACAGACAGGCAGAGAGACAGACAGACAGACAGACAGGCAGGCAGGCAGGCAAATAAGACAGACAGTTCAACACAGAGACAGAGAGGCATACACAAAAGGACAGCAGGCTGGCAGGCAGTCAGACAGACAAACATTCATACAGGCAGAAAGCTAAAGGAAAGCAAAGGGACAGGCAATCAGGCCAGAAGAGGAGATGAACAAGAAGATAGGGGACAGAACAGACTGAGGCTATTGGCATAAATATACTACACACACACACACACACACACACATACACACACCTCACATACACACGCACACATATAGACAGACATACACACACACACACACACACTCTCACACACACACACACACACCTCACATACACATACAGACAGACATACACACACACACACACTCACATACACACCTCACATACACACATACACTGACACACACATACAGACAGACACACACACATACAGACAGACATATACACACACACACACACACACACACATTAGGGCTGATTGTAAGGGCTCTTGCTCTCATACATGTCGAAAAAATGGTGTGAGACCAAGAAATTGTGTGAGAGACAAAGATAATTCCCTGAAAAAAGGCTGAATGGGTGCAGGATCTGTCCATGGTGCTGATAATGTGGCGGTCTGAAAGAGTGCTGTCCACAGCCTGAAAACCCACATCAGGACATAAATAACGTATGGAGGAGACATTGCCTATTTTAGGATGACAAAAAAGAGGAGACAGGCAACTCCTCACACTGATACACAATTGCCTTACAGCTATTTACATGATTGACACTGGCAGTGCAGGCCTCGGAATGCGCCCGGAATAAAACACACACATAAGTACCATAGAATAATCAGTTTCTTGGAACAACATCCAAACCACCACCCAACCCCACCAAACAGGAACAAATAACTAATCAACAATAAGAACTTGCCCTGTGTGCAAAATCATTCATTCTTAATAGCATTATAAATTATGTATTGTGCTATATAATGACTATGCTAATACAGTAGTATAGAGACGCTATAGGTGCACATAGTTTGCATTGCCAGGAGTGGTTCTGTTGCAGTGCCGCTTTCATGGCCTCACTATCAACCGAATGGCAGGCCACAGCGTGAACTTTTTTTCTTTGGGATGAAAAAAAAAAACCCTCTGCTCTGCGGTCAGTGATGGAGGCATTGTGCTGCAGTGGGAGACTGTCAGGGTATTCATTTAGGGCACACAGCGAGTTGAAAGGAGCTGGAAAAGAGTGAGAGGGGACAGACAAAAATGAAAGCGGAGAGATAGAAAGGGAAAGAGCTTTTTTTTTTACAATAAAGATCTGTCTGGACACACCGCGATAAATCGAAAGATGACACAGCTGAAGATACAGCACACACACACACACACACACACACACACACACACACACACACACACACACACACAAATACCGAGTGGCCGGCGGCTGCAATGCAAGGGGCTGCGCAGAAATCCTACCCCCGCGGGGATTCTGTCCTTCCCGTCTCCATTTACCCTCGGGGCCAGGATTAAGAGCCTGAGGGGTCTTTAAGAAATTTTCTGCGGCGGTGTCATTGAATGAGCCAATCCCACTGTAATAAAGAACGACGTGGAAATCAGGGTGATTGCGCGCAAGGCGAGCGAGACATGGCGGCTCGGGGATGAATGAGGTTCCTGAAGCGTTGCGAAGCCCCTTGAGTGTATCAAACAGCCATTATCCCTCTCTGACGAGATGTTTTTGACGGGCGCCAAAGTAATAAAGAGGCCATTGGAGGGGATCAAAAGACGTCATTTTTTGTGTGTCTGCGTTGCGTTCCTTTCGTTTTATTCTATTATGCAACGGCGCTTCAATTCGTTTGAGGGTGGAAAAAATAGAGGGGAAAAAACCTTTCATCAAATAGCAGGGATATAAATAAATGAATACACACACGCGCGTGAAGTTATCACACTTCACTGCAGCTGATGTTTCAATTCCTTTCGGAGGTAGAAGTCGGCGATATTTGCGCGTGTGTGCATGAAGGTGATTTTCCGACTGTCGCTGCCTAATTTACCTCGGCGTGAGTGATTGGGCAGGACGGGTAAAGGTGCGGTGTCACCGCGGTGAGCTCAGTCGGTGTTATAATGGATTCTGGCGAGGGTTCAATATACCAAAATACTCGTCAAACAAATAAAATCTTACCCCCACGCTCAATCTATCCGTGTCTATCAATGATCCGTGAGGGATCAATCCCCTTGGCAATGGCACGGCTTGCTTTCACAAACCTAGCCTTCAGCTTGCGCTGCATCCCTATTGTCTTTAGCAAAACCCACATCCCATGCAGAGATGAACATGAGACATAGTAGACATACTAAAGACCATCTCTCGTAGTATATATTAATACCAGCAATACTAACTGGAAGGTGTAATCACTGCATGCTCAACTCAATGTTAGGGCTCTCTAGTTGCATTCTCAGGTCTCTGCGTACAACAGTTGGAGACCTGCATACCAATCACAAAGTTGGAGTATCCACATTCCTTAAATAATCCTGGGATGTTTAATGACAGATAGATTACGGCGGGCCTAAAATGTGGCTTCAGAGATTGACTGTGGTTTGGCTTGCTAGGTGTGTTTGAGTCTGAAGAACGCCGGGACAGTGAAGAATTTTTCATAAACATTGTTATCATCAGTGAAAGAGACTTGTGAGCACAATTGTCTGGCCAACACAATGCAGCTGCAATTTCTTTGACGAAATTGGTTCCTTCTGAAACAGAGCAATGAGCTCTGAGGACTCCTTACTATGTGGCAATGCAAACCTGACACTGAGATGGATCTTCTCTGTTGTTAAGAGTAAAATAAAACATTCACTAGATTAATGGTATGTAGCCCCCTTTCATAAATTATGAAGGCGTTTGGAAAAGAAAGCATAAACACCCTATTGTCAGTTTTAATAATTGCATTCTTAATTGCTGTGTATTCCTTCATGATCAAGATGTAAATGAAATGTCATTACCCACAAGATATGATGTGGTCATGCTGGGCAGAACTTTCTTGGAGGAGAAGAAGAAAGTGAAGGTGAATTTGTACAGCTGACAGTAAAACCAGACCGCAGACATTGATGGAGAGAAAACGTCACGTTTGTTGGGAATAAACAAACCCGGCGCATTCTTCTCCGTTCAATCCGAGGGGGAGAGGAATGGGCACCGTCTCTGTGGCTACGGCTCGTTGTTCCATAAACAGCATCTATCTTACGTCTGATTAATCTCGCTCAGGAGATACTGATTTACTCTCACGTCACATGACTGCGCGAGCGGAGTGATTGGTGAAAGGGAACGAGCCAAGCGGCATTCTTTCACAGCTCTCAGCTTTTCAAAGGCGTTGCCTCACTGAAAAAAAAAAAACAACAACTCGGGCTTGGATGAAGACTATCTGTCATTGAAACTACTTTCAAGGTTGAAGATTGTATAGGCTTTAGCAAGCAGCTGGAGGGAGGGAAGGAAGGAGGGATGGATGGACTGGGATGGATGGAGGAATAGAAAGAGAGATACGGGGAAGGGTGCAGAGAGATACCCAAGAGGAAAAATTTCAAAAATGTAAAGCATCTACTCTTTGTTTTGTGCACAGGTAAAATAGGAAATCTGGAAAGAGCAGACTCTCTTCTGTCAATCACTCTTTTTTTGGAACCTGACAACAGGAAAACGGGGAGTGCTTTGAGACCCTGTCCTGCCATTGTCCCAGTAGGCGGGAAAATTCTGTCCTGTAGAAAAAAGAGAGAAAAAAAGAAAAGAAAAGGAAAAAAAAAAAAAATTTCTAAGAGGCTCCACTTTCAAAAAAAGCTGCTCATTATTCTCCACGTTTCATGGAAGACTGTCATTTTCTTAAAGGTAGATTAATTTTGTCAACATATAATGAGGGTCTTGATGTCGACTCAACAGGAAATGAGCATGTCAGGGGCTGGTTTCTCCAACATAAAGAGTGACCACTCATCTTCAATTTCTTTTGGTTTTTTCCCCTTCTCCTTTCTTTCTTCAACAGCCTGCAGCTCTCTGCTGTAGAATAGCCTACTCTTCCTCCCATTGGCAAGCTCATCCTCTCCTCACCCCTATGGACTTTTAAGAGTAATGGGCAGATAAGCATCGCTCAGTTCGCAGGGCTGTTCTTCCTCCTCTTTCTTTTAAATGGTAAAAAAATATTTTTTATGCCCCTGAGTTGCTTTGGGACCTGTGGGCTGATTCAACCCTCAAGGACGTCCTCCCCCCCACCATCACCACCACCACACACACACACACACACACACACACACACACATGCTTGCACATTGAGCCGAGAGAGACGTTATTAACTATGCTCACCGAGGCTCAGCTGGAGAAGTGTACTCGTGATAAATGTACTTAAAGATGAATCTCAACTGAAATATATATTCATCTTGGGGAAAAAGGCATCCATGCCTCAGCAACTGAGCCGGCCAGGCTCACCGCCCAGGAAAATTAAATAAATAAAATGAAAACTCAGTTTTTATGAGCACACTACGGATCTGGGTGATTGGGGCGGGGGATAGTCGGAGGGTGTGGTGGGGTGATACGTTCACGCAAGCGTGGGGGAAGACTGCCCTTGAATGTCAAACATTTGCATGCGCTCCTAGAGAAGTTATGAAATGAAATACGATGAAGTGTGTGGGAGAATGTTTTTTTTTTCCGGGGCTATAGAAAATAGGGATTGGGAAAAGAGATGGCAAAAAAGATCCACAGTAGATAGGTGGACAGATACCCAGATACCCACTGGGAGAGGCAGGGGTGGGGATGGGGGGGGTAGAATTGAGTGGGAGAGAAAGAATAGAAGCTGAAGCACGGAGAGAGAGAGAGAGAGAGAGAGATGGAGAGAAGAGAGGGGAACTGCTTGCAGCTCTGACTAATGAACTGGTCCCATGAGGGAAGTGCAGTGTGTGAGTGGGCTTAAATGAAAAGCTAACGGAGTGCTTTATCTCGTCCATGGGATGTCATGAAGTTTTTTTTTTCTCCCTACTTCGATGAAAGCCCTGATAATTGATAGAGCTATCCGTCCCACTGTTGCCTTTGGGGTTCATTGTGTGGCATTCGACCATAAAAGGGTGTATGTGTGTTTTCTACATGTGTCTATGTTATTGTGTATTTTGTGTGTGTGTGTCTTTCTGTGTGTGTGTGTGTGTGTGTGTGTGAGTGTGTGTATGTGTGTTAGAGAGAGAGAGAGAGAAAGAGAGAGACTACATGTCATGCCATACTCACTACATGCAGCCCCTCAGATGGGACACAAGCTATTTTTTTGTTCTCCGATGGAGAAGTGTTAGATAATGATTTACGCACACTCTCTTGTCTCATTTTTAAAACACAAACAAACCAAAAACAGATCTAATGGCACCACTGACAACTGAAATCTGTCAGAAAGCAAAGCTTGGCAGCCTCTTTGCCTGTGTAGATGCCTGTGACCACATGTCTTCTCTCTCTACAATGCTGAACTCTTCCATTCAGATGGTTCTATTGTTATTCTATAACTGAATTATATCTATGTATTAACAAAAACAACATTGTTCTTGCTAACTCCTGTGCCACCTCATGTGCAGTCTTATTCAGCAATAAGCAATATGCTTCCTTCAAAATTGTGCAAAACATTTTAGTCACTAGGTTTGTTTAGAAAGCAAACTGGGTGACAGTATGCATTAAAATGTATATCCATGGTTAAATGTGTTACTTTGTTCATGTTTCTGATCTGTTGTCTTGTGGAGAGACATATTTGTTCAAAGCCATAACATTTATCTCACTATTCTGTGTATGTATAGGCTACCATAAGGAGATGTTAGCCATTATAATAACAGCCAATCACAGTGCATAATGTGATTCCAGTTTATGTGCAGGATGCGGCATCTGTGGACTTCATAGACAGCCTTACCCCTGGACAGCATGGCCCCAATTCCTGGCCAGCCCCTTCATTATCATATGCTTATGAACAAATGTCAGCCTGCATCAGCCAAATGTGTTTCAGTTTTTGGGGGAGAAGGACAGAGCGCAGCCAAGCGAGGAGCTCCATGCGGCAGACCACCCCGGGCATTTGTCCTGGTGCGAATGCCAGCGCAGTCGCCGTCCTGAAGGTCTTTACCTAGCCATGTGCACAGTCTCCAGGCATATTGTGCGAGTCCGAGGGCTTTTTTTTCTTATTTGCTTCATGTAGTCAATTTTGCTAAACCTATTGGTGCATCAATCAGCTAAGGTAATTGGGCTTCAATTCCAAAAGCTTAAATCCGTTATACATGAAATTAAATTTTCCAGCAGGACACATTAAGTTCCGTCAAATTTAGTCGCAATTAGATCGGCATCGCTGGGCACCAAAATTCGGCTAATTTGAAGGGAAAATAACGAGGGGTCTTTGTGTTCTTTTTGGGCTGTGTCAGCAGTTTTGAGTATGAGACTTTTTTCTCTTCCCCTCTCTCTCTTTCTCTCTCTTTTTCCGGGGTGCCTCATTTGCTGCACTTGATTGTGCAGGCCCTGAGGGAACCTCTGGTCCGTTTATCGGCCCTAATTTGCCTAAGAATGAGTTGGGCAGAGCCACATGGAGCTAACACACTGTAGGAGTTTTTCAGCCACACACTCAGGCCGCCTGACTGATGCCCTGTTCCAGTAGTAAGGCACTCACGGAGAGAGAGAGAGAGAGAGAGAGAGAGAGAGAGAGAGAGAGAGATGCCCAGCACTGCAAGATAGCATGGTGCATCCAGTAACCCAAATATCAAAACATCTGCAGTGACAGTTATGGTTTTGACTCACTTTTCCAAAACAGAGTTGTGTTTTTTCAGTCTTGTTTGTATGTATATTAAATTGCACATTTTCATGACAGTTGTTTTGTTTTCCAAACAAATTGTTTTTATTCTATTTATTTCATCATTTGGTAGTGAGTACATGAGCAAACTGGGCATGCTTATTTGAAGAATATGTCTTTCTTTTTTAACAAAAGTCAAGTGGTAAACAGCCAGAATGCCCCACAGACTTTATAACAGAAGGTGTAAACACCATAAACCGATAGAGCAGAGACCTTGAAATGTTGCCAGGCACCAAACTGAGATGGAGAGAGAGAAAGAGGATGAGAATCGGGGAGAGAGAGAGAGAGAGAGGAAAAAGAAAGGAAAGGATAGGGGGAGCTGGGTGGAAAAAGTGAGAAAGAAGGAAGGAGGGAGCTCAGGAAAGCCTGGGGCTAAGATTTGTCTTGTCAAAGTGAGACCTTTAAGTGGGCCCTCCCTGAGTTCCACCGACAGTACTCACTCCTGCTCCTAGATAACAATGCAGCATTTCTACTCAGCATCGGAGGGGTGCAGTATAGGTGAAAGCCCACATTCGTTCACCTGGTGTAATGCCAAGAGCCCAGTTTTAAAATCAACGTTAGGGCTGGCTGGCACAGGGTGCAGGACGCAACTGTCTAAGACTCTGAAGATCCCTTGCATGTTTCATGCAGTTCAGTTTCATACAGGATATTTTTGGTGTCCCCCTCACAAACAATTGGTCCAAATCGAGAGCACGCAAAGCTGAGGGAGCTCTGGCTTCTCCCAGGCTGTTGTGAGGCATGACAAGAAAGCGTTTTGGGATGCCTTACGTAACACTGTGGAGATATTGGCAGGAAACCTAGACAAGCAGGAGAAATGTGTGCCTGTGTGTGTGTGTGTCTGCGTGACATACACACACACACAGACACGCATGGCTCTGCTAAAATTAAGCTCAAATGTGTGTCTCCTGCACTCAAAGCGGCGAATGGCAGAGTGATAAAACATGCAGACCTTGGCCTGTCTACGGAGCTTACTGCGTGTAAGCATGTTAAGGCGTGCGCTTTCCCTCCACGTCAGCTGCACTGTCACATCACATAAGATGATTTAAGACAAAAGGGAGCCACTGAAGACCATCTTTCATGTCTCCCCTAAATGGCTGCATTTGGATGGGGAGGAAGAAAACACACACCGTGAGGGGAGATTTGGTTTGTGGGCCACAATAAATATCCCCTCCGCCCGCTCACAATGGCTTTCTCAGACCAAAAAGCCTGACAGTCTCCAGCTCTCCAATGCAGCGTGACATTTTCAAAAGCAAATTTCCATCTTTTGGGCATATTGCCCTAATACAAACACAATGGCACTTCTTGGCATCAGAAGATATTTTATTAAGTCATGAAAATAGATGGCATTCCAAGTTGAAAGCAAAATGTTTTTTTGTTTCTTTCTTTTTTTCTCTCTCTCTCTCTCTCTCTAGACAAACATTCAGAAATATTTTCTTTGGGATGGACTGTGTGGATGCTAATGCATCCATTGCTCACAAAAAAAAAAAAACGCAAACAAACACTAACTCTCACACACCAGAAGTACACAGAGCTGAAAACAACACACACACACACACACATACACACACACATGCGTGAATATGCGCCAAACAAACAAACAAGCAGCACTCCCGCCCAACACAAACACATGGGGTGGGTTCCAAAAACAGAGAGCAGAGAGTCCTGGAAATGTTTGATAAGGCACTGTAGTAATAATGACAGCGTTTTTTGGGGAGCTCATTAATTGAGAGCTAGGGTGTAATTGCTTCCCTTCCTGGGGGCTGACGGCACCGCTAATGCAGGAAGACTGTCAAACTGACAAACAACGGCAGGCAAAATATGGATGTGTGTGTGTGTGTGTGTGTGTGTATATATGCGTGCGTATGGTGTGTGTGTGTGTTTTTGTGTTAATAACCATTATCAGAGCGTCGCCAAAGGAAACTGTCAAGATGGCACTGGTGATAAAGTGTTAACGTGTGACAGAAAGCACCTGCCGGAGAAGAGAATGTTTCTATTTGTGGCGAGCTGGATTGGCATGATACACACACCACCCTGTTAAACTGTAGCCTGGAGCAGAGATGCATTGATTAAGAAAGAGACACGTGGGGGGAAGAAAAAATATGATGAAACAGTTTTATAGTTTGTTTTTGTGTGTATTTTGTGTGTGTGTGTGTGTTCATTGCCATATGTTACACACGCCATTATGACCATTCAATATTGGGTCCAAACACAGCTATGCATTAGCCTGCATGTGTGCACAGAGACATAGACTGACAGACACACACACACACACACACACACACACACACACACACACACACACACACACACACTCAAGGCCATCCCATACAGGTTTGTGCCTGCAGGTAAGAAGCTCAGTGAACTGCTCCACTGAGCTGATGTCCCTGAGCCCCATGTGAATGGCCACACACTGTGAAAGATGGCCTGTACATTCAGACGGCTCCAACAACCAAACAAACAGCTAAACACACAGACAGCCAGTCAGCCTGTACTTGAAGATACACACATGTATTGCCTGTTCCTCACAAACATGCTAAATGTAACATATATACACACATGCACGCATGCGCACACACAGATGCATGGCAAGAACACACACACAAAGAGACAATTGCAACAAAGACAATTGCAACCAACATGCAAACCACAAACCAACACACACACACAAACAAACACAGACACACACACACACACATTCCATCTCATCCCCTATTCTCCTCACCTCTGCACACCCCAACCGCACAACAAAATGTCGCCAGTCGAGACAAAGAGCGCAATGACACAGGTGCACAGACACGTCGTCAAACGCTCCGTTACCCGGGGACCCTCCCCTATAGGCCCCCCATGTACCTGCAACCCCCAGACGGCAGGTGTTGTCGCGGTGATGGGTGGAATGCAAATGTGTTGTTGGCGATGCCTTTGATGCACCGGTCCTCGATTTGTCACAGAATTATGTTCATTACCCACTGCTCGGCTCCTAAAATTAGTGTCTGAACAAGACGTCCTGGCTGGGTGATGAATTCATCTCAAGCACGTGCCACACACACTAAAACACATGCCCACACACACACACACACACACACACACACACACACATCCTCCAACATGCCCTTCACATCTCCGTGCCTCAGTTTGGCATTTTTCTTTGAGAAATATTAGTCAACAAGTTCGACAGAGAGGCCCTAACCAGCACACAGAGGATGCCAGCTTCCAGATGGCACACTAATATCGCCGTGCCTCACATCAAGGTGCTTCATCTCATAAACTCGAGAGAGGGAGGGAGAGAGAGAGAGAGATATCTGACTGGGAGGTCTCATTTGTCTCTAACCTTGCCATGGGAGGGAAAAGCATCTAAAAGGCCTTTGGGGAGAGGAAAAAATATGAAGAAAAGATACTAACCATTTCAAAGCCAAATACACACAATGCAATATTTGGGGAACATTGCTTGCCAAGGACTTCACTGAAAGGAAGACAGCAAAGTAGAGAGAGGCATTAGTACATATTATACTGGATATAATACATTATGTAAATGTAAGGTCAAGTCAAACTATTTATTAATTTCTGGTTGGAAGAGAGGCATCTCAGAGTGAGGATATCCCAGGAAATCCCCACACGGACTCTTCACGATTAGTAATTACTCTGATGTTCAGTTTAGCATGTGACATATAGACAAGCAATAGACTAATTATTGTGTGCACAAGCACATACAGTACAACCTCTCTCACAGAACTTGGCTCTTGAGTGTTATGCTACATTCCTAGGCAAAAGGAGATGCCAGGACTAAGATTGGACCTATGTTTTGGGCTGAGGTTGGCAAAGAAATACTCTCTTTTCAGAAACCTTGAGCAGAACTCATAAGCAGGGACCCATCTGCTTGCAGCCAGGTAATGCCAGTGTGTGTGTGTGTGTGTGTATGTGTGTGTGTGTGTGTGTATTTGGTGGGGAGGTGTGTGTGTGTGTGTGTGTGTGTGTGTTTGGGGAGGTTGGGGGCAATGAATGGAGGCGAGGCGAAAATCAGCAGCAACTAGATGATGTATTCATACATGACATCAGGATCAAATACAAAAACATACATGCAGTATACATAATAGATATGAGATTACATGATACACACAAGAACGCTGGTACATACAGATAAGCAGAGCTATGAAGCAGAAAACTGTGTCGGTGATGGTATTTGTTTAAATTACAGGAGCATAGAGTAGAAATGCATAACAGTGGGAATGGGCAGCTGTAAGCAGAGGGTTTCTGCATATGGACCAGTTAAAGACTAGTGGAGATGAAGACAAAGTGGGTGGACAGAGCTCATTTGCCTTCTACGTGTACATGTAATTATAGGTCACGGACAGTGATGAGGAACAGTGTTACCACAACCTCAGTATTTGCAGGCGATAGTCCTACTGCATTAGAGAGGGAAACACAAACCTTTACAAGCAGAATATCAGTCATACAAAAATGAACATTGTATATCAAGAGGACTTTCTTTCTGTAGAATATTAGGCTTATCTTTCTGTCACTCGCTCTACTGCCTGAGGTCAGATCAGATAGAAGAGTCATGCATGTACTCAACATAACAGTACATAAACGTGTCTTCCATTTCCCCCAGAGGCTCACGCACAAGAAACTTTTCTATGAAATACTAAATGCATCATTTATGGTAAAGACTTGTCCTGTGAAGCATTACTGGATTACTGCTCATTGCCAATGCATTGTTGTGAATTAGACATGCATGATGCTATGGGATTATGTTGTTACTTGACTCTGACAAAGCAGTTCTTCACACATGCTCTTGTACATGTACTGTGTGAGTAAGCACCGATTCTAATTGCGAAAACATAGCACATGTCCATTATTTTGTTGTAAATCAAAGACAAATTTGTTGTGGTTCAATACACATCTCCATTCTTAAGCTATGACCTTGAATTTGTATAATTGTCACTGATCAACACATCATTAAAACCCATTACCATACAGAATATTTTTAAAATCATAACTGCATTATGTCTGATTATAAATTCATAAGAGAATTACCCCATATACATAATGCATCTCAGACTGAAGACAAGTCTGCAGGCCTTACCAGAATCCTCTTTCAAGTCTGCAGGCCGCTGGGCCTTTTGGACAGGGTGAGTATCTGGAGAGAAGTGTTTGGCCTGAAGTCCTTCTTGTCTGGATGCTGTCCTCTATCTCTGATGAGATGCCAGAGCCATTGAAGGGTGGGGTCAGAAGGAGGAGAAGGAAAGAGCAGGGGAGAGGAGAGGAGGGAGGAGAGGACACAAGCGATCTGGTGAGAGGAGAAGAAAGGAGAGGACGGGGAAAGGATGAGTGCAGGAAATGGCCGCTGCTGGCCATTTGGGTGCCCTCAAAGGGATGGCGATGTGGCCTTTTATCAAGATAATACATCTGGCTGTGGAGGCAGTGGAAGTGATCCTATATCAGGCTACTTCAAAAGAATGCCCTTTGACTTTTGCAATAAATGACACAGAGCTGTTTCTTATGTTTAGGAGTGCTACAGCAGGATAGACTGATGTGTAGACTAGCCTGTCAGCAGACGGTCTGGCAGGAATATTTAAGTGCTGTCTAGCATTAGCTTTGGTGCCCTATTGACTGGGCTTGCTAACTTTAGCTAGCATATTTAAGTCCTGTCTAACATTAGCTTTGGTGCCCTATTGACTGGGCTTGCTAACGTTAGCATATTTAAGTCCTGTCTAGTGTTAGCTTTTGTGCCCTGTGGACTGGGTTTGAAAATCTTCAAGAGGCCAATGCAGTGTCTACTGTATGTTTATATAGCCAAAACAGAAATAATTTAGTATAAAAGACACATGAGCAGTCTAAAGTAACATGGTGTTGGTGCATGGTACATTTTGAAATTGTAAATGGGGTCATCCCTATGTTCCCCGCTCGGGGTTAGGGTTAGGGTTATGGTTATGGTTAGGGTTTTAAAAAAAGGGTCCTATGTTCCCCGGTCTCATACAAAGCGGGGACCATAGGACCCGGGGAACATAGGTACGCTCCCTTGTAAACAGTCTCAAGGAAGCGGGAGAAGTAGTATGCATTAGGGCAGTGTTTCTCAAACTTTTTCAGACCAAGAACCACTTAACCAATAAAAAAAACTCACGGACCACCTAGCTAAAAAAAAGAGTAGACCTAACAGTATATTATGCAATATGCCTACTCACTGAACAACCTTGCTTATTGTCTTTGCACCTTGCTTATTGTGTCAGACCATTAATATGATTTAAACTGGCATAGCTTACATAGGCAGTGTTGCAGATCTGTTTTGGATTTACATACAAGTTGGGTCAATAATGCAAACAACTCCTCTATATTATATTTTACCATGTCTGCTCACAGACCACTTGGGATAGCTTGCAGACCACCAGTGAGAAACACTGCATTAAAGGTACTCCAATTGAGACAACTTTGATGCCCCCTTCGACACTTGGTGCCCTGCACACGTCACATGATGTGTGTGGTGGGAGCAGCAATACTGTGTGTGAGTGGGTATAAATCCATTCATCTGGGAAGACAATCAAAGATAATTACAAAAACTAGTTAGCCCAGCACATATAATTTACAGTACTTTGACATCTATGGCATGTGTTAAGGGGACAATGAACTGTGGGAATGGCAGTCAGTCCGTTGTTTGATTACTACATTAAAACATGCATTTGTGTGTGTGTGTGTGTCATGGCACAGATGATGAGGCTTGTGAATTGAGAGTCAGGTGAAGACAGATGCTCCTCCCTCCCGCTTTCCTTTCATTCTAATGAGCTTGCCAGTGTCAGTCCATCACAGCAGTCTAAACACACAACACACACACACACACACACACACACACACACACACTTTTAGTCAGACAGACATGCACAGCACACATACAAACTAATGACAGACACATGTCAAAAGACATATATCATTCTTCAAACTCTTTGCAAATGCAAATTATATATTTGGTATCTTTTACTACCCTGACTAATATATCTTGGGGGAACAAAGTGACCCCCCCGACAAAGTGACCTTTCTCCAGGATGACATTGCACATCCTTTAAGTGCCAACATAATCCCATGTGTCATGTGTTCATTTCCTCAAATATGGCCTCACTTGATTGCTAAAGTGCCCCTTTGAATTCAGGATGGGGGTGCCAGTGTCCTACATGTCTTTTGGCAACTAGCTCCTCTACTGTGTGTGTGTGTGTGTGTGTTTTCACTTTAAACTCTATTCCTGGGTCCTGGTTAATTATTTAGGAGACGGATTGTGTGGCACTGGTTAAATTTGAGCTCTTCGTTTGTGCCAGTTCTCTGAGTCCCAGTGGCAGTTATTGAGTAAAGAACTTTTAGAAGCACCCTCCAGCCTGGCATAACCACAAAACACTGACGTTATGGTCTCATCAGTGTGTGTGTGTGTGTGTATGAGTATGTATGTGTGTGTGTGTGTGTGTATGAGTATGAATTGACCTGTCGCTAAGCGCCACCCTTAGAACGCTGATGAGCCAATGACAGTCCAGCCTCAATGGGATTCGGACATCAGCTCGGACAACTCCATAGGAAACAACAGGGAGCAGGCATAAAATGACAAATTAATGGTTATTTATGGAGTTTATTAACTCAAAAAACCCAGACGGATAACCATGGTCAAACGTTTTGCATCGGGGGCGTGTAATTCTGATAGCTGGTACCCCGAGAGGCTAGAAAACGGGGTATATTTTCATCAGCAGTAGCCTATAGGACGTCTCTCGCGTTTGCAACAGCTCGACGTAATGTAGGCTACTAAGCCAACAACGTGGGCACAGGTTCCCTGTTAAATCCCAAGATGGAAATGCTCATTAACCAACTAATATATTCTTACTACATCAAATATTAACGTAACCTAACATATCTTAGTATCAATCTTCCACTAGCTAGCTAGCTAGCATTAAAGTTAGTGGTTTTTGCAAGGTGATTTGCACGGCTAATCGCCACAATTGCTTGTCACCTTGTATGTATTCTAAAGTTTTGAATACACCCCTCCATAGCATAATTAAGTCCCTTTTGATAGCTTCTGGAGGAAAGTAAATCATCTTATCGATCAAAACGTCCTCAAAGCCTGCTTTCATATACTGTCAGCTGCCATTGTCCACAATGTATTTCTAATCAAGTCTGGTTTGTTTGTCCGAGTTTTCACATGGTAGCAATGGGGGGCGGGACTTAGCGACAGGTCAATTCCTTGAATTTCCCCTATTTCTATCTATCTATGTGTGTGTGTGTGTGCGAACTACTGTATGGGGTGTGTTTGAGAGTGTTGGAGTATCCATGCTTGTTTGTTGCTATTGTAGACATTCTCTTACAGACGTGATGAAGTGGTGATTGACGTGTGAGAGCTCAGACAGGCGTCGGATCATTAACTCCTCGTGCACACCACCTCTCAAACAGGCCAGGCAAGTGAGCGAGCGTTAAGCAAATGCTACTGTCTCCCTGAGTGGGAGCAGAACCAAGACAGAAGAAGCAGAGGAGGAGTGTGTATGTAAGTGGGCGGCGTGTGCATGCGTGTGTGTGTGCACATGTGTCTGTGTTATGTATGTGTGTGTGTGTGCGTGTGTGTGTCCATGGAGAAAGCTGTGGGTTGGTGCATGTAATAAATGCCTGATCATTATCATAAGTAATGGCGTTGCTGAGAGACTCATCCAGGAGGAGTTCTTTACACTGGGGATCAATAAATGCATATTACTGCATGAGCAACACTCATATTTCCCACTTATAGACTTTGGCAGGTTTGTAAAAATGCCGCATCACTAAAACACTAAGCGAAGGACTACATATGGCTACCATTAACAAAGTGCTGTGACGGATGGACCGACACTACTCTGTATACTGTAAAAAAAAACCTTCACACGGATGCAACAACACAGACTACCTCTCCCTTTCTCATACACACACTCTCTGTTTTACTCTCT
The DNA here is from genome assembly GCF_017589495.1 of Alosa alosa. Lineage (NCBI taxonomy): Eukaryota > Metazoa > Chordata > Actinopteri > Clupeiformes > Clupeidae > Alosa > Alosa alosa. Next base: position 28,190,860 of record NC_063200.1, on the reverse strand, counting down.
GTCTCACACACTTATGCACGCACGTGCGCACACACACACACACACACACACACACACACATCCCACCTTCTTTCAAATCTGCACCATACCTTGACAGGTGCACTTGAGTGGTAATCCCATGATGTGCTCGGGATCACGTCGGCCCAGAGCTCTTGAGTGTGTGAGGAGGAGGCCACGCTAATTTCCCTTCCTGCCCCCGCCCCTCCCCCCGCACCGCCTGGCCCACTCACGTGGCATTGAGATTTCACAGCCCGAGATGGGCTGAGGCACTCATCACCTCCTGCGGACCAGAGGAGTGTGTGTGTGTGTGTGTGTGTGTGTGTGAGTGTGTGTGTGTGTGTGTGTGTGTGTGTGTGTGTGTGTGTGTGTGTGTGTGTGTGTGTGTATGTGTGTGTGTGTGTGTGTGAGTGTGTGTGTGTGTGTGAGTGTGTGTGTGTGTGTGTGTGAGTGTGTGTGTGAAAGGGGGGAGGGAAGTAGAAGAGGAAGAAAAGAAAACTATCCCAGTGCTCTCATCTAGTAGTAGCTGCCCAGCATCTCACACACACACACACACTCACACTCACACACACTCCTGTAGCACCACACACAACGGTCATAGGCGCACATACACACTGTCATACACACACCACACACACACACTGAGCACACCATGGGTATCCAAAAGTCTGTTGTATGTGGGTGCATTTTCATTGCGGGTAATGACACCTCCTCCGCTCCACTCAGCCTCTGCCAGAGCACGGCTGGGCCTCCTCCTCCTCCCCTCCTCGTCCGCGTCTCCTTTCACACACCTATCAGGGCTGCGCTGTCAGCGCGTGTGAATGGCTGCGTGCTCCGCTGCCTCCCCGAGGCCTTTATCTGCGCCGCCACAAAGAGTGCCGCGCGCCCTCCGCCTTTGTGCTCCTGCTCCAGCGAGCCCTGGCTGAATGGGGCTCTTTGATTTCGGGTGACACACACATGCACGCACACACACACACACACACACACACACACACACGCACGCGCACACACACACACACACACACAGACACACACACAGAAGACACAAGTTGAGGCTCATGAAAACAAGCACATGGGCTTCACATGCATGAGTACATCACTGTACATGGTGTCAGAGACAGCAACATTCAAGGTTTCACATACTCCCACACACACACACACACACACACACACACACACACACACACACACACACACACACACACACACACACACTCACACTCACAAGCACACTGTCAAACTCACAGGGCCAGACATACAGACATGCACAGTGAGAAATACTGTATACAACTTTAAGGTCGTGGACTGTGAAAGCTTGGACTTTCAATGGCTGGGGTTCAGATGTGGTTGGTCCAACCTTACAGCTCCCCAAGGTCAAAGTGTAAAATGAGTACCTGGGCTAACAATCTGGAGAGGGTGATGCACTGGCCCTGGGCCTAGGAATGGTGGGCAACTTTGTTTACTCCAGATGCGGCAATTTGAAAGGACACTAAATGGGAAACCAGTTATTGTACAAATGATGGTACTCTGAATGAATCTATTAAACATTTAAATCAAGGTAATTGGTTCATCTTCATGTGTACTGTAATATGACAACAGATGAGTGGGGCGCAAGCTAAACTCTAAACTGAATATATCTCTCAGTGAATGCTTTATTATCTGCCATAAAATAAACAAGTACATCTCAACCATTCATCAAATGGAATCAAAACTCACAGTCTGTGAAGAAAGCAATCTATGGGATGAATGGAATGTCAAGGATCAATGTGAAAATGTCTCTAGGTTATAGAGATTTTTCACTGTTTCTAGGTTCATTTTTCACTGTTTCCTAGGTTATTGGAATTTATACTGCTCATACTGTTACATAGCTTCTGACTGTGTTGCCTTAAACTCTAAACTGTTCCTCTTTTCTAATGTGTATGACATATGCTCATACTCAATGCACTCAATGCAAGGTATTAAGAAGAAAGAAGATGCAGGCACTCAAAGAAAGAGACAAAAAAGATAATGTGACAAAAAAGACAAAAGACTATGGCTTGGATGGAGACAGACTGCCAACATTGTTACACCATATGATAAGCAGACCTCTTCTAAATTTCATGACATTTCAAGACAGGGAAGGCCTCTTTGAGTGTTTCTGTGAGAAAGAAACACATGATGAAAGATGAGGTAATCTTCCTTTTCACATGAAATTACACAAGCTCCACCAACATGTCAATTCACACAGGACACCTTTTATCTAGCCTTATGCCTACAGGAGATTTTTGAAAAGGTAGAGATGCCATAATAGTTATATCATAAACATGCAGAAAGAGGTTTATGTCACATGACTTAAATGGGTGTTTGAATATGACATCAGCACCCCATATTAAATTATTCTTTAAAACTACAGATGCAGTTAAAAAACGTTTTAAACAACCGGTAGTCTTACCCGTGATGCTCCAAAATCACTCTTGCCTTACAACTTTACCTACACAACTTTCCACTACATCTTCAGCTCCACATTGAAAGTCCCCTGTCCAGGCCCTGGATTGTACAGGACATAACGGGGACAAAGAGATTCTCCAGCAGGAATGAGAGAAAAGAAAACAGACAAATAGACTCCTGTCTCCCTCTCTCCCCACACAGTGTGTGGTCCACCTGAGGATCAGATTTCGTAGTTTGGAACAATGGGTCCTCTTCAACCCCACACACACACACACACACACACACACACACACACACACACACACACACACACACACACACTTCTCTCTACCCCGCCCTGCCCCTCCTTTTTGGCCTCCAGGAATCAGCTGCACAAGGTCATTGCTTTTGGACAGGTCTGCAGCACTTTTATTGTTTCAGCAGGTCACTGGGGCTGTCACATCGCACAGTCATTATTCTCTGGGGTTACAAATGGATGTCTGACCCCCTTGACGCATTGGCCTTTCTTTGAGCTGCTCCTGTAATACCCTTGACAGATTTTTTCTGTTCTTTTTTTAGATGATCTATCTTTCCCTTTTTCATCCCCCTGCCTCTTGTCACAATAAAACCTGAAATTATAGGATAGCATGATTGATAATTGCACGTTTGACAAGAATCAGCTACAAAAAGGAAAACAGCAATGCGTTCTGATTTATGGCTATGGGCTAAACATTTCAGAGAAGAAAAGAAATCAAACACCTGATCTGTTGTTACTGGAAACACTTTTTTCAGCCCAGAGAGGTTCCTGATAGATATTTGCCATGTCTGAAGCGACACGCTCACCTGAATTGGGTAATACCCTGTGTTATTTTGTTTAGGTTCCTGAATGGATTTCACATGCTGCAAGTCCTAAAATTAAAAAAAAAGTAGGAAAGTCTCGCACTGGCCAAGGATCAATGCCCATCCACAGGGATGAGACAAAAAGAAAACATTGTCTGGTCATTAAATGGCATGTTTTACTGTTATACCTGCAGGCTAGGATTGTAAGCCACCTCCAAGGTGCCTCTACAGGACTGGGCACCTAATGAGCCTCTGCCAATAGTTTGCCCTAAGTAATCTCTCTCTCTCTCCTTCTCTCTCTATCTCTCTCCCCCTCTCACTTTCTCCCTCCTTCATAGGCATGAGGGCTTATGGTTTGTCACATGAGAGGCAGCAGGGTTTAGTGGTGCATAGTTGGTGGAGAAAGCATTTGGATTCGGCAATGTATCGAAACCAAGGCTGCGTCTCTCAGTGAGGAGGTGTGTTTAACTCCCCATGTTACCTATTTATATGTGCTATGTGTGGGTGTGAGTGATGGGTGTGTGTGTGTGTGTGTGTGTGTGTTTGTGTGTGTGTGTGTGTGTGTGTGTGTGCAAGTAAAAGCGAGGGAGAGTTTGTGAGAAAGAGTGGGCACATGTGCAAAGCTGAAAGTGTGCTTGTGTGGTGTGCAAGTGTGTGTGTGAGTGTGTGTGTGTGTGTGATGTTGGACTCCCTGCGGCTACCTCTCTGCTCATTACTGACAGTCCAACACCCATGCATGTGGCCACTGTGTTATTCATGCAGGCTGCAGCACAGTCAGGGGCTTAGCTTTCATACCATGCAGTGTGTATATGTGTGTGTTTGTGCGTATTTGTGTGTATACGTGCATGCTTTTGTGAAGCGGCGTGTGTGTTTTCATATTTGTCTTTGTTGTGTGGGCTGTGTGCTGTGTATCCAGTTTTAATTAACCCCACAAACTCGCCCCTCGGTGGGTACTAAGGGAGCCAGGTGTAGAGGCGGATCAGTTAAAAAGGCACTTTTCTGCTTCTGGGGACACATGAATACCACACACAAGGATATGTGTTAGCCACTGCTGTCATCCACAGAGGAGCAGGGACAGTTCATCCCACACTTAGGACTTTCTATTCATTAGCTATGGACCCTTTCAACTTTGTGATGCTAACTTTCTTTATTCTCAAAATAGAACTGCATCCCTGATACTTATGAAGCTAATAGCATTTAATATGAAATCTGGACATTTTCCTACCACAGTTACCAAGTTGTACCCTGGAAATCCAGAGTTTTCGCGAATGTTGAATTGTCTCTGCGAGGCACTCTGGCAATGAGTAATAATGCACGTTACTTTTACCCCTTGCATCGCGAGGAACCAATCCTCCGAGCTCAGATGACGACAGTGCTGCAACAAATCAGTCAGTAAACATTGGTCATAGTGTTATCCAATTGCGTTTGAAGTCTGGAATCAGTCAGTAAACATTGGTTGTAATGTGATCCAATTGCATGCAGTGAGATTTTCAAATGCATCATTAGTGCCGCCCCTTGAGTTGGGCCATTTTCATTATTCATGGCCAGACACTTAAACTTTCAAGATTACCAGGATCTGGATTTTCCAGGCTAACCAAGTTGTGCTATGGCTAGTTTATTAAGCTGATGTAGGACAGAATGTCCTACAATGTTTTGTCATAACAAGTTTCAGGACATACAGTATATTTATGGTCCCGACATGATAGCAAGTTTTGCCTGGTCCAGTTAGACCTGATGCAAGATGCTTCTGCAAGATAAAGATGATTAAACCAAGGAAGAGCTTTGACAGAGCGCCGGATATGTCATGGGGAAAAAAAAAAAATAATAATAATAAGTTGTGGCCACGAAATAGCAATTCGTTCCCACAAAATAATAAGTTGTGGCCACGAAATAGCAATTCGTTCCCACAAAGTACTAATTTGTGGCCATGAAATATTAATTCGTTCCCACGAAATATTAATTCGTTCCCACAAAATAGTAATTTGTGGCCACGAAATACAGTAGGTAGGCCTATAGGCTGTGCACTGGACAGCTGGATGAGCAAATCAAGCGCAACTCCTCAAACAGGAACAGTTGCTGTCACACAATGGACAGGGATAGTATGGTAGAGTGTTATTTTAGGCTGGGAATGAAATACAAAGACATTTTGAAAAGCCTGGCATTGGAGGGATTCATTATTAGCGAGAGGCATCTCCACAGACTATTAAGAGCCAGGTCGCTTTTAGCTCGGTGCAGGTTCGAGGGCCGTGAGCGGCTGACGAATTACAACCTCGGTTACTGTGGTGCCGTGACCCGGATGAGAGTGAGGATTTAAGGAGGTGAGTGTAACGGAGGTGAACTGAGCTAGCATGCTAGTTGCCTGTGTAAATCCTCACACCCCAACTGCACACCCCTAAGCTTAAGAACACTTCTAACCGCTGAGTTGGAAGCCTGGGCTTTTAGCTCAGTGGTTAGAGCGTTCGACTCCCATGCCGGTGCGTGCGGAGGTGTGCGGGGTCAAGGCCCGTGAGCGGCGGACAAATTACGACCTTGGTTACACATACACACACATTGCAGGCTTCCATATGGCAAGCCTAAAGAAGGTACTGTCTTTCATTGAAATAAGCCTTACTAATAGTAATAGGGTATTCTGTTAATCAATCAGATCTCTCATAATTGAGATTAATATATATATATATATATATATATATATATGTATATATGTATATGTATATGTATATGTATATGTATATGTATATGTATATGTATATGTATATGTATATGTACATGTATAATCATTTTGTGTTTTTATGGTTTCAAAGTGAAGTAAGCAAATATAGAACTGTGGTGGCTTCTAGAAGTGTAGAAGTATATAACTGGTGAAGGGCAAACTTCAGAAATTATGGGATCCTCCTCCTCCTTCCTTAAATCCTTTAAGACTAGTAGTGCAGCTTTAGGAAACAAAACAAAGTTCAAAGACTTCAACGGCACATTATTATATGCAGGCACTGTATTAAAAAAAGCTTAAAACTTTCCCAAAAAGTTAAGTTATTGTAGATTTTCTTAGAAATTGATTGTGAAGTGTTTTAGGATATGCACATGACAGGACTCCCTCTATCCAATTTACTAAAACATTTGGAAGAAGTCCCTACAACTGCTATTATTATGGTACCAACACAGGAGCATGCAGAACTTCCATAATTTAATCATATTTAAAATAAACAAGCACCCAACCTATGTTCAAAATAAATGTATGACTATGTGTGAACAGTATACAGTACAATGCAATACAATCACACATACACAGAATGGGCCAGGCACACACACACAAACATGCAGACTTCCATTGTGCACATACCCTATGCATAATTAATAGACTTTTAGTTAGGATTTTTGTAAGGTTTGCGAAGGAGTGTCCTTTTCTATGCATACATTTGGCAGTCACAGAGATATTGTTTGGTTTTGGGGTTGTAAGGGCTCGAGCAAAAACTCACAACAAACATTTTACACCACTTTGGAGTCCAAAGGTTTCTCATTAGCTCTGGAAAAAAATACAACAACCATTGGAGGCAAGAAATATATAAATAAATGCAGGGTAAAAAAAGAGCAACAAGTGATTAAATATTTATTCCCTTCGGTAATTGGCAAGCATCTCAGATGCTCAGCCGGGTAGGAAAGTGAGGTCTTGTTTTAGAATCTCACTGGGTGGATTTAAAACACTGCTCTGTTCTCATTTTACAAATTGTGGTGATTAGAATGAAATGCTATTCAGTACACCTGCATTGTCCAATTTTGTTTGTTTGTTTGTGTGTGTGTGTGTGTGCGTACTCCTGTCTATGTGTTGCTGTAAGAGTGAGCCAAAGACCGCAGGGATTTCCGCATATTAAATTGCAAACTAATAAGGCCTGTTTTTGTGAAACACACACACACATCTTTCCACAAACACTGCCTATGAAACTCATCACCATGGGAGACAGTAACATTTTCTCAAGACCTCGCCTATGTCAATCACAAGACCACTGTGGCAGTATCTCCAAATCCCACCAGTGGTAAACACCAAGTCATTCACAGCCCTCAGTGGTGGGTCAATGGAATCTAATTTAATTCTGTTTTATTTCGTTATCACCGACTGCACATTGGGCTGATACTCACACTTTGAACTGGAGCTCACAGTCATTAAAAGTATGCTGACCATTGTCAGGGAACATTTAATTAGGAGGGAAGCTCCCTTTAACAGAACTCAACCAAAACCGAAGAGCCACTGCCACTGTGTGAAACAGGGAGGAAGGAGCAGAGGGCCAAGGCCTGCAGAACAGTGAGTTCACTTGCGTGTTGACACTGTTTTGTTTTATTTTCCTCTGGAGCAACACAACTTTCTTTGTCTGTACAAGTATAGTTTTGTTTCGTGAGGTGAAAAAAGAAAACTGCATGTCCTCTGTAATCTCCTCCCATTTATCCTGCTATCTCCAAGCACCTCTCAGATTTTCACCTTTGGCGAAAAGAAGGAAAAAAAAGCAAGAAAATCCCGTCATAATTTGGAGCTTTTGATCACAAGCCGCAGTGAGATCTGAGGCAGGCAAATACCAAAACCGGAGAGGAACAATGGAATTAACTTTTTTCAAAAAGTCTCTCTCCCACTCAAGGCTGCTCTTCTCTGAGAAGGATTAGGCCCTGTTTTTTGGACGAAATTAAAGTTTAATAGGAAATCGTTATTCAAAATACAATTTACTCCAGGGCTAAGCTTAACTGTTGATCGTGCCATAACAGCCTTCCTCTCTAGAAGGTCATCCCAGCATGGTTTCTCTTGGGAAGAGATAGAGTCAGAGATCTAAACTTTGTTTTCCCTGCTCTTCC
>NC_063200.1:28175284-28180284 GCF_017589495.1 Alosa alosa | reverse complement strand
ATTTCAAGTCTCCATTCCAACTGCAGTGCACTGTGTACACTGTACATTAGTACCAATGCGTAAGGTAAATTATTTTTATATGACATTTTCCAAACAACTACATTACACATGCAAATAGAATTTCTGTTTGTTGTGTATGCTATTCCACATAACACCATCATTTGTAGGAACAAAATAAATCGCCGAAGAACTCATTAGCTAGTGCTCAGCAAACTCAAAAAAACTATTACTAACTGTTTTTATTCTTTATGTTAAGTTAGTGTTGAAGTTTGAGAGCAAAGATTAACCGGAGTCAAATTCCTTGTTTATTTACGCAAACCTGACCAATAAAGCTGATTCTGAAAAAAAAAAAACAATTTAGGCTACATAACACTAGACTGCACAAGATTGCTGCAGCTTTTCCTTTTCAGATAGTGCTTTCTCTCACCAGGAGGTGCAAATGTACCTCTGGGACATCTTAGGCTTTCACACAAAGGTGTGTTGTGATGACAGCAAGAAGGAAGCTGTCAGTGCAGAGCAAGAAGGTTCATGACAGCGCACCTGATCTATATCAACACATAAGGCTCAAGTTATCTGAGCCACACCTTAGATTCATGCCTCGGGCCTGTACCACACTATCAAACAATGAGGTCCCATTGGTTGTCTGTGATGAGAATAGATTGAAATCTTAGATGGATCAACAACCTAAATTATGAGATGCTTTAGCGATGACAGCTTCCTATTGACGATAGATATAAGGTGGATCGCTAACATTGTGGCTGTAGATGACAAAAAGACAACAAAACACATTGTGTTTCTAATCTCTCACACTTGGAGCTCTTGTCTCTCGTCACTTTCCACTCTCTCCAAAGATTCATCAGCTTGAGAGGGCACAGCCTGTGGGTGAGCTCCTGTGTTTCCGGCTTGTCCCACAAGTCAGCAGTCATTAGCGCATTAGGCAAAAGAGCAAGTCCTTAGCCGAGATCCGTGCCGGATATAACACCCGGCATCCATCAGCTCTCAGCCACTGATTAGCAGATGTGTGTGCTGTGGAGAATGAGGTAGGGGAGGTATCTTTAAACTGAAATTTAGAGGATTCACCCTAACTGTGAACAAATGACCGACGTGTGTGTGTTTGATAACGTAGCTAGCAAGCTATATAGTTAGACAGAGAGATAGATACAGTAGATGGACAGAGAGGGGGAGAGGGAGAAAAAGAGAGAGAGATGTGGATGGCAGGTTCAAAGAGGATTTAAAATGATGTGTCACCATAACAACTCAACAAACAGAGGAATTCATTAACCTGGCCTAACGAACCCCAATTACCTGAAAGCAAACAAAGGGAACTCTCTGCGATAATGAAGGCCTGATGTACCCTGGGTACTCATGGAAACCCTGGCATGTTGTTTTTTCAAGCAGGGGGGCTATGAAGAGTACAGTGGCTAGTTTGTCCACATCCACAGATCTCTTATAGAGAGCTAAATCTACCTTGTGCACTCATATTACTCTGACAGAGCAAAAATCATTTTTAAGCAAAGCTATTTGCTGGGAATGTATTCTACCTGAAATGAAATGCACTGATTAACATTTAAGCCAAACACACATTTTGAAAAGAAAATCAATTTTCTCCTCTTCATTCATTCCTGAAACCAAGCTCTATCGCCACCTTCAGTCCTGGAGGAGCTGGACAAATGTCCATTAGATGACCAGACACTGATTCTACTCAACGGATGAGAAAAAACCTTTTAGCACATGAAACACTCTCCCCTCACACCATGAGCCAAAGCACCTGGTGCCCAGGGAGCAGAAGGCAGACAGAGGAAGAGGCAACGCAGGGGTCCTGTCATCGCTCCGATGGGCACGTTTGACGGGCTCCTGGTCATATTTTTAAGCGCGGCAGACATTCCATCTGGCAGGTGCCAGCGCGCTTTCTCCTCCGCGCTTCCCCCGCAGCAGAGGGGCTCCGGTGAATACCGGCTGGCAGCTCGAGACGGATCCCCGCACCTTGTCACGGCACATCAGCCGGAGGCCTCACAGTCATGCCCTGTCCCTTCGTGACTCCGCCGCCGCTGCCACTGTCCTTAGCATGCTCCCGCACCACGTCATTTCAGGCAACAACAACTGTTCAGAAAACATTAGATATTGTTTTGACTATACTCTTCTGTGTTGTACATTAGAGATAACATTTTCAGACCGGCATAGCATATTTTCAGGTAGTCAAGTATAATATATTATATAGCATATTTCATACGCAGAGTTCATTCAATGTCCTTGAATGTCTCCTACATAAACAAAAGTGAACAGTAAAAAGTAAAGATCATAATAAAAAAGAACATAATAATAATAATAATAATAATAATAATAATTCATTTTATTTAAAGGCGCCTTTCTTGGCACTCAAGGACACCGTACATACAAATATAAAATATTTAAAAAAAACAAGCAAGAAAAGACAAAAACAGAAACAAAACAAACAAACAAAAATAACATCATATGGAATAAGCAGTTTTAAAAAGATGTGTTTTGAGTTGTGATTTGAAATGGGGGAATGAATCAATGTTTCTAAGTTGGGGTGGTAGTGAATTCCAGAGACGAGGAGCGTTGCTCTGCTCACCATGGTGGTAAGACGGGCGGTGGGGACAGACAGGTATATGGAGGAAGAGGATCTTAGAGAGTGGGAGGGAGTGGGAACTTGGAGGAGATCAGACAAATATGGAGGGGCGAGGTTGTGAATGGCCTTGAAAGTAAACAGGAGGACTTTAAAGGAGAATTCCGGTGTGATATTGACCTAAAGTGTGTTGAAACATGATACCGAGTGTGAACGTATGTCTCATAGCCCATCTCAGCTTGTCCCCTGCACTCCAAAATCTGGCGCTAGTTAGCCGATGCTACCAACAGCTTTTTCAATGGTGGTGCTTCGGCATCGGGCTAGCCATGCAAATAAATCACTGTTTTACACCATTTACGAGGCTCAATGTCTCTCCACACTTCATTGGTAGACTTCGGAGGGCCCTGACATTTAAAACGAGACATTGAGAACTTTGAAAAAGCACTGGTAGTTTACTTACAAGACGATTTATACAGACAGTATCTTCACAAAGTTCAGCGTTTGCAGCCATCTTGAATTTAGTCACCGATAAGTCTGAACAAGTAAGAATGATATATGATAGGATCAGATTCCAAAAATAATTCCGTGGAAATGCATGGATTCCAGTTGCTGCTACTGGAAGAAACTGGAATCCATGCATTTCCACTGAATTATTTTTGGAATCTTATCCCTTGTGTCCGATGGCAGGGCTGTTATGAGAGTATTAAAATATGGGATATTCTACGGGAAAACATTAAAACGACAAGACAGCGGGGAAAGTTAAAATACGTGATAAACACGGAAAAACCAGAATGTTTAATTTGTCCTGCGTCTCTACAGCTGCAAACGGGATTCACTCGCAGTTAACCAAATATTTCTTTATTAGGGCAGGGCAGGCATATTTCTGGCTATTACATTATTTCTAAACCAGTCTGCTAAAGTCTGTAGTGAAGTCTGTGTAGGGTTTTCCAGGCTCCATTTCTTTTTACGAGACACCCTGCTCACTTGAGCCATCTACCGGTTGTTTGGGTTGTTGCAGCTTCTCACTGGAAAAATACAAATTAAAGTCGCGTGATCCCACGCGCGGACCGCGAGTGAAGCTGGCCAAGTCGAAGCACTGCCCACTGTATATCACAGAATTAGTAAATCAGTATATTTCTTTGGAATACATTGGGGTGACGTAAGGTTTCAAGGCCGTACATGCTCCCACTTCAGTGCAAACAACCAGGGAAGACCTGTCCTATAAATACACGTGGTACACGTGTAATCCTCTAATAACTAATGAACGTCTCTGTTGTCGTCCTAATGGCCAGGAGCGGCCACAACACAGACACAGTGACGGCACCACTTTCAAAAAGCAGCACGTGTGGGAGGACAATGTCGCCAGGGTGCGACGAGGGCGCTCGCAGGAATCAATGTCTTATTTCCCATTCACGCTTACGCTCAACCCCCCCCCCACGACCACCAAAGCCTGCCCCAGCTCCCCAGCAACACTTTGATAGTTATCTGGAAAGTGTCATGGAGGGTGAATGGAGAGGGACTGAGGTGTGTGTGTTGGGGTTAGCGGGCATAGCTAGGATAATTTAAATAATTAACACGCGTATACAAGAACAGCAAAGAAAATAAATGATGGCTCTGAGGAGGAGGACAATGAGTCGACATTAACAATCAGGTCTGCGGGTGACTAACGAGGTGGCCCCACAACATTTTAATTAGCAACACGCTGGACGGCGCAGTGATTAATGAGCACAATTTTATTTAAGCTTTGCTTGGAATTAATACCAAATTGACATTTAATGAAAATTACTTACCACCATCAGAAGGAAAGCTGTTTTCAGGAGCCCCCTCCTAAAAACAATAGGATGGGCTGGGTGTGAACTATTCTGGTTATACTGTTATACTATGTGCATGTGTGTGTGTGTGTGTGTGTGAGAGAGAGAGACAGAGACAGAGAGAGACAGACATCGCAAAGTTTAAGAGTCAGAATGAATGCTTATTAGAAAGGATAAAACAATTCAGTCAAGGTAACCCAGTGACCATGTTTAGCTTTTTTCCCCACGTTTCTTAATATTATTTGATCAATACTCTGAGGACCTTAGTAGCTTTGAATCAATATAAATGATTTGGGTGTTTTAACTGTTAATATTTACTTTGATTTAATACATCAGTAGTTTATCTTTGTGTATTTTGGGGTGAGGTGAGAGATGGAGTGATGGGTGAAAAAATATTTGCTGGATGCCAAACAAACACTTCTCACCTTCAAAGATTACTTTGCTGGAAGGGGGAAAAACAGCCCAAGTAAAAGGCATGAAATGAAAAGGGATGATTTCACAAAATTAGATGTCTGGAATTCATGTAAATATATATACATAGATAACAACCGTTTTTGAAGTCCTGCTGTTGAACTTCTTATTCCTCCCAGACACCAGACGTT
>NC_063200.1:28085284-28172784 GCF_017589495.1 Alosa alosa | reverse complement strand
ACACGGTTACTCTCTATCAACCATCTTAGTCGATGTTGTGTTGTAGCAGATTTGTTTTCGGGGTTGAGTGGATAGGGGGGAGAGATGCGGTTGTAAAGGGGGTGGTAGACAATTCTGTGGAGAGACCACTGACAGTAATTTATTTGGAGCGATGGCTGCCGGGGGCACAAACGTAGCACAAATGCACCCCCCCCCACCCCCTCCAACCTCCATCCCATCCCCACCCATCTCGCCTGCCCACCCACCCCTCCCTCGACTCCCCGTACCCTCTCCGCGGCTAACCCAGGCTGGCATCAGTGGGCGCCACCAGAAATGTCAGTGCACAGAAATGGGCCACGGCAGCATGGGAGCGGGCACTCGCGGGTCATTAAGGAGGCTTGTCATGGCCGCTGTCATCTTGTCCCGGTGTGAAAAAGAAAAGGAGGAGGAGAGAAAGTGAGAGACGGAAGGAGAGAAGGAGAGAGGGGACGGAGGGAGGGAGGGAGAGAGTATATGAGGTGAGAAACAGTGGATGAGCATAAGAAAACCAAGAAAGAAAGAGTATATGTGAGTATATGTGAGCTTTTTAGAATGAAGGCATGCATGCGTGTGTGTGTATGTGTGAGAGAGAGTGAGGAGAGAGAGAGAGAGAGAGAGTCAGAGAAAGAGAGAAAGAGAGTGTGAGGTGAGAGAAAATGACAGAAGGGGAGGGAGGAGAGTAGACAAGGCTGGTCTGTGTGTGTGAGTGTGTGAGACAGAAAGAGAGAAATGTGCTGAAAGAAGGAGAGATGCTCGTAAGACACACATGGCTAGTCTCTTTCCCTCCCTCCTTTCCTCCCTCCCTCCTTCTCTCCTCTCCTTTCAACAACTACAGAAGCCACGTAAGGACAGTGAGCTTTTGGCGGAGGGGGTACAGTGGGCTTTCATAATGATATAATAACACCTTCTAAAATGTCTCACATCTTTATGGTCCATTTTATGTATGGGGACCTCAAAACATATGAGCAGGGACTCAGTTTTATGCTATTTTGACTGTGCAGTCAGTGTGTGATACAAAGGATGCAATATTCCAATTTGACTGTAAAACTGATCGTACCTCAGATCAGCACCATCAGAAATTAACCATAAAAAAAATTATCAGTACAACCACAGAAAATATTTGTTGCCTTTAAAAGTCAAAATCAAAGTGCTTTATTGTCAATTTCTTCACATGTTCCAGACATACAAAGAGATCAAATTACGTTCTCACTATCCCACAGTGAAGACAAGACATATTTTAATTTTAAGTCCACAGACAAACATAACATTCAATAAACAAAAAAGTAAGTAAATAAGTAAATAAGAGGGCACATATAATAATGAAAAAATAAGAGCAGCAAAATTTTGTTGAAATTGTGCATAGACAGTCAATAAAAACTAGTGCAAAGTCCCAATAAGAGGCTTGGGTAGTTCTGTTTGACCTGATTTGGCCATGCAAGTTATGTAAGAGCAGCAGAAGTGTTGTGTTTTTCAGGACAACAGCACCAAGTTGTAAAGTGTACAAGTGTGCAAGTGTTCAAGTGTGCAAGTGGAGTAGTGCAGGCAGCCGTGTGGGTCCAATGTCCAGGATGTTATGTAGCTGAGGGTGGAGGGGGAGAGAGGAGGGAGAGTTTCAGCATCCTTACAGCTTGGTGTATGAAGCTGTTGGTGAGTCTGGTAGTGCGGGAGCGCAGGCTTCTGTACCTCTTTAGTAACTCAGATGATGAAATCATCTATTCAAATGCATTTACATGCTGGGGGTAGGAGACTGTAATGACAGAAACCCACTGAAGGCATAATTAAATTGTCTGGCATTTTGAGCAGATGGGGGAAATACTGTATGCATTATTTACATTCAATATCCCACAATGAGAAGATTCATAAACACACTAGCAATGCCATTGGTATAGAGAGAGCTTACAGGCAAATATTAATTTTTAATTGCTGTTTTTCTTTGTGAAGAAAAAGCTCCTCACACCTTTCAAGAATGTGAAATGGCAACAGACGTTGCGTGGTGGAGGTGGGAGATGAAGCTATTGTCTAAAGACCTTGGTGTGAACAAATGTATTTATTTGGTGCCTGAACACAGCAGTGTGTCTGTGGCACTCCCCTGCAGGGGGGCCGGAGAGGGCCATCGCTGTGGATAGAGGAATCCACAGCGGAGGAATGTGCCACCTGTTAGCAGGTACATTTAGTGGTCCATTTGGGATGCAGCCTTTTGCGGTGGCTGTGGGTTGGAGCAAGGGGGCGCCTGGCACCTCGTTGGGCACACAGATGAAGACACAGACATACATGAACAGGGGGCTGTAGCAGGGGGGTGACAGGAAAAACTCACAAAGGCAGGAAAAACACTCACAAACACTCTCACACACACACACACACACACACACACACACACACACACACACACACAGACACATAGACACACACATCCACAGGTGGAGAAAATTTGGCATACGGTGAGGATGTTTGTGTGTGTGCGAGTGAAAGAGCTGTGGACTGGTGATTTGTTTGTTCAAACAGAGGGTTGGCCTCAAGGCGGAGACATCGGAGGAAGAGGCACCTGAGACAGATCCATGCTGACAGATCAAACACACACACACACACCAACACCACAAACATGCAAACACACACACAATATAACTTGCACAGATCAGACTTGACACATCAAAGCAGTAGCCCATGGGAGGGGGCTCTGCATAACACACAGATGCTTGAACACACACACACACACACACACACACACAAACACACGCACACACACTCACTTGCAGCAACACACGCACACACACACACACACAAACACACAGATACACACATACACACACACACACACACACACACACACACAAACGAAGTATAAACAGTATACGACTACTCATTTACAAACATATAAACACATTCAAAGATATATGTCAACACACATTGACAAGTATGCTTTTTATTCTTAAACAGTGATTTATTTGATTATTTTTTTTCACCAGTAGGATTTTATATAGTGTTTCAATTCTGCATTGGACTGAAATATTTTATTTATGTAAATATTAATAATGTAAAAAAATATCCATGCTAGTTTTTGAGTATTGCTTTTCCCATTAAGAGGTTTTTGTATGGCAAAACATGACAGTTGTGCACATGACTGTGTGCGTGTGTGTGTGTGTGTGTGTCTGTGTGTGTGTTTATGCACACGTGTTTTGGTGTACATGTATGTGTTTGTGTGTGCATGTGTGTGTGTGTGTTTCTCTGTGTGTGTGTGTGTGTGTGTGTGTGTGTGTGTCCATGTGTGTTGGGTCAGTGTTCAGGTCCAATAGCTGTGTGGTCCCTGAGGGCACTCTGTGACTCACTCTCTGCTGTAATCATGCAGGTCTGCTCTCCCAACCTGATTTCTCCAGATTGCTCTCTCTCACTCTCTCTCTCACTCACTGAGACACAGACACACACACACAGGCACACACATTCTCTCTCTCTCTCTCTTTCTTTTTCTCACTCTCTTACATGCACACACATTACGCACACTCTCTCTCTCTCTCTCTGTCTCACTCCCGCTCTCTCTCTGCACGCTGATTGATGGAGTTTGTTTAGTTTTAATTACGCTCCAGGTGACCGGCTGTGGTGCTGGGCCCTTCAGTGAGGCAGAAAACTCCTGCCGGTTAAGGCCACAGATTGGATTTCCCAGCAGACGCGGCAGAGCGGGGCCGTTTGTCCGCAGCTCTGGACTGTACCGGCACCGACGGCAGCACGTCTCTATATGTGTGTGTGTGTGTGTGTGTGTGTGTGTGCGCGAGACCACTCAAGCGCCCTCCCCACCGGACCATTTAGGCTCTCAGCCGTGTGGAAGAGGGTGCTCTGTTATCACAGTAGCAGATGTTAAATAAATTGTGAATTACTTCCTCATGCTTTACAAACATGAGGAGACACTACAAACAGAAAGAACAAGGGAGGGGGAGGGCTTATGTGCATTTTGTATATTAACAGTGCATATCTGTATATGCTTTGTATACACAGCACTTGGACACACACATACACACACAACATATAAACACATTCAAAGATATATGTCAACACACATTGACAAGTATGTATTTTATTCTTAAACAGTGATTTATTTGATTATTTTTCACCAGTAGGATTTTATATAGTGTTTCAATTCTGCATTGGACTGAAATATTTTATTTATGTAAATATTAATAATGTAAAAAATATCCATGCTAGTTTTTAGTGTGCTTTTCCCATTAAGAGGTTTTTGTATGGCAAAACATGACAGTTGTGCACATGACTGTGTGCATGTGTGTGTGTGTGTGTCTGTGTGTGTGTTTATGCACACGTGTTTTGGTGTACATGTATGTGCGTGCATGTGTGTGTGTGTGTGTTTCTCTGTGTGTGTGTGTGTGTGTGTGTGTGTGTGTGTGTCCATGTGTGTTGGGTCAGTGTTCAGGTCCAATAGCTGTGTGGTCCCTGAGGGCACTCTGTGACTCACTCTCTGCTGTAATCATGCAGGTCTGCTCTCCCAACCTGATTTCTCCAGATTGCTCTCTCTCACTCTCTCTCTCACTCACTGAGACACAGACACACACACACAGGCACACACATTCTCTCTCTCTCTCTCTTTCTTTTTCTCACTCTCTTACATGCACACACACACACACAGGCACACATTCTCTCTCTCTCTCTCTCTCTCTCTCTCTCTCTCTCTCTCTCTCTGCCGCGGCTGATTGATGGAGTTTGTTTTAGTTTAATTACGCTCAGGTGACCGGCTGTGGTGCTGGAGCCCTTCAGTGAGGCAGAAAACTCCCCTGCCGGTTAAAGGCCTGCAAGGTGGATTTCCCAGCAGGCCTTGACAGGCGAGGCCGTTTTATCCGCAGCTCTGGACTGTACCCGGCACCGGCGGCATGCGATCTCTATATGTGTGTGTGTGTGTGTGTGTGTGTGTGTGGCTGTCTTGTGAGACCACTCAGCGCCCTCCACCGGACCATTTAGGCTCTCAGCCGTGTGGAAGAGGGTGCTCTGTTATCACAGTAGCAGATGTTAAATAAATTGTGAATTACTTCCTCATGCTTTACAAACATGAGGAGACACTACAAACAGAAAGAACAAGGGAGGGGGAGGGCTTATGTGCATTTTGTATATTAACAGTGCATATCTGTATATGCTTTGTATACACAGCACTTGGACACACACATACACACACATGCATTAAAAGTATAACAATTACAAATCTGTAATTTGTATACACTTCATGAATATTCACAAATATTCAGTACAACAATATGCATAAACACTAAAGATGCTTTCTCCACAGGAGACAGACAATTTCAAGACCTGGAAATGACTCCTAAATTGTTTACCATACCATTTACCAACTGACATAAATATAAACAAATCTTCCTGTCCTCAGGTGCTTTTAATATTTCTCGAAATCCAAGGGTAAAATTCCCTGCCTTAACATTTTCAAAGACTATGGGACAGCAGAATAAGATTTAGGTCAGTATTTTATGTGAGACAAATGCTTTCAAAAGCAGGGCAGGAGGGCGTTAACCTCTCTGTGTGTGTGTGTGTGTGTGTGTGTGTGTGTCCATGTGTGTTGGGTCAGTGTTCAGGTCCAATAGCTGTGTGGTCCCTGAGGGCACTCTGTGACTCACTCTCTGCTGTAATCATGCAGGTCTGCTCTCCCAACCTGATTTCTCCAGATTGCTCTCTCTCACTCTCTCTCTCACTCACTGAGACACAGACACACACACACAGGCACACACATTCTCTCTCTCTCTCTCTTTCTTTTTCTCACTCTCTTACATGCACACACATTACGCACACTCTCTCTCTCTCTCTCTGTCTCACTCCCGCTCTCTCTCTGCACGCTGATTGATGGAGTTTGTTTAGTTTTAATTACGCTCCAGGTGACCGGCTGTGGTGCTGGGCCCTTCAGTGAGGCAGAAAACTCCTGCCGGTTAAGGCCACAGATTGGATTTCCCAGCAGACGCGGCAGAGCGGGGCCGTTTGTCCGCAGCTCTGGACTGTACCGGCACCGACGGCAGCACGTCTCTATATGTGTGTGTGTGTGTGTGTGTGTGTGTGTGTGTGCGCGAGACCACTCAAGCGCCCTCCCCACCGGACCATTTAGGCTCTCAGCCGTGTGGAAGAGGGTGCTCTGTTATCACAGTAGCAGATGTTAAATAAATTGTGAATTACTTCCTCATGCTTTACAAACATGAGGGAGACACTACAAACAGAAAGAACAAGGGAGGGGAGGGCTTATGTGCATTTTTGTATATTAACAGTGCATATCTGTATATGCTTTGTATACACAGCACTTGGACACACACATACACACACATGCATTAAAAGTATAACAATTACAAATCTGTAATTTGTATACACTTCATGAATATTCACAAATATTCAGTACAACAATATGCATAAACACTAAAGATGCTTTCTCCACAGGAGACAGACAATTTCAAGACCTGGAAATGACTCCTAAATTGTTTACCATACCATTTACCAACTGACATAAATATAAACAAATCTTCCTGTCCTCAGGTGCTTTTAATATTTCTCGAAATCCAAGGGTAAAATTCCCTGCCTTAACATTTTCAAAGACTATGGGACAGCAGAATAAGATTTAGGTCAGTATTTTATGTGAGACAAATGCTTTCAAAAGCAGGGCAGGAGGACGTTAACAGTGATGTCTCACTTTAGCATTGCGCTATGACCATGAGAGTGGGCCTCTCTGAGCCCCAAACATGAGCACTGCAAGCAGTACACCCAAACTGTCACGCCAACACAGTCAAATTGGGCACAGCTTCACAGTCAGGCACCACAGAGGCGGTGTGCATCACTTCTTTTTTTCTCTCTTTTACTCCTCCTCTTCCTCCCTCTCTCTCTCTCTCTCTCTCTCTCTCTCTTTCTGCTCATTCCCTAAGCCCCTGTGTCTGCTGCGGGCTGGGGGGGCTCCTGCGGGCATTGATCCTGCCGAGAGTTATCATGCAGAAACAGGAAGGACCTCACCGGCAGGGTAGAGGAGAGGAGAGAGGGAGGAGGAGAAGAGAGAGAGAGAGAGAGAGAGAGAGAGAGAGAGAGAGAAGAAGGGAGCGGAGAGGAGACGAGAGGAGGGCATGAATCAGCAGTCAGAAGCCACGACACCTGGTGTGACTTCTCTTCCTTCTCTCACTCTCTTCTTATCTCTTTCTCTCTCGTTCCTTTGTCTTATCCTCTCTAACAGCTGTGCAGCATGCCCATTGATTCATCCAATCGTCTATCCATTTGTTTATCTGTTTGTTTGAGAAGAGACCGATGCAATTATCGCACAGCCATAGTGAGCCATGAAGTGGTTTTGATGTGCAATTGCACTTTGGCTAATTGGAAGCTGTTGGTCATTTGCAATGTTTGTCCATAACAGTGTTTAAAGGTCATTTCTTTTTCTTCTTAGCAATAGTTAAAAAAACAAAAATGGCACCAGGATGAAAGGCCAGATATTCTAGATAATATATGCTTCCTCAGTTAAAAAAGGGTGTAGAGGTCTCTGTGTGTGTGTGTGTGTGTGTGTGTGTGTATGTACTTCGCATCTGTGTTTATCTGTATTTGTGTGCTTCAGCAAGTATATGTTTACTTCAGTTTCTTTCTCTTTCTGTGTCTGTGTGTGAGTGTGTGTGTTTATTTGTGTGTGTGTGTGTTCATGTGTGTGTGTGTGGTAACAGGTGCGTGGCGCTGCAGGGTGGTGCTGATGGGTTGTGTAATGGCATAGATCCGGTTGGAGCGCCGTCTCAGCTGTTGCTGCTGCTGCCACCTTCCCCACCAGCCTCTGTCATTAACATCCCCCAGACCGGCCCCTCTGACAGCACCATCCTCCAACTCTCTCTCTCTCTCACCCACCAGTACTCCTCTCTTCCCATTGCAGTCATTCTTTATTCTCTGTCTCTCTCTCTCATTCTTCCTTTCAATTTCATACATTTTTCCATAATTGTTTTTCTTTCATGTTGCCCTCATGTTCTCTCTCTCTCTCTCTCTCTCTCTCTCTCTCACACACACACACACACACACACACACAACACACAAACACACTTACTACTCTCCAATGAGGACCTCTCAATCTTCCCCTTGAATTCTCTTTCCCCTCTCCCTCTCTCTTTTTCTCTAACACCTTGTCCTTTTTACATAGTCTGTACTGCCCTCACTGGGCTCCTCTTCCTTTTTCAGTCTTTCATCTCATCTTTTCCATTTTCACTTTCACATCTTTTCTTTTGCTGTTTGCTTGGCTGGCTCAGTGTTTAGGCTGTGTCTCACTGTCTCGGTCCTTTCATTGCTCCCTCTCATTCGTTCACATTCATTTGTCTTTTGCTGTGTTTATCCCTTTGCAGTCACTATTTCCTTCAACACCTCTTTCACCCCTCCCTCACTCTTTGTCTCTATCTCTCCATTCTCACCACCTCCAAGCCACTACCTTTCCTCCTCTATTTCCCTCAGTGGAGGCAGTAAATGTGGTGTGATGCAGTGTTAGGTGTGTGTTTGTGTGTGGTGTGTGTGTGTGTGTGTGTGTGTGTGTGTATGCTGCCATCACCAGTGTTCTGCCTCGGTGGACAGCCAGCCCATGTGCTTCATTATGTGGCAGCCACTGACACCAGCCTCCTGTCACCTCACACACACACACACAAACACACAAACACACACACACAGCTCAGCACCCCTGTCCCCGAAAGCCAGGCAACGACACCCAAACTCAACCTCAGCCAATCTGAGCCTCATGCCTTCTTCTTTATGAAATAAATATTTCTTGGTTAGGCTGTGGCCTCCACTAAAGTCTGTAACATTATTTGAAGGGAAAATGGCCGATTAGACTGGAAGTGCAATTCCACAGAAAAGGCAAAGTGTGACTTCTCAGCAGTGGGAGGGGATCACTAACATCAACCACATGGATTTGACATGGAAATGAAATTATTTTAAAATTGTGTTTAATGAACTGTATGAGAGAACTCATATATCCATGAATAGATGCGTGATACATGATCAAAGTCACTCGACATCTCTTCTGCAGGTACAGGCCAAAAGGTATTTTGATATAAGATACAAATTACATTGGTTATTGGTTGGATCACTTTATTTTGCCTTTCAGTGGTTGGCAACACTTGTTTTTGTGTGCAGATCTCAGAGCCTAGGCTGCCTACCGAGACGCATTTGTTTTGACGGCCTGCTTATGGGGTGGGCAGCTAGTGGATCGTAAGGAAAGATTAGATGAATGCAATCATTTATGTTTTGGCCTTTTTTGGGCCTGCATTCGCTGATACAACCTTTAAGGCATACTTTATTAACATAATGCTAATGTTTTGGCTAGTGATAATAGATTTGGTATTATACTTATGTCTTTACATATCTTTATATATCTTTTTAAATATAATGTGTTTTGTATTAAAGTGTCTGCAGAATATTTTAACTTTAGATATTTGATGGGAGATTGAAAGGGTGATTTAGTAACCACTCTAAAAAAGTAGTTTCAGTGTTTGAGTGTGTCTTTTGTTTCTTTGTTTGTGTGTGTGTGTGTGTG
This sequence comes from Alosa alosa, assembly GCF_017589495.1. NCBI lineage: Eukaryota > Metazoa > Chordata > Actinopteri > Clupeiformes > Clupeidae > Alosa > Alosa alosa. Next base: position 28,163,252 of record NC_063200.1, on the reverse strand, counting down.
TTTGTGTGTGAAATATCACACTGTTGCAGAACACTTTGCCTCGACTGCAGGGTCGTGTGTTTGGGTGTGTGAGAGTAAAATGTCTGTCCATTATTGATGACATTCATCAGGGCTTCTGAAGATGAGTGTATGTGTGTGTGAGAGAGAGAGAGAAAAAGAGAGAGTATCCAGGGGAGGGGAGGCAGGGGTGACTATGGAGCGACTGCTACTGGATGTGTGTGGAAATGACTTCTCCATTCGTGGCTGTCACATGTGTTTCAGAAATTCTTCTTTTTTCAGATATACTGTAAACAACACACACACACACACATATATGCGCGCAAAGAGATTCCTCATTTCATGAGGGACAAATTAAATGAAAATGAACTCTCTTCAAATTGCGCTGACACAACATGAGAAACCATTTCAGGAATCTGACACCATTTTGTTTTGGAATTCTTTGAGAGTTGTTGTTGGGTTAATGACAGGGGTTACGCTCGGATGAGATTGTGAAAGAGCGCCAAGCTGATGCACAATGGGGCATCCGGAATTATCTCTCCTCGTCTTCTGTCTCCCGGGAGCGCCTGGGAGTAAACATCACATGTAGCTGATGACATCTGATTAATCTTCATTAATTGCCATGACAGCAGCTCATCCTCTATAATTTCAAATCCATGCACACTCACACACATGCACAAAGCCATATATATAGAGAGATACCACACACACTCACACATATTTAGTTGTAAACATGTTAACACACAGAGATACACACACAAACAAACACACACACACACACACATATACTCTCTCACTCACACACACACACACACACACACACACACCTTATTCATGAGATAAAAAGAGGCGAATGAACACTGTCTGCACTGTACTCCCCTTTGGATAGTTTATGGAATGAACTCTTTCGCTTGCATTGTTGGGGAAAGCAAGAGAAGGGGAGGGAGAGAGCGAGAGAGGGAGAGAGAGGGGGAGGGAGAGAGCGAGAGAGATGGAGAGAGAGAGAGGGAGCGAGCGAGGTAATCGATGCGGGTGCACTGATAGATGCTGGCTGCAGGGTAATTATTGGCCATTGTGTGTCTTCGGCATAGGATGGCAGAAAAAGTGACAGATAATTAGGAGGTGGCGATTTCACAGGGAAAAAAAGAACAATGACAATGCTGCCGCCATAGGCTCCACAGGCAAGGGGCAGAATAAATAAGTCAATAACATAAACAGGGGACCCGTGCCTGGCTTGCATATAGACCACCTAAAAAGGCACCGTGCGCCAAGGGAACTCTGACATCTGTAGATATGGTTATGTGTGTGTGTGTGTGTGTGTGTATGTTTGTGTGTGTGTGTGTGTGTGTGTGTTTATTTGTGCCATCTCGAGCCCAACAAGCACCAGAGGTACACAGACAAACAGAAAAATGGCCCCAAACAATTCCCAGTATCCTCTATAAAGGTTCCAGTTTTTAAGAGACACAAAGCTGAAAGAAAATAAAAATGAAAATATAATTCATAATTCACATGCAACACCACTCCCCATTCTGTAAAGTAGACAATTCACATCCTGAAATAAAAACAAACTTTTTTTTTTTTTTTTTTTTTCAAAAATAGAGCAAATTAGTGTATGTAATAGTTCTTATTAAAGACATTGTGTTAGGGTTTTCATTCTTTTTCTCAAATTGGCACTTGGACAAAGTTTCTGGATAGAATCCAATGATGGACTCATACACATATACTGTTAGTATTCCTACAGACTATTCTGCAACACAAAGACAGTGAACAAGAACTTTGACCCCAAATAGTACTTTTAGATTAGTTAAGTTTGTTAGATTAGTCTAAGTTTCCTTGGGAATACATTTATTTAGGGGCTGTTGCATCATGCACATGTTTATAAGGTTACATAGAACATCAGCTTCACAAGGCATTTTAATAATACAGTATGTATAGTCTATAGCTCAGTGGTCTAAGGGGTTAGACTAGAATCTGGAAATAGCTCACTGGAGATGGTCCTATTAGCCTCCATGGCTAGGAAAGTGCTTTACAAAATAGTGATCCATAGGACTGGCATCACAAACAAACATTGTGTTTGTCCCTAGGTACACAGGAAATGTTCATTTACATGTATCTCTTAATGTCAAGGGTTCTATAACATAATAAAGAAAGAATGATAAAAAAGGGTTTGATTTTTCCCAACTAGGTGAATCTCTAAAGCCACTATCCAGGCAAGCAAGGAACTACACATGATTACTGGTGAAAGTGACAGTGCTAGCATCCAGCAGGGACAGAACAAAACCCCTGTAGAACAAAAAGTCACATTCAGAGTAATACACAAGGTTGGAAAGAGTGAGTCCTCTATTATCACTAAAAGAAATGGTCAGATTGGATGTTTTCAGCCATAGAAAAATGTCATGTAACATTGTGTTTATAATCAGACTTAGCTGGACAGGTAGATGGACATCAAGAACAACTGAGGTGCAAGCTGTGTCTAGCTCTGACAGTGTATGTCATGGCAGTTGCTTTGTCTATAACCTGTTATCTTGCTGACAATCTCGTCTAGCAATCACTGACTTGGCTATTAGAAATGTTGATTTATCATTACAGAAATGGTATGTGTGACTCAGTTGTGAGTCAGTTGCACTTAATGTTGGTGAATTAGCTATGAAAAACTAGACACTCTATTTCAATTGATATTCTAGTTAGAAAACCTGTAGCCTACTGAAATTAAGTAGATGCCACAGTTCCCAAAGTGTGGGGTGGGCCTCATAGTGGGGAATAGAGACTTGATAGTTGGGGCGTAACGAACGGGAGCAAAGTTGTGTTATTGTGCCTATCATTGTTAATGCCTATCTTTACTGACAATAAAGATAATGCACTCAAAACAAAACAACCACACAGGAGTCATTGATAGGCCTACATATAAATTAAAACAACATCAGATGCTGTGGACTGGGAGGAACATGTAGTGTGGAAATAAGTTTTTAATGTTATTACCATTTAGTTGAGGTGATGGGGCTTGAAACTTGCATTTCCTATCTGGCTGCCACCATCCAAGCTTGTACATAGTCTTGATTACCGAACTCTCCTCCTTTTGTGTCCATTGGCAGTAGTTTGTATTTGGTAATAAACTTGTACAGACTGCTCCTAGAAAGATGGCGGCTACCGGAAGCAGAATCCAGGTAATGACTGCACAATTGATTTATACCCTTTCCGTACACTTACAAAGTTAAGAATACTGCAGGGACCCTCTCCACAGTATCATATGTGTTAGGGGGCCATTCAGACTGAGACACACCTCCAATTTTGTATCCCCATGGAACGATGCAGTTGCAGCGCACTTTGTGTTTATAAAAGCCAGGCGCAAGCAGAAAAAAAAGCAATGCTTGCCATGTTTGGCAACAAGGGGTTGTTGCTTAGCTGCCTGCCTTAGCTAAGCCAGGGAGCTAGCTACTTAGCTAAATATGCCCCATAGCAACAAAGTGCTAAGCCAGGGACCTACTGTAGCTACTAAGCTAAATATGCACCATAGCAACAAAGTGTACACAATCCATTTCTACCTTGCATGCTTTTAACACTCATTACTTTGGAATACTCACGTTTTTGTGAAAAGGTGAAAAGAGTGTCAGTGTGAATGCTGCCTAATGATATTTTGAGCCATGTCAGTGGCTAAAAGTAGCAATTTACTGAGACAGTGAATTTGCCCTCAAGGCTATCGCTATATGCTATTTTTGCTTTAATGCATATTCCAGTCATACTCACTCCAATTATTGCCATTAACATCCCCAATGACACTTTACACTCGTTATCGTCAAAAATAGACCCTAGTACGGTGTTCATTTTAGGACATCCTCAGACTCAGGTGTCAGACTCAGAAAAACATCGGTCATCTTCAGACAAAAAATAGACCTCTGTCATCTTCAGACAAAACTGCATCAGCGTCAGAAAAACCTCTGTCATCTTCAGACAAAACTGCCTCCTCAGAAAAACCAGACTCAGGTGTCAGACTCAGAAAAACCTCTGTCATCTTCAGACAAAACTGCATCCTCAGAAAAACATCGGTCATCTTCAGACAAAACTGCCTCAGTTTCAGAAAAACTTCTGTCATCTTCAGACAAAACTGCCTCAGCGTAAGAAAAACCTAGCTGTCATCCTCAGATAAAACTGCTTCAAACTAAACTGCCTCAGAAAAACATCTCTAAGGAGTCAGGTCTCAGAAAAAACGCTGTCAGAAAAAGTGGAGTCAGGTCTCAGAAAATCAGGTCTCAGAAAAGTATTAAGTATTAAATAAAGACAAATGTGCTATGCCATGATGTAATACCATATAATACCATTATAAAACGTTAGCAGTTGTCATTGTCATTGCACAACAATAATAGACAGACATAAAGATAGAAAGGTACTTGAAATGTAATCCCCAGGGGACAATAACTGCAGCGTTGTTGAATTCATTTGATATGAGATGTTATCTTAACTTATTTAGAGAAATGTGCCTTGTTGTTGGTACCTGCTATTTCATGTATTATCATAATGGTATTATATGGTATTACATCATGACATAGCACATTTGTCTTTATGGGGGTTTGGGAATAATGATGTGATGATAATGATGCAGGTTTCTTACTGGGGTAGTGTACAACTGGGAAATGGTTAGCAAAAGTAAGAAATAATGGTCCAGGTGTCGTTCTGGACTTTCGTGGTGGAAAAATGTTTAACCCACTTTTCCCTAGCTCTTTGAATGTACCGTAATCCTACGAAAAACAAATTATTTTGCTGTATGTAGTACGTAGCTTACTCCGGTATGTGCCTTACAGCAGCTGCTAATGTTACTAGCAAAGTGAGGTTAGCTATTACATCCATGGATTTCCTACAATGTGTATACCATTGGATCACTTTCTATCTTTACTTATAATTTCTACATCTAACCAAGCACCAAATATAACATGCCAGTGACCAGGCTTGGAATTTCACCATTCTGGGGGCAAGGCCACTTGGCCTTCAGTTGGGCATATTTGGTGGGGGGCACAAAGGCCACATGGGCACCAAGGCCAAAGTTAACTATACAGTAGTAGGCTATAAAAATGATCAAAGTTGTATTTAGCCTATTCACTGCAGTAGACCTGCATCATTGTATGAAACATTACAAAAACATGAAACATGACATATTACATATAACTGTAAATCATCTGATCATCTAATAAAAACAGATATCTAGGCTATATATAACATTTATTTTATATTTGGCCTGCTATGAAATCATGTATTGAACTATTTAAATTTAAGCACAGCTCATCTTTAAGAAACTCAAATAGATGCATGCTTAGCATTTTGTGATCAGGCTACTTTCACAAACTCTTAGTCAGCTGTCTTCTGATTTACCAATATCTACGCAATATTTGTAACATGTATTTTGTATTTGGCCCGTTATGAAATCATGTGGAACAATTTAAACACATTGTAAAACTTAAAGCCCAATTTGGAGACATCAATGCATGTCGAAATTTACTGCAAATTCAAAACTGGATTACTCTGGAACGGCTAACTGTACAGGGGACTGCTTTACACTTTTATGTTCGGTAAGGTCTGCTGTTTATTCTGATATGTGGTTTGTCATGTGTTAAAAGAAGGGTTCGTAAAGTATTCCACCGAGATGAATGGGTAGGGAGATCATGGACGCAAAACCTTCAGTAGAATGTATGATTAAATTGAATTATAGCTATTATTTACTTTTCTCGCGAACCGTTCAACACAGCAATTATCGGCTAACATCGTTTAAAAGCTGAGAAAAAGCTCTTTCATGTGACATCACTTGTGATGTCTGTGTGATGAATAGGCTACTTCGCGAGTAGTTCAACTGAGAAGAATGGGTGAATTTGGACGCACTTTCTTGCGATGTCACTTTCTCCACTGCGTAAAAGACTAAATTAATTTGCGCTGTGAATGCTAAGATTATTTTGACAGGCCGCAGGCTAAATAAAAATCGCTATTAGTAGGACACAAAGCAGAATATTGAAAGAAGGGGGCACCAAGGCCACCGTGGCCTGTAAACCTATAATTTTCAAAGGGGCTTCACGGCCAACGCAAGGGGCTACCACGGCCGTCGTGGCCGCCGTGAAATTCCTACCCTGCCAGTGACAGAATAACGTATTAAGCATAATATTAAACTCACCGTTCTGTATCCGTCGTCTTCTTCTGTCCCCACAATAACTTTTCATTTGAGACTTTTTCGTCTGACTCTGTTTTTTCTGACAGCGTTTTTTCTGAGACCTGACTCCACTTTTTCTGACAGCGTTTTTTCTGAGACCTGATTTTCTGAGACCTGACTCCACTTTTTCTGATAGCGTTTTTTCTGAGACCTGACTCCACTTTTTCTGAGGCAATTTGGTTTGAAGCAGTTTTATCTGAGGATGACAGAGGTTTTTCTTCCTGAGGCAGTTTTTCTGAAGATGAGGCAGCAGTTTTGTTGAAAATGATGTTTTCTGAGTCTGACACCTGAGTCTTTTTCTGACGCTGAGGCAGTTTGTCTGAAGATGAGGTTTTTCTGACGCTGAGGCAGTTTTGTCTGAAGATGACAGAGGTTTTTCTGAAGCTGAGGCTGTTTTGTCTGAAGATGACCGATGTTTTTCTGAGTCTGACACCTGAGTCTGGTTTTTCTGACGCTGAGGCAGTTTTGTCTGAAGATGACAGAAGTTTTTCTGACGCTGATGCAGTTTTGTCTGAAGATGACAGAGGTTTTTCTGACGCTGAGGCTGTTTTGTCTGAAGATGACCGATGTTTTTCTGAGTCTGACACCTGAGTCTGAGGATGTCCTAAAATGAACACCGTACCCTAGGTTGGCTTATTTCACCTTCAATAAGCTTGCACCAGATAAACATCAATGAATGACAACATGCAAAATCGCCACTACACAAGAGCTATAATTGTAAACACAGGACAACTTAATATGACAATCAGAATAGAAGTTTACAACTTGACAACACCTTCATTAAGGCTTATGTGTAACATATGTCATAAATAAATCCTGATGTCCTCAGAAATGCTTAGTAAGATTTTTAGATAATCTGTTTACATGTTTTCATAGTTAAATATTAAATTCCTGACGGCTATTTCAGAATATCAGTTGTGAATATTTTGTCTGCTGCAATTCAGTGCAGAATTCCCATGTGGTTTCTGTTTGTGCCATTTGCTACACTGGCTCATATTTTCTTCTCTGGCTGGTGATTTCTTGGAATTAGAAAAAGGAGTGGAGGAATTGCTCCAAAGTGGCCTCATAGCCAATGAAAGATTGATTCCTGGCATCCAGCCCCGCACTACCTCTCCGTACCCCCACTCTACCCCCTCCAAAACAAAAGCTTCCAATTACTTCCTAAAGCCACCGCCCTTGATGGAAAGCCCAGAGAAGAGGGGAAAATGATGGGGGAGAAAAAAGAAAAGGAGAGAAAAGAAGTGAGAGATTAGAGGGAGAAGTGCCGAGGCAGCGTGTGATGGAGCTGCGCGGGTTTCGGCCGCAGGAGCCCGGCGGGGAGCGAGGGAAAGAGAGAGAAGGAGTTAGAGACAGGTGCTGGAGTGGCTTTAGATAAAGATTTGTGTTATATTTTACAGGCCGTGCAGCTGCTTAGTCGCTTTTACACACACACACACACACACACACATACACACACACACACACACACACACACACACCTATTAGAGGAGAAGCTATTACTGAGTAACACTGCTGGCCCCCCCAGGAGAGAGATGCCGTGGTCGTGGGTAATTCCAAGCAAATAGAAAAGCCAGCAGCAAAGTTATTTAATGGTGGGAGAGGGAGAGAGAGAGAGAGAGAGGAGGAGAAGAAGGAGTGCAGTGATGGTGAGGGAATAGAGGGGTGTATGCATAAGGAAGGCCAAGAGAGATAGAGAGAGGGAGAAAGAGAAACGTATATTGAAGAAAGAGTAAGGCGTGAAGCGGGGAAGATGAAAATGAGAGAGCTTTTGAAGAGAGAGAGAAAATGAGATAGAGAGAAACATGATGAAAGAGTGAAAAGTAGAGAGAGAAAATGAGATAGAGAGAAACATGATGAAAGAGTGAAAAGTAGAGAGAGAGAAGCTGCGGGGCAGCCACTTTAATGCCCTTCTGGTGTCAATGCATTCCGGCCGGATGCTCTCTCAACCCCGAGTGCTGCCCTGGCACAAGCGCCTAATACAAATAAAATACAACACTTAACCACGTCTTACTCATTTAAGTCCTGAAACTCACTAAGATCCAAACTTACAGATGGGCCTCCGAGTTTCAGCAAAGCACAGAGAGGCTTTCTCCTCATTTAGGCTTAAAACGATAAATAGACACTGATGTGAAGGATGTTTCTACAATCAGTTATGGCTTTTAATTGCTTTCCCATAAGGCCCACATAGCCTTTTTTCCAAATATAAACTCCAAGAATTTAAGTAGATTTAGGAGGAATAACAACATTCTTTTTTCACAAAGTTGTTTGTTTCGGATGGTTTGATGTGATTTGAAAGATTTAGTGGACTTATAAGTTTCCTTTTTCTCCCTCAGAGCGGAATTAACTGAGCATTTCAGGGCTTTGCAGAGAGATAATATCTCTGAACGGCCACAAAAAAAGTGCCTTTGGACCAGCGTCAGATGCATTATTAGACTGGAAGAGCTATGAAAAAAAGTTTCCAAAAATTCTTATGCTTCAAGGATATGAGCGCTAGTCTACAAGTCTTAAAAACAAATGCTTAGTGTTCATTTTATTAGCACTTTTAGCAAATGGAGCTAACACTGGAGGTCATCATCTATAATGCAAGACTGTCTATTCATAATTAATTAGAATGAATCCATTCTGAATCACAGTATTTGCATTTGTGATTCATAACTCCCGCAGATAATCAGTTATACACAGTTAACGTGGCAGATTCTTAGAACAGGAGAATCCGACTAATGGTACTTGTAAATATTGCTCAACTTACCATAGTAACAGCTGACTGTAAGAACAAATAAATCTTTTTTGTGTATATTTTTCATACCTTTATAATTTGAAACACAAAATCTAAACATCATAACATAGCTATGTATACTTGAGCAGGCCTATAGTGATGTGAAAGCAGTTCTTGCTGTAGGGTAAATTACTTTTACTGCAACAGCTGTGTGTGTGTGTGTGTGTGTGTGCTGGTATAAGTGGGGGGTGGGGGGCTTAGCTAAATATCAGCGGGACTCCCTAACATGTCTGCAACTGTTTGTTCACCAAGTGAGGTAGGAATAGGGAAAAAACCTGTTCATTTCAACTTGTACAAAGTCACAGTGCAGTCCAAGCTGCAGGAGGTTAGACTGTGCGGCTAACGGCACAAAGCTCAAAGTTAGTGCGTAGCGACTGATTATTTCCCTTTGTTACCAGTAATTGCTGCAACACAGTCGAGTACAATGCAATCAGCCTGGCATTCTGATGACATTTCACACCAGCTCAAAGCCGCCCTCGCACGAGACGTCGCTACCCACCACTACCACCCCTACCAAACATCACAGACACACACACAAACATACACACACAAGACAGACACACACACACACCCTAACCAATCATTTACTACTTGTCACATTAGCATTTGACTCAGAAAAGCAAATCAAATAAATAAAGAAAACAAATGCAAAAAAATAAATAAATACAATTTAAAAACACACAAGTGCAGGCATGTTGTTTGTCTGTGATGGCCCTCTTATTGTGCCCATTTTGCCTGTGATGGCCCGCTTATTGTGCCCATTTTGCCTGTGATGGCCCGCTTATTGTGCCCATTTTCCAGGGGGAGTGAGAGAAAGAGGAGCAGCCTGGGCTCAGTGTGTTATGAGTGAAATGCACTTTTGCAGTCTGCACCGAGCCTCATCACCCTCCTATTAAAAAGCAGCAGAAAGAAGTCCTTCATTTTAACTTTGGAGATAATTAAGCGCATAATGGATATCACTGTCACTGAGTGACTGGCTGGCGCGCTGGCTGACTGCATTGAAGCATTGGATCGGGGACCAATTAAAAGGAGGGGTGGGGGGTGCTGTGGGGGTGCACTTGTTACTACACTTGCCCATTAAGCGAGATGTGTGTTGGCATGTGTGTGTGTGCGTGTGTAATGGTGAGAAGTGAGACAATCTGTGTTGCTTTCACTTTATGATTTATTTAGTCTTTTCTCTTCTCTCGTGTCTGTTGGACAAAGCGAGCTATTACAGCAATTTGACTTGACAAAACAAGTCAGACTAAAATGATGTTTCATCTCCCACAATCCCTCTCTCTCTTTCTTTCTCTTTCTCACCATGCATCTCTCCCTTTCTCTCACTCACCCTGCATCTCTCTCTCTCTCTCTCTCTTGTCCTTTTTTGCACTCCAGCTCTGCTGTGCAATTGTCAGGAGGCCGTAATGCATAATAGATTTATATTCCTCTGGACAAGTGCACAGTATTCGGTGTGTATAATTACAGTGATATCGTGCGCAGGAATGTTCACCTTAGCATAATGGAACATAAATTGAGCTCTCTTTGGAGAGATAAGCGGCTCTGAGATGGTGCCGTTCCTTTGCCTCTGAGTTTATCTCCCATGAAGGCATCTAAGGGGAGATTCAGACCCCAGCGCTGGCTTGCAGAAGTCATTAGGAGATGGGTTGGCAGATTTATACGGATGTGACTGCGTGCTGGAGACGTAGTGGTGCAATATGCTGTTAACGGCGTACTGGATACTAAAGGATGCTGTGATAGCAGTGTCAGAGTGTGTGTCCTTTGCATTTTACTGGAAGTGTACTGTGCCAAAAAAAAACCAGTGGTATTGCAATGAGGCATGTTTAGGTGCAGTGTTTGATTAAATGAAACAAAGGACACTCTGACTGTAACAAATTCATGTCACTGTCAATATGTAATTTTAGCCTCTGCCAGCGTATATCTCAGTCTGTTTTAGAATGAGTGTTGGACTATAACTCATTTTACCAGGAATTACAACAGTTATGTTAGAATTGCATAAGAACAGTATGTAGTCCAATATCAAGAATTCAGCCTCAGGTGAGTCATCTGACATTTTGAATGGTGAGCATTTGCCCTGTACAGTATAGCTACCTGTCCATTCGGATTAGCAAGAGGGAGCCTTGGGCTAATCATGGCTGTTCACCCTGAATGATAAGTTTCCCAGATAGCACACTTTTTCGACACATTTTTCTGAGAACTTATGTAACTATCTTTATCCTGGTCAGACTTTCAATAGCTCAGTATTTTAAACTAAAGAATCGTGACTGTATCGACATCCCCCATTAACATGCTTGTATTACACTCCAACATAAATAGATTTACTCTCCCTTGTTCTTTCCTCCACTGCCCTCTGGTCATTCCCATAGACCTCCTGGGCATGCTCACACTCTTCTTTGTATGCAGTGTTTTTGTTTATGTGTTGGATTGCGTCGTTGATTTGTTTACCGTGGCAGCGTGCGTGACAGGAGTGGGGCCTGAGATGAGGTAATGATCTCCATCATGGACCTGTAAAAGTTTACTGCCACTCCTTTAACAAGGCTTTCAACCCTGAGGGAGGCGGCGTTTAGCTCCATGCCCTTAACAGTGGCATAAAAGCCTCATGTTCTTCTGCTTGCCTTGATGAATGGCCTGGACCTCCAACATGCACACACACACACACACACACACACACACACAAGCACACATACAGGTAAAGTGTGGGTGTAGGTGTTTAATATATACTAAAAGCACTATACTAAAAGCACTTGTGGTCCAAGCTGATTTGCTGTTATTAATGCTCTTTTTGACGAGACCTATGTGAGTTTCAGCTTCAAGATAAATATTTCAGAATTAATTTGACTGTTTATTTGACAGTTATTAAAGTCTTAGGTCTTGGATGGTCACCTGTAGAGCTCTGATCCTAGTAACTAAATAAGCAACGTCCACACACGTTTTGATAAGAGCCATCCTATTCAGTCCTTCACAGATAACTTCAAAATAAGCTATGTTAATGAGGATTGAGATACGGTAAACATAAGTAAATTGTTAGCATTGTTAGAACACTTGTATCATCTAAGATTCATCGTTATTGGGAAACTGGGCCCTGGATACCTGCTAATGAATATAGATACACTTCTGTATGGCTGTTTGAATGTAGATACAACTGATTTTTAACATTTTAGATGCACAGACACATTATAATGGCCTATGTACACCCTTAATGACCATGCAGACATGTGTATAACTATCTGTAATTGTGTGTGTGCCTAAGTGTTTAAAGCAGCTGACATTCAATGCATAATTTTTAAATCCAACACATTTGCTCAATGATAGCTATTTTATCCACATAATTTCCAGGAGCCAATCCACATTCATATCCTCTGGAGAATCATTAGATATTCAGCCTAGTTTAAAACCCAGAAGTGAGGCGAGTCATTACACACATAAAACATGTCTCATAGCTGAGAAAGAGAAAATCAGATACTGCTTTTGTTGGTTTCGAGGATCTGGGGGAGATGTAGATGCATGAGAAGGGCAAAGTTGTATGTCAGTCACTGGAACCAGGGATGTAGTGGAGGCTAAACGCAAGTAAACGCAGTTTATCCACCTCTGAAATTTCAGAAATAGAGTTTATTCACTTTTAACATTCAAAAATCACACTGTATTATCCAATATTCCCAATATGTACACATCAATACTCTAGGAACCATTAAATACCACTGGTATTGTTACAAACATTGTAGAATAACCTCCACCATCATCAAACATGTTCTGAATGCCTAAAACAATCTGATACTGCATGCCGTCCACCTCACCGAGATCGCAGAATTCATAGTTTACCCACCTCTTATTTTACCACTACATCCCTGACTGGAATAGTCGTGATTCTGCATCGCATTAATGTTTATCCTGACCAGTGCCATAAGGAATGCGATACCTACACGCTAGCTGTAACACATTCATAGACATTTATCTGGGAAGTTAGACTCCCGAACAATGGATGGAATAATGCATTGGGATTTACAAAAGAGCGTATCTGGCCTGGAGATTTTACAATGGCTTAGGCTTAACGCACCTAATGCTTAAAGCGTAGAATATCTAATTAGTACAACGGATTGGTCTCTTGTCTCTCGGAAACAGATCCACTGTGGCCTTTTAAGCCAAAGGAATAACATAATGGAAACGAGATCACATCAATCAAGTCATTTCCTCTCCTCCACGGTCCCATGTTAATGGGGATTTGGGCCTTTGCATTTCAAAAGTGCTCATCTCCCCATAGATTTGCTCTCATGTTAAACACTCACATCAATGCCAGCGGCAATGCCACCGCACACACGCCTTTTTTCGAAGATCCTTACTGGGGTTCGAGAGGTCATCTGGAAGCGGTCTTGTAAGCAGGCCCCACAGCTTCACCACTGCTGCAGACTCAAGCCATACGCCCACATCCCCCCCAGGGCCTAAGGAGAAATTCTGTTTAAAAAGTATTTGCCTTTACAAATAAAAAGCAGCCTGAACTGGAATTTGTCGGTGTGTCTGCGAGTGCCCGCCCTGTGGGTGTTTATCAGGCGGATCCCTCCTTCGGTTCACCCCGCTGAGAGAGCTGGAGGCGGGTACCGCACGGCTGGAGAGCGCTGATCCTCATTCCCTCCCCCACCAGCACCATCCCCCTCCTGAGTCCACACGCATCGGGCTCTGCTCGCCGTCGCTGCACCAGAGCCCCGCATCACTGCATCGCATCACACCGGCACTTTGCCCCGACGCCAAAGGTAAATATTGTTTCAAATCTGATGCTTTATGTAATCGCAGAAATGTCCTTAATTACGTTCCACCTGGGTGGCTCCCTCGACCGACTCCCTCAAGCCTCCCATTCTCGTCATCTCTTTATCTCTCTCTCTCTCTCTCTCTCTCTATCTTCTGTCTCTCTCTTTCTCTTATTCTCACTCTCTCACTTTCTGTTACTTTTCTCTCTCCCTCTAACTTTCCATGGCTGAGGGAGCAGGGAGATGCAAGCTTCAACATGTCTGACTGATTACTGTAATTCATACACTTTAATTAGCTGCACAAACCATTAGCCACAATTAGACTATTACAGAACACTTTGTGGCAAGAGCCTGCTCAAGGAGGACGTCTATCTGCTTGAGGGGAGAGAAAGAATGGGGGGAGAAAAGAGAGAGAGAAGGAGAGAGATATTTGTCCTTTGGCACATGTAGAGAGATAAGGGAAGCAAGAAGATGAACACAGTGAAAGCATATTACATCAGGTTGAGGCATCTCTCAACAACAAGACTTTTTAAACTACATGATGGTAATCATACAAACTATACAACAGTAATGGGTAGCTGTAAAGGATGATGGCACTCTATGTGACTTGTACCTCTTCAGGCGGGTGTTGAGGTATGACTTCAAACCCAGCATAATTATATTGATCCCCTGCATTTGCCATTAAATGGTAAATTAAGATTAATCTGATTTATTGGATTAATCTTTTAAACAGACAATTATAAATTGAATTAATTACTTTGCATCTTGACACTGCCTCTGCGGGATAGGTCAGCTGTGCTTCGTATCTGGGGGATTCATTCGTATCGCCAACAGCTGTTGAGCAGTTTTAAATCACCATTAGTAATTTCTATCATGTCACATGAAGTAACCTTATGTCTTTGTACCATAGGGGACATATATTTACTTTGAGTTTGTGTAATTTATTGAGTGGAATTTTTACAAAATATACAAAAGATTATACTTCATTTTCTTGTCATTGTGCTAATGACATATGCTGATTAGCTTCAGTCGAAGTTACCCTGAATTGTGTACTGTGTCTGTTTGATAGAAAGCATAGTTAATGATATTTGTTAATGTCAGACTGAGGAGATGTACCACACAAACAGTAGAGCTGGGGGATGATGAGATTTGTGATTAAATGTCATATTTCCGTCTAGATAAAGAAAATGATTGACTAATAATCTGAATTAACTTTTAGTAATTAATTTAGTTTGATTTGATTTTTTTGTTCTCCTCTTTAAATGATTTTGCCCTCAATGTTTTCTGGATGTCTTTATCCTGTGTAGCCAGGGCTGCAGCAAAGTGTGCACTGCATAAACACCTTGGCCCTCAGGAAATCAAATTCATGGAGTCTTTGGTGCCAAGTTGTTTTCTATTTTTATTTTATTATTTTTAACCAGTTGAGCTGCGCTGCCCTCCCTGAGCTCAGTCATACCCTGACGAGAGTGGCTTCCCGGCAGGGAACTTCCATCATCTGTGGTGGCCGGTTCACAGCTCCGTGCTCAGCCATGGGGTACACACACATGCTTGTTCGCTGCTCCGTCAGGCCCTTGTTGAACCACATGCACCTCCACTCAGATGCAAAGAGGAAATGCTGGGGCCAGGGGGTTCTTGCCACCCTCCCTGGGTCCCTAATAAGTCCATGCCAGACTGTTGCTAAGGGGGGCAGAGGTGTGTGTGTATGTGTATGTGTGTGTGTGTGTGTGTGTGTGTGTGTGTGTGTGTGTGTGTGTGTGTGCGTCTGTGTGTGTGTGTGTGTGTGTGTGTGTGTGTGTGAGAGAGAGAGAGAGGTTGGTTTGGGGGCTGGGGGGGGCAAGCTGGACTCTGCACTGCTAACCCATGATGAGGTAGAGAGAGGGGGCTAGGGGTGGGCAGGTGGAGATCGGAGGTGGCTGGAGGGCAGGGGCGTGGGAGGGGGTAAGGAAGAGCGATGTGCACCTGAAGCCCCATGCATCGCTGGCCTTATACATTTTAAAACGCCAGCTGGGGCTTTAAAGGCCGTGCCTCATGCACTGGCGCCTGCTGGGGAGAGGAAAGGCTTTCTGCTCCCTCCCTTCCCCTCTCCTGATAGCAGACTGTCAGAGAGAACAGGGGTTTCAAATTTGTACTGTTTCTAATTTGAGAAAAGGGGTTTGAATTTGTACTGTTAAGGCCCATTGTGATCGTGCTGGCAGGTTTTGTCAGGTGTGTGTATTTATCGCTTTAACACAGGCTTTAGTAGAAACACACATACATGCACACACAAACACTCACCCACACACACTCACACCTCATCACACATGTAAACACAGTTTCATCAATTAAGGTATAAAATGTTATTTCATATAGAATATTAATGACATATCAATATAATAATCAAGAAACATTTTATTCTTAATGAATAGAACAACAATGTGGCTCAGTTGAAGGGCAGCTGAACTGTTGAATGATAGTAGGCTAGCTGTAGTCAGTTTCTTTGCCATTCTCAATGATGTACTGTAGGTCACATAAAGATGGGCAGGTCTTCTCCCAGGTCTTTTGGGAAACTGTAGGACATACGTGATATTCATTGATTGGTGTTCAGAGTCAATATTTATCTGTCTGCTCTAGAGAAAGTTTCCTAAGGGTACGTTCAGACTAAGCGTCTTTTCGCAGCTGCCGGCGTCCGTTTTACATTAGAATCCTATGGAGTAGACCGTGTTTTCAAAAATGTCGTCGGCTTCTTTTAAAACGCGACGGCAACCATCTTTTTCTGCAGCTCAGAAGTTGAGAAATATTCAACTTCTAGCGGAAAAACGCCATACGTCATGCTGTCTTTTTTACAGCTGACCAATCACAAGCGGATTAGCGAGACCTGTGGTTTCCCATGACAACAAGTAAAAATTGGAGAAGGTGACAGACCACCGGTCGAGAGACTCGTTTTAGTGTCTGAGCATAGGGAATTGTTTGACATGACTTCACAAGTTTACCTTAACATACCAAAAGCAATAGCCAACCCCAATTTTTCATTCCGCGATATTTTGTATCCACACGTAACGTTAGTTACTTTGCCTATCGCAAAAAAAACGCTTCCAGCTGCTTTTTGGAACAAGAATGCTGGCAGATTTTTTTTTTTTCAAACTGAAAAAGCGGTCTGCATAACTTCTTTTGTCAGAAAAAGACACTAAGTCTGAACGTACCCTTAGGGATGGAGAAAGGTTGCTGATAGTGGTGCTCAACAGCCAATCAAACTACATTCCTGCCTTCTGTGCTCTTGAAACAACACCTTGATTGGCTGGAATAATGTATGGCTTGTTCCAAACCACCCATGACTGTGTATGAGTGTTTTGAGCACACACTCAGAATGGAGAGCCAGTTGAGAGTGAATTGGGCCAGAATCATGGTCTGTATCTTTGATGCCTTGCTCTCCAAGATAAAAATGTGTACTTGACTCACCATTGTGCAGGACGCTTTAGAAAGTGTCCATGTGCTTGGATGGACTGATGTCCTGCACCTCTCGCTTCACCCAATCCTCCGCATTCACAGAGCACAGCCACGCTGGAGAATGAACAAGATACAATATTTCAGAATAAATACAATTACTTTTAATATACAGTAATTCTGATTCATTTATAATTCTGGTCATTTTTATTATTTTCAATTGGCTCTATTAGTTAGTTAGTTAGTCACTATACATACTGTAAATGTACTCAGAATAACTACCAGCTTTTACTTACAGTTCATAATGGGCTTTCTGCAGAGGGAAGGGCCATCCTCATGGTTCATGTTTTGATAGATCTGGCCATAGGTCACAACCCAGCCTTTGAGAAAAGGTTTCAAAAGGTTAGCTTTGGACATGAATTTGTAGTTTGTGGTATGCTCTAATACAGGGATTCCCACCGGTGGTACGCGAGCTGCCACTATGGGGTACGCGAGATGAAAAGGGCAATGTCGGAAAGGTGTTAAAAAAAAGGTGTTTGTTATTTGTTATCATGTAGGGTGGCTAATTAAACATTATGCCTGGAATGTGTCAATAGAATGTGTTACGTTATTATGTGTCGGATGGTGGGGGTACGCGACCCGAGTCAGGATGTAAAAGGTGGTCCGCGGGAAAAAAAGTTTGGGAACCGCTGCTCTAATATATAAGAGGTTAGCAGAGGGCATGAAATAGCATTTTAAGGTCTATGCTTTACTTACTTGCTGGTTCAGCAGGCTGAATATCCTCTCTAGCCTGAGTGGCATGAATGTCCTCTCTGCAGTTGACAGAGTCACCTTGCTGGGCCATTACTTGCCACATCTGGCCATACGTCACAACCCAACCTGTTTGAAGAGGTTTTGAAAAGGTTAACTGTGGGCATGAATTTGCGGTTTATATCTATGCTATTCAAATGAGGTTAACTGAGGACATGAATTCTGGTTTTGTTACTGTAATTGTTGTTAATATAAATATTAAGTTTCACATTTCACTACAAGTTTTATATTTGTTTATACCTATGAAAAATAAAATTTGACACTTGACATTGGACTTAAATAACAGTTTAAAGGGAAACTTGGCAGGATTTCCCCCTCTGCTGGATAAATTGTGCATTATGCCATTTCAAACTGTGGGAAAAGGTAACGATAAACCACATGGATTTGTTTACAAGCTAGCGAACGGTTAGCATAAGTTTGGTAGAACATGTGGATGTTACAAGGTAAGAAACACGATTTAAAACGAGTTTCTTGTTTCTCACTTCTCTTTCCTGGGACAGTAGTCTCAATGTTGCAAGGTAGGTTTTCCACCTGGGGACGCTAGGCGCAGTGGGGAAAGTCACCATTTTCACCGGAACAGGTCATTTAACCATCCAAATGATTTCTAAATGGGTTTATTACGTTGAAATAGTTGCCAAGTTCCCCTTTAAGGTCTATGATATTTGCATTCTTACTTGCTGGTTCAGCAGGCTGAAGATGCTCTGCAACGTGAGTCTCATGAAGATCCTCCCTGGCCTGAGTTTGGACCTGGGTCTGGAGATCCTCTCCCCTGTCAGTCTCATGGAGATCCCCTCCAAATTGAGTCTGATGGATATCCACCCTGGCCTGAGTCTGGAGATCCTCTTCCAGCTATTCCAGAGTGTCGTGGAGATCCTCTCCAAAATGAGTCTCATGGAGATCCTCTCCCATCTGAATCTCATGGAGAGCCTCTCCGGCTTGAGTCTCATGGAGTTCCTCTCTATCCTGAGTGTCAGGGAGATTCTCTCTGGTCTGAATCTGGAGGTCCTCTCTGGTCTGAGTCTCATGGAGATCCTCTCTAGCCGGAGTGTCCTCCATGTTCAGGGGTTCCATGTTGTTTTTTCTCCAGCCTCTCACCCAGCGTGGCTTGCGCCCCTCTTGAAAAGCCCGCAGAGCAGACCGCATTCTCTCCTGGAGATCTGTAGGTGCTCCATCCTTCTCCTGTATCCTGTTCTTAGCGCTGTCCACTTCAGCTGTAATGTTAGCTGAGTGGCTCCTCTTGCTCATCTTGGCCTTAAACCCAGATTTCACTTGCTTCTTCAGTCTTCTTTCTTTCTCAGACTCAATCTTGGCCATGGCCAGGTTTTTAGTTTTTAGTTCTCTGCCGTGTTCTCCGTTGTCTAATCCGGTCTCTGATGGTAGTAAAGAAGGATCTTACGGCTTCCATGAAGCCCCTACGCTCTCCTCTCACCTCCATCTTCAGCAAGCAAAATTGGCTTTCTGTTTGGTCCAAAGGTGTTAAAAATAGACTCCTTTGGAATAATAGTTGAGCAAATACAGGATTTACAGTATCACACAATAATTAAACCAAGTGAATCAATGAATCAGTGTAAAACAGCTCAATGTTCTGTAGTCAGGTGTAGCCAGGTCAAACTGACACAGTGTTCTACCTCAGTGTAGAACACTGTGCAAAGTAGAATGTTCAAGGATTCCAAATTCTGAGTTGCACAAAAAACATTCTAACTGGACTTGTGATTATTTAAATCTACTGATAGAATCTTCTTGTGGATTTAACAATGCCATGTTAATAATAATAACACTAATTTGTATATTGCTCTTTTCAAAAACCAAGTTACAAAGTATTGTACAAATGCAGCAAAATCAATCAGACAGTCATAAAAGTAACACATTTTCAAAATAAAATCAAATAAAACAATTAGATGTGTAAAGCAATGCAATACAAAGCAATACAGGTTTAAAGAAAACAAAAACAACTGAGTGAATAAAATCAATACTTTAGAAATTATCAAATGTAAACAAAAGAAGAAAAAACACATCTGTTGTTGAAAGCTGGTCAATTTACAGTTTTAGCTTTGAAGTTGATAAGTTTTACAATATACATTTCAGTTACACTTACGCAGTTACGCTAAAATCAAGAAGACACCTATGTAGTCACAAAGCCAGAACTGAGAGACTCAGGAGAAGTTTTTATCCCCAGGCCATCCGAACTCTGAACTCACACTATACTGACTTTGCACACATTCACTCCTCAGCACTCTCAAACATTTCCCAACTCTGAACTCACACTATACTGACTCCTCAGCACTCATGACCCCCACACACACACACACACCCACACACACCTACAAGACTTTTTAGCACTTTTACATCCCTCTCCCTATGCTACAGACTTTTTATTTATTTTCTTATTTCATCACACGCCAAAAAACACACACACACACACACACACATATCTGACTTTCTCCAACTTTTGCACACTTTTTATTTATTATTTTTGATTTCTCCTCCATCTATCCATGTCCTTGATTGCCTAGCCTTTCTGCCCCCCCATCCCCAACACACACACTTACATCATCACTGTCATCACTTCACATACATACAGCACACTGCTTGCTACAGTAAGCCTCCCCCTACATACTTGCTGCACACTGCCCCCACATACACAGCACATTGTCTTCAGGATCTTCTCCAACACACATCCTCTACATACTTACAGCACACTGCCCCCACCTACCCACACACACACTACACACACACACACACAGTCACTGCTCCACTCCCCTCCCGCCCACACACACATCTTCACTGTCATCACTCACATACATTACATACAGTACTCTGCTTGCAATAGTAAGTGCACAATTAATACACAAATAGGCTGACACCAGACATAATTTCACTGCATTTCTTACTTCCAGTAACTATATGCATGTGACAATAAACTTCCTTGTATCCTTGTATCCTTGTACACTTTAGTCTGCCCACAGAGATTTAACAGATCATCTGTTAACATTCAAGTTGAGTATGTAAAATGTCATTGAACAATTACTTAACATCACCTATACTAAATCCAACTTAACTATAACCATTAATTGTAGTTAACAGAGTGTCAATAGATTGTTGATAATCTGTAGGCAGACCATCCACATAAAGGGTGACCAACATTTCAATAATCAGAGCAGATGTTTGGCTGCTTATGAATAGTTGAAGCTAAGTGAAAGGCATTCAATAAATCAAAACTACATTTAGCTCACAGTGTGGAGCTGTGCTAGCATGTAGACTGGTTCTGGCCTGACAATGCCCCCTCACCTCTCACTCCATGGGAATTAGGTGAGGGAAAATGTGGGCGGTTTCATTTCAAATGGAAGCCCTTGGAGAACCTGCTAAATATTTCAAGGGGATAGCCGGGGCCTTCGCTGTATCTGGTGGCAGCCGTCTCCCTCGTCACTCAGCGGCGGCGGGGCAGAGAAACCGCTGCCAGCTGATAGCATCGCTTTCCATCAGCATGCAACACCTGAGCCCCGGAGCCTCATCACGGGGGCAGCGCTCCTGCGGGGTGGCGCCTGACGGGGCCGGTCTCCTGGCGTGAAGGAGGGAGACGGCCGTGTCGGCTCAGCGGCGGCCTCCCGTCACCCCCACGCGCACGGCTCCGCTTTCTGGAGCACGTTTCTCTGGGAGATTCATCACAGACAGTGGCACACATCACCCACCACCACCATCCTACCTCCCTATCCACCCTACTCCTCCCCCAGCACTGCACCCAGTTCAGCCTATCCACACACACACACACACACACACACACACACACACACACATACACATAAAACACACACACACACACACACACACCCATCTACCCTCCTGAGCTAACACAACCCCCCACTGAAAAAAGGGGGTCTTACTCCTGGGCTCTCCATCAAAGTAGCAGGCCTCTCCATCGTGTGCCCCTGAAGGACATGGCTTTAATAACAGCTCTGGGGGGAGCGCAGAGCCAGGAGAGAGAGAGAGAGAGAAAGAGAGAGAGGGGGAGAGAGAGAGAGAGAGCCAGGAGAGAGAGAGAGAGAGAAAGAGAGAGAGAGGAGGGGAGAGAGAGTGGACGGGAAAGCAAGTGAGCGAGCAACCGATTGCGCCGAGCCACTAGCTGCTGACATGTTGAAGACCAGACACATGCAGCTTTCACTGGAAGTGAAATGTCAAAAAAGAAAGAAAGAATGAATGAAAAAAAGAAGAAAACTCTGGGGGGGAAAGGGAATTGGAAACCTTAGAGTGAAGGGGAAAAAAGACCCCACTTATTGCAACAGCTGATGGATTTACAGCATGCGGGTATGACAGACTAGCTGAGAAAATGGCATTTCAGGATACATTAATGCGCAAGGTTCATTAGGCTTTTAGGAGTGATGTAGAATACTGAGTTGATGGAAAAGAGAAGAGTGAACATCACAGATGTTACACTCCATACTGGTTACAGTCACTGAGCCTCTCTCTCTCTCTCTTTCTTTCTCTCTCTCTCTCTCTCTCTCTCTCTCTCTCTGTTGGCTGGTTCAGCTCCAGCAGGTTTCCTGGAACTTGTTTAATCTCAGATAAAGGCTTTGCAGGATGAGTAGAATGTATTTTTTTTTCCATGGTGTTTTTTTTGTGTTTGACTTAACCTGACTTCTCACATGCTGAGATAAAGAAAAGGAGAAATCTGAATGAAAGAACATAAATCAAAGCTAACTTCTGACACAATGTAGATTCATTTCAGTGTGAAATACAAAAAAAAACAGAGCATGCAAAAGAGGCCTGGCTCATTCAGCAAACAGAGATTTCATGGAGAACTGCTCTGCCTTTTGTAGATCCACAGTGATGTAACGTGAGTGCAATCAAAGTGAGTCTTCTTGCCGATGCTTCCAAATCCTTGAAAACTCTATGAACCCACAGAAAGGCTGAAAGCACTCTACGAAGGGGAAGTGCATAAAAATCTCTTCATCAGTGGGCCACAAAGGACCATTGGCAAATTTGCCCTGAGTGTGCCGGCAGATAAGCACGTTGGCAAGGTCACTGTCCAGGGTTCTGAAATGCCTTGCAGGGATCATGCAGTAGTGAATGTGTAGGAAGGAGTCAAGCAGAATTTGCCTATTTCTCGAAGTTAAGGATGGGTCCTTTAAGGCTGCTTTTTTAAGGACATTACGTCATTGAATCTCGCCAAGCACTGTTCCAATGTCAAAGGTGCTTTAAAATTCTATCAAGTACTGAGTCCTATACGTTCTGAGAATTTTCGAGGATGCATCGATGGATCCTCGGTATATCAAGTTAATGTGCACGTTCATAAATGCATATGTCAATGTGAATGAATAGATGATTGATAATATTACTTTTGTTATCAATTTATTTGTGAGTAGCTTCTGCCCAATGTGAAGTTTGCGCAGGCTTAACAGACTAGGCTACCGTTACCGTCGCCAATTATAACATTTACCATTGACTATAACATAATTATAAACTACAGAATGCGATATGTGAAGACCAAGTCGAGTGAGGAAATACTGTAGGCTACTCAAAAATGTTTGTTTAGAGAAAAGTGCAGCCGCACAGTCAAGGAGATGCCGACAGTACACCCTCCTCCTATGAACTGACTGCCATCGGTTCTCCTTTTCCAAATCCTCCACCACGTCAACCCACATTTTGTAAAGCAGTGCAATTTCCACCGCGTCCACTGTTTAAATGAAGCGCGCAGCCAGAACCATGATGACGTGCACTTCCACTCTTGCTAGGCTGTTCCATTGCATGTGATCTTGACAACTGAGGAAGGTACTGGGAAAGTGCATAGCCTAGTCTCTCACCCGAATAGCAAGAAAGCTAGGATACGCTCTTAACTTTGAGAAACGGCATCTGTGTGCTCACTCTAAAGGATGCAAGTGAATAAGTATAACCTGGCCAGAAATATGCTCTCTCTACGTCTGTCAGCCAAGATGGTCCAGAGGTGGGTAAGAGGTTTGTGAGTCCATAATCACCAGTCACCCTATGAAGTTTTATGCACTTTGAAAAATAATAATGAAAAAATGAAATTGTCACAGTGAGTTCTGTCACAGTCTGGCTGTTTTGAGATCTTCCACCATCTAAGCCACGGATTCCCCAGCCAGCGTTCCCTGAGCCTGCGCTTGGCCCCTCGTCTTTGCTCTGCCAAACCTGACTCCATCTTGCCTCCCATCCTCGTCCCAGCCCAACCACCACCACCACCACCCTCGTTCGCACATGGCTACATTGCAATTGCCTGCTTCACTAGAGCCTGTCGCCACGGCATCCGAGGCTCTGCGCCCGCGATGGTGATGGACGGACATGCTCCCGCGCCCCACTGATCCGCCGTGGCCAAATCTGCACTCACGCACGCACACACACACACACATACACTCACATCCAAGAGTGCTCCACTTTATCTCACACTCCAAGAGTCAGAATGCCGTCTGCTCAACCCTCCTCACCCCACAACACCGACCCCCAACCCCACCCTCCGCTCGTTGGAGCTTGATGCTCTAATGCTGTAATCTCTCCTCCTGGGTGCCCCCATCCCCCCAGCACCACCACCACCACCAGGTCTAGGCCGCGCACCCGCCAGCCAACCAGCCAAACAGATCCAACAGACCAACAAAGATACTTCAGATGGAGTTCAAGCTAAAGTGAGTTTTGGGGCGAGTTGGCTGTTTTACTTTTCTCACAAAAGTAAAAAAAGAAAAAAGAAAAACTAAGTGAAGAGATCATGGGAGCAGCTGAGGTTGACAGACAGACAGAGAGAGAGAGAGAGAGAGAGAGAGGGAATGAGTGAGAGCACAAGTGTGAAAGAGATGGTGAGACAGAGAGAGAAGAGCCACCGGGCAGCTGCTGTAATAGTCTCCCGGTTTCATTGCCCCTAACATGCACCGTTTATTCTGTGGTGAAAGGCAAAATGGAGGATTAAAGTGGAAGAATGGCTGACCTGCCATAGGCCTTTCTCAGCGCTGTGCACCACATCAAATAACCCCTCTAACAGTCAATGGAGATTTCATTCCCACAGTTCCATTTAGGCTGAATTTAAAAAAAGATATACTACATTTATAGAAAATATATACTACAGTTCAGCTACATGTATCTCAGATTAGTTTCAAGGTCATTTTTAATCAACCATAATCAACCATAAATCTACAAAAAATAGTTTTAGCTGTCCAGTGTAGCTTATATCATTTATCCAAAGTTCCTGTGCCCCTTCCTCTAACTTCTTTGCATTGCCTTAGGCCTCTTACCAAGTCAGGTGTTGTTTGAACCCGTCTCCTGTGAGTGTCGTAGCTTTGGGCACTTTTAGACATCGCTCAGAGCACTACGCATGACATGGCACCATGCCACCTTCCACAGAGCCCATCTGCATGGGCGAGAGAGAGCATGTCACCGGGCAAACACCAAACACTATCTCTAACTCACACAGACACTAACACACACACACACACACACACACACACATATGTGAGACACACACACACACATGCAGACACACAATTCCAGCCTCCTGCTGTCACACAGTTGCCCACGGGGGGCCCTAAGGCGAAAGGAAGCCCGTGTTTGCTCCGACCCCCCCTGAAGGTGACCTTGTGACACCACCCGCCCCACCCACCCCACCCCGCACCATCAGACAGGGGGAGAGGTGAGGCGGCGGAGCTTTAAACGACAGCCCACGGGGACAATGGCTTTAGAGAAAAGCCAGGCTTTGGAGGGGATCTCTGACAGGAGGGAAAGCAAAGAGTTTAACACATCCAGTACGCATTCAACTAGCTGACACACATACACACAGGCTACAGTAATTCATGAAAAGCAAGAGAAGGAAATGCAACACTGTAAACCAAATAAAAACCAACCACTGCATACATATCAAGGACAACAAGGAATAGCATTTTGTGGGCTGGTATGGCGTTTGAGAGGTAAATGAACATAAACTATTTTAAATTTTGATCTGAGCCACGCACCTCCCTGATTTCTCTCTCTCTCGCTCTTAAATGGAGGATTAAAGTAGAAGAATGGCTGACCCACTGTAGGTCTTTCGCAGTTAGCCCCTTCAACTTATTTCCACATTACCATACATGCTTAATAAAAATCAAAAATGTATGCTACATTTATGTTAAGTGGCAAAGGCAGATGTCATTGATGAGGAGTAGTATGGCATATGAAAGGTAGCTAAACATGAGCTAAGACCATATATTTGTGCTGTATTTCAGTCTCTCTCTCACTCTCCACTCTCCCTCAGTTTTCCAGTCTGCCATCTTGATGTCTGCGGTCTCCAGGAGTCAGCTTTGATCTCAGCTAAAGTTGCCTGAGTTGTATCAGATAGTGCTGTTACACTCATCACTCTTGAATTCCAAACAACCCCACGCCCCAATCCACGCACTCCTCCATATCTCACTCCCCACCTCACACACACACACACACACACACAAACTCGCTCTAGCACACACACACACAAACACACATACTGTACATACACACACACTCAACTCTTTCTCGTTGGCAACACAAGTCAAGTCAAGTCATTTATTTATATAGCACATTTAAAAACAACAGGGGTTGAGCCAAAGTGCTGAACAAAGAAAAGGTTAGCTAATAAGTCATAACAATAAGACCATACATCTACACAAAGGCCATACATCTACACTACAGAAAAAGCTCAGTCGCTACAGGTTTTAAGGCGTGTACGTGGGACAGCAAGCAGTAGTTGGTCTTGTGACCTGGTAGTAGAGTGTGGGGGCAGAAGTTCAGAGATGTAAGGTGGGGCTAAACCTTTAAGGGCTTTAAAAACAAAAAGTAAAATTTTAAACTCAATCCTGAATTTGAACGGAAGCCAGTGTAGCTGAGCTAAAATTGGTGTTATGTGATCACTCAAGTGTGTGTGACGGCTCCTTCCGCATGCAAATCACCAGAGCTCCACGGATCCTTGCCCAGCGTTCGCCTCTGTAGGGGTGATGAATGGGTGGGGTGCCAGTGGGTGTACTGTAGACACGGTTTGAGTGTGTGTGTGTGTGGGGGGGGGTGTGGTGGGCGGCGGCAGTTATGTTCATCTGCATGTTCATCGCGCTCTAAAACGCACCCGCCGTGGCATGATGCATTGATCAAGAGCCGCCGCGCAACAGTGGGGACACGGCCTCCAGATTGCTCTGCTGGCTCCACCATTTCCGCCACATTTGCATAGGAATGACAAGCGCCACCGACACCCCCCTCGTCCTCCCGCCAACCCCACCCCACCCCACCCCACCAACCCCAAAAAATGTAACACTGTAATTATGAGAAGTAGTGCTAAATCATCCTGACTACCGAGTGTGTTTGCCCCGAAAGTAAAATAAATGATGAGGTCGCCAAGCAAAAGTTGTTTTTCTATCTCCTATCGCCACGGATTATCTGTCAACAAGACATCAAGAGGTCTGTGTGTGCATCAGGGCTTGGCAGGCACCCAGACGGACACCTCCCACTCAGTAACTATCAGAGATAGAGAGAAGAGAAAGAGAGAGAGAGAGGGAGAGACAGAGAGAGAGAGAGAGAGAGAGAAAGAGAGAGAGAGAGAGAGAGAGAGAGAGAGAGAGAGAGAGAAAGAGAGAGAACATTATGAATATTACAATCTGTTATATGAGGACTAAGGGACATTTGAAAGAGACAGAGAGGGAGGGCTGGTATGATGGCATTAATACCAGGGGATTTTTAGAGCTCATCTGATGAGAAACGCGCCGGGCGATGCAGGAGGGTAATGACTCGCAGCCTAGAGATGCCTTTGAGAGACCTTGAGCATGGCGCTCTATAAAAATAACATTTGCCCTGACCAACAAAGTGAAATAGTCTTGAATACTGAAAACACTGGAATGGCTGATTTTTTTGACGGGCAAGATGAGATGGCCTCAAATCATATTCTAGTCGAAACACCAAGTTTCATTCATTTTCTTCTATTTATAAGCATGCTAAGATATGAATATGACTAACATCATCCTAACAAATCTATCCTTTTGTGTCAGTTAAGAGAGGCAGTGATGTCAGTGTGCAATAACTACACTAAGACTACCCAAAACACTTTGGCTTCTCCCTCTATGGCCTAGATGTACTAAGAATTAACACCAAATTAAATTGTTTCTGACGCTTTTTGCACCTTAAAACATGGCATTGTATCCAAAACTGATCACACATGGATCAAAGCGCATTTTGCATGCCACTGGAGCACAGAATATCTGTTTGTAGAATATCGCAGCTATCTGCGCTTTTCTTACTGATGCATATGTATTTATGGGAGGGCGAGGGAAAAGTGGGAGTATCACGCAAACAGGGAGGAGAAGTGCTAATAAGGATTGATTAGGTATTCTGCCATATGTATGAAAACAGCATACGTCTGTTTTGAGGTTAAAAACTTGTACCTGTTAAAAGTAGTTGTAATCCAAATTGTGGTTAAATGAGTCAATTAGAGAAACTTTTAGAGACAGCTAAATCAGTATTCAGAGCATCAGTTTTCTTCATTGCACTATGTCAAAAGTAAACTTAACTTTTGTTTGCCTTTCTAATATTGTATTTTCACTTTCACAACATACACTTCCCAATCTGCTAGACTAGTTAAGTCATACGTGCAGTAAATAGTTCACATATTTGGACTAATAGAACTACTAGGCCTACTCTGTATGATCATAGACATCTTATCATCATGTATGATCACTAAACTTTGATTCTTTTTAATGTCGCAATAGGTTAACTCTATTCACTTGTGCTTGTGGTTCAGCTGTGGGCACGTAATTTGCGTTGTAGAGGGGGCTGGGACGGGCGGTGATGAGTGCTGTTTATGTAATGAACTGACAGCTTAGTAAATTCCACGCAATTTGGCAAAGCACAGCGTTAGCATTTTGCGCATAGAAAATCTTGGTATTAGCGCTTTCTTTGTACATCCGGCCCTACTGTATGTGTGAATCAATCTATATGTTGACTTTGGCAGCTTCTTAAATGTCTGGGAAATGTGTCATTGAAATGAGAACGGGCCCAAATCAAATTATGGACGGGCAAAACTGAATAATTAAACGAGCGTTCCTCTGGACTCGCACGCGTCCCATTCCCCACAAACCCTTTCGCCTCCTGCCAACAGAGCACTCTTTCCAAACCCCCAACACCACCACAGCCGCCCCACCCTTCCCTTCTCTGCTCTATGGCTCCCAGGCTGCCTCTGCCTCTCCTCGCATCCCCCCGTCCCTGCTGCTGCCCCACCCCACCCCCCTTACCCTCCATCTGTTCCTGGGCACGGGCAGAATAGCGCCACGAGCACGAGCTGGAACAAGTCTATCTGCCGCCCCAGACTCATAGACGGCCGCCCAGGGGTCCTGGGTCTTTGTGCTGAGGCCCTCGCCATTCCAGACGGCTAACTCCCCCCCCACACACACACACACCCCTGCCACCCTCCACATCCCAACCCATCCCAGCCCGCACTGCAGGATAATAGCCCTTTGTGGCACCAGGGCGACAATCCCAGCTTTGACCGGTCAACATTAATTTATGGCACTCACGGCACTATTGAGCATCACGAGACGACTGGCCGACTCTCTGTCTGTCTGCAGATGACGAGAGAGAGAGAGAGAGAGAGAGAGGAGGAAGAAACATGTCAGCTCTATGGAGAGAAAGAAAAAAGATGCCAACTCTTTTTCTCCTTCTGACGAACGAGCGCATGTAATGAACTCTCCACACGTGGAACCCTTCCTCACCTCTCTATTTAAAATTGATTCTTGGAACTCAGGGGGAAACATCAAACAGCGCTGCAGGTGAAAGGTCATGCGGTTTGTTTTTTCCTCCTGCGTCGGCTTCCAGTCTTTAATATGAACGCAGACGTCTGAAGTCAGTGAACTCCTCGTTTGTTTGTTGTAGCTCGCGGTCAGCGCAATGGCCTCGGACCGTGACCTTATGTAAATTGCGCAAAAACGCTGAAGGCTGGAGCCGTCTTGAGCTACTTAAACATTAATATCAGAGTCAAAGAATGCCGTCTTGCAAATAGGATTGGCTGTTTACTGGCACTTTGACTCGGATTATTCCTCAGACCTGTTTCGGTTGCTAGCTCTCTCAGATGAAAACACAGGCTGTACATATCTTTAAAAAGTTGAGTAAGTAGAGTTTACTTCAGTCTCTGTGACTATACAACAGGATGATATGGAGGCTAGGCTCTCCCCTATAGCCGTTAGAAGCCATTCTCTCTGACCTGTAATCCAAGGTCTAACACCATGTGATGGAAAGCCCCCATATGCCCCACCACACTCCCACCCACAATTTCGCCCGAGTTTTCTGCTCCTCTCCCCTAATGCTTCCTCTCTCAGAATCGGTCAGACTTTCTTTTTTTTTTCCCAGACAGCCCCCACTTTCTGCCCGCAAAACTCGGAGGCGAAAGCTCAGAGGAGAAGCCAGCTCTCCGATGAACTGATTGACATTTCCTAACGTGATATTTGAGTTCCACTCCACGAACACGGACGGAGCTTCCATCAGGAACCCCTTGACCTGCCGTTCTCCGCCACTCTCCTCTGGGCCCCTGGGGGGCCCGGCAGTCATTCGGAGGTGGTGTAGTAGAGAGGGGATTGGTGAGTGTGGGTGTGTGTTTTGGGAGAAGGAAGTTGGGGGGGTGGGTGGGGGGGGTTTCGGGTCAGATGTTCACCGTCAAGCATCTGTAACAATCCAGGCAAAGACCACAGAGGAGCGGCTTTCCTCTTTTTTTCCATTTTGTTTTTCGTCCCTTTCTTCCCCTGACTGCCCTTCACCCTTCCATCCTCCCTTCCCCCCTCCCTTCCTCCCCCTCTCTCCCCCGAGCCAAAACACAGGTGAGCCCCTGTCGACTCCCATCTCTCCCCGACCCCACCACCACCACCACCCACCACCACCACCACCCACCACCACCACCGACCCCCACGCCTCACCACTCGCTGCACACATCATGCGGATAGCCTGTCCTCACCTGCTTAGCGCACATTTGCCCTCCAACCGGAAATCTAAAGAGCTGCTGAGGCATGAATGAGATGGCGGGTGCCCTGTGTGCGCCTCTCTCGTCTCATCGCTGCCAGCGAAGTCGGCGAACGAACGAACGAACGACTGAGCGAACGAATGAGCTGCTCTGCACCCTGGGTATATGCGTGTCTTCAAAAAGGGCACACCAGTTGGCTGGTTCACCCTCCAGATTACTTCACTCCCCTTCCTCCCGCAAACAATCCCCACCCCCCCCCTCACCACACACACATCTCCACGACAGAGGTGAACAAGTTTCTAAAATCGTTGTGCGAATGGTGGCGAGCGAAAGCATCAAGCGGATAATATTTACCAGGTTTCGCTTTCAATCAGGTTCTGGCCTTTCTCCCAACTCCCCGAAATCAATTTCAGCCTTCAAAAGCAAAGTGCATATATTAAATGATTCATGTGCGATAAAGAACATATTTCTGAGAGGATGTGTGAGAGAGAGAGAGAGAGAGAGAGAGAGAGAGAGAGAGAGACGTTTTCCAGTCTGGGACAAGAAACATATTAGGTTACCGAACAGGATAGGGGGATGGCTTTGGCCCAACACAACCGCTTCGATGCTGCATCGATTCCACACTCAGCAAGGACAGCCCTCCTAAGATTTGCCCGTAGCTGGCTGTTTGTCTTGTGTTGATGTTGCCACCGTGGCTTCTCATACGCCACCATTCCTTGGCTCTCGACGCTGTCACGTACGGCGGCGCGGCGCAAGCTATAACTCATCGCCGTGAGCGCGGAGGGTGCCTGTCTGTCCTGGGTTTCCCCCCTCAGAGACGCACACAGAGGTTTTGAGTGTGATGTAGAGCCGTACCAGGGGCAAACGCTCTCACCATTAATTGGACACACTTTGAGATCGTTTGATTAACAAGGTGATGACTGAAGTCCTTACCTAAAACCCGCAAGATTGATCATCCAGTCGTATAGAAAGAGAGAGAGGAAGGAGAGAAAGAGAGAGTGAGAAAGAGATGGGGAGAGGGAGGTGAAGAGAGAGAATGGGTAAAGGCCTAAAAAAGGAGAGGGAGAGAGAGAGAGAAAAAAAAAGGGAGCCAGATTGGAATTTGAGGAGACAAATAGCATCTGAACGACGCCATGCGTTATTATGTCATCTCTGTAGTCGTCTAATGGCTGTATGGCATTAATAAAGGGAGGAGGGGAGGGTGGCATTATACAGTAACAGATGGTGGGAGCGCTGCCGAGGCTCACGAAGTTATTTATTAAATGTGTTATTAATTATTTTCAACATGATGAGCAGCTCAGCTCCTTCTGCTCTGGGTGAGGGTAAAAAAGCCAGGCACAAGTGTGTGTGTGAGTGTGTGTGTGTGTGTGTGTGTGTGTGTGTGTGTGAGGGAGGGGGTGAGAAGCAGTTTTACCTCAGTCATTAAGCCTATATTCTCCTGGCAAGTTTACGAGTGTGCCGCACCACATGTCACAGGCAGCCGTGAGATTCTACAGCAGCTATGAAAACTGGCAGTGAAAACTGGAGGATGATTTCTCTGTGGTAAATGTAAATGTGAGACAAGAACACTTGTGTTTACTCCGTCAAAACCAGAAGAGGTTAGGACTCCTTATATAGTGACTCTTTCTATGCCTGACTCCTCTCCTTGTACCATAATGTGTGGCTATGATATGGGTATTAGTGAACCTGCCTCATGCAAATAGCGCCATGATGACACACTTCGGTTTGACATGATGGAGGTTTCCACTGGTTGGCAGCAGTTCACTGCAAGTGTGTGTGTGTGTGTGTGTTGTAGTGTGTGTGAGAGAGAAAGAAATACAGTATTTGTGTGTGTGTGTGTGTGTGTGTGTGTGTGTGTGTGTATGTTTGCATCATGTTCTCTAATAATGACCCCTTGGCCTCTCCTTGGGAGAGCAGGTGTTGTGTATGCTAAGACAAGACCCGCCAGCAGCACCCTCACCTCTCCGCCCCTCCTCCTCCACCACCACCACCAAAACTCCCCCTGGCCTCTCCTCCCGCCCCCTCCTCCTCCACCACCCAGCCCTGGTGCTGCGGAGGACCTGGCCGGTGTGCGGGGTGCCAGCTGGAGGTGCCAGTCTCCTCACCGGCCACCTGCCAGCCAGCCGCCAGCCCCCATCACAGGTGGCCGGGGGACACAGGAGTCACGACTGGAGCCTCAGCCAGACACTACCCCCCTCCTCATCCCTCCCTTTAACTCTCACTAGCTCTCTCTCTCTCACACACACACACACACACACACACACACACACACACACACACACATACGCACACACACACACACACACAAACACACGCGCGCACTGTTGCAGGTGGCGGGGGATGGAGGAGTCACGACTGGAGACCCAGCCAGCCACCCACTGTCACGCTCCAGTGCCCTCACTGGAGAGGCTAGAAGTTTGCAAACACACAGAGACACACACATGCGCTCACAGACACAGACACAGACACACACACAAACTCTCTCTTTCACACTCACTCTCTCATACAAACACACACACTCACACTCTCTCTTTCACACTCACTCTCTCTCTCTCACACACACACACACTCTCACCTTGTAACACTATTGTTGCTGTCAGACATGTCTCAGTCTCATCCAACTCTTTGAAACATTCTATGTGGTTTCCCACATATATGCACCAGTACTTTATTTTCAGACTTCCACTACCCAGTCTTCCTCTCTTTCTTTGACTTCTCCTCCCTCTACTGTCTTTCTTCTATCCCATGGATATCCGCTCTGTCGCTCCCATGATGCTTCCATGAGCGCTGTCACACAGATCCCTCCCCGTCTCAAGTGTGGTTGATCTCAGGCTGACTTTATTTTCACTGCATATGCAGTACACATGTTCTACGCTTAGTGATCCCATGTGATATATACACATGGGATATATACACATGGGCTCTGATAACTACCTCCAACTCAACATTGACAAGACAAAAGAACTGGTCATTCATGCATCAAAATCACCCCCTGGACTCACTCACATCACCATCCATGGCCAACCAGTTGCACAGGTCAGCACTTTCAAATATCTTGGTCTCACCATTGACAATAAGCTTAACTTCAATGAACATGTCACCATTACACAGAAACGGGCACAACAGAGACTGTATGCAATACGAACACTAAGATCACTGTATGTTGCCCCCCATCTCCTTCTGCTACTCTACAAAAGCATCATCCAACCCCTTTTACTCTATTACCCTGTTTCTTCACCATACTAAATGTCACCAGCAAGAACAAACTCATTAAAATCTCACACTTAGCATCCAAGATAATACAGCTTCCCACCCCCAGCCTCACTGATGCAAATGACACAGCCACCACACGCCTTGCACGCACCATAGTAAGCAGCCCTGACCATCCCCTGAACGGTTCTTCACCCTACTCCCCATCTGGCGCAGATACAGAGCCCTGGACTGGAAAAAGCACTATAAGAAAGGGTTTTATACCCTCAGCAATCACTGCACTAAACAAACTCCTGTGACAATTACCCATTCCCCTATTCTTTTGTGTTTTATGTTGTCTGCATTGTCCACCTTTTTGCTTGTATGGTGATGAGGAGGGAGGGAACTGGGGGGGGGGGTGTTATATTATATGTTATACGTTATATGTATGAGGCTGTGTATATCCTGCATGGAATGTAACAATGATATGTGTGAAAAAGAATATCCTTATAGGACAATAAAGACTCTATACTATACTACTATACTATACTACTATACTATACTACTATACTATACTTCTGCTTCCTGTTGTCTGTGTGTGTGTCTGTTTATAACAGGCAGACATACAGTACAGTGGATACCACAGTCTCTGTTTTAGGCCTGTTCATTCAGTCGTTCTTTTATGCTCTCGCTTTTCCTCCTGACACAGACACTCACGTTTGCATACACAGACACACACACACACACTCTCTCTCTCACACACACACACACACACACACACACACACAGACAGGCACAGTTACATGTCTCGCTCACATAAACGGGGCAGACAGACACACACACACACACACACACACACACACACACACACACACACACACACACACACACACAGACACACACACACACACAGACAAGTGCACAGTTACATGTCTCGCTCACATAAACGGGGCAGACACACACACACACACACACACACACACACACACACACACACACACACACACACACACACACAGACGGACAGACACACA
Organism: Alosa alosa; assembly: GCF_017589495.1. Lineage (NCBI taxonomy): Eukaryota > Metazoa > Chordata > Actinopteri > Clupeiformes > Clupeidae > Alosa > Alosa alosa. Next base: position 28,128,175 of record NC_063200.1, on the reverse strand, counting down.
CACACACACACACACACACACACACACACACACACACACTGGGACACACACACACACACTGGGACAAGTGCGGGTTAGATGTATCAGCTCACACACACAGGGGGACGGACACACACACACACACACACACACACACACACACACACACACACACACACACACACACACACACACAGACAAGTGCACAGTTACATGTCTCGCTCACATAAACGGGGCAGACAGACACACACACACACACACACACACACACACACACACACACACACACACACACACACACACACACACACACACACACACACACACACACACACACACACACACACAGACACACACACACACACAGACAAGTGCACAGTTACATGTCTCGCTCACATAAACGGGGCAGACAGACACACGAACCCTCCCTTGTTGCTCCCCGCCCAAGAGGCATGGCTATGGAGTCTGCAACCCTTAATGTGAATGTTTTATCACACACCCTAAATAATGAATGGTGGACAAACAGTGCTGGCAGCCCACTTTAGCGTAATTATCCTCCCCAGCATGTAACGCAGGTAAATAAATAAATAAAGATGCACCGGCTGGAGAGATGAATAAATATCGGAGACGATCTCGTGCCACATCTTCACCACGCCTCGCTGGTATCCCCCTGTCAGCTTGTCGCCACGATTTATGGACAAAGAAATTCATTGCGAATGCAAAACCTTCAGGTGATGTATTTATAGAGAGTGTGTGTGTGTGTGTAAGTGTGTGTTGAAGATGTGCATGTGTGTTTGTTGAGTGTCAGAGATGGCCTTGATAGCAAAAGTAGCTTCAGAAATGTAGGGAAACCTAGAAAGAATCATGCAAATGTGTGTGTGTGTGTGTGTGTGTGAGAGTGTGTGTGTGTATGTGTATGCACTGGGCAGGATGAAACACAGTTAGCCAAGAGGATGAATCTTCAGGGGCGTTGGGCTCGGAGCCAGAACTTAAATGGCACCTAACTCCATAACCGCTGGAGCGACCCACCTCCATCTCCCTCCCGGTGCTCAGCGGCAGCGGCGCTCCCCCACGCGGCGGCCGGCTGATGACCTCCGTGACCTCGGGAGCATTTTAATCTGCTGGCGCTGGGCTGCCGTGGCCAGTTCACCGTCACTTCACACAGGCCACGTCTCAGCAGCTGACCACTTAATCCAATTATCACTTCATAAGAGATCAGGCCATGTCACAGATAGAGTCCAGTCTGAGAGAGGGGACACAGCGACAATGGCTCCTATCACAACGGCACACTCTCATTCAGCACAAGGTATGACAACACATACCAATGTAGAATAACATGGAGTCATTATGTATGGGTTTAACCGACTGTATTATGTCTGAGGGGTGGGGAAGGTGGGTCTCTCCATATTTTGTTGTGATAACTCATTTATCTCTGCACATACCAGGTCTGTACTGTAATTATTTTAAGTGTATGAGTTGTAAATAATAACAACAAACAAAATGGTCAGAGGTTTGGGATATGAACTCCACAACCCACAATCACTCTCCTGACAGTAGATCCAGCCCAGTGTTTACTTACACTTCCCCCTGATTCTGTTATGTGGATAAAGGCCCATAACCTCCATCAAATCATCCCAGGCCATCATGGAGCCTTGCCATTGTAGGTGGCCCCTAACTAACATTGTTTAGTCCAAACAGCCTTTGGCAAGCCTGCAGTGACTATATTATCCCTCTGTGTGTGTGCATGTGTATGTGTGTGTGTGAATGAGAGTGTGTGTGTGTGTGAGAGTGTGTGCCAGGGCCTGAACTGTGTTTGAACCCCCTCTCCTGGGAGGCCCTGCCCAGTGGATCGTTCACTGGCTGACCTGCCCCGGGAGGGAGTGAGAGGGGAGAGAGGGGAGGAGGAGGAGAGGAGACAAGAGGAAATTTCACATCCTCCTCCTGTTGAAGAGAGGAGCGGTGAAAAGGCAGGATGATCAGCCACTGTCTCGCACATACACACATGCGCACGCACACACACTCAATATCACACACACACACACACATGCGCGCACACACACTCAATATCACACACACACACACACACACACACACACACACACACACACACACACACACACACACACAATATCACACACACACACACACAATATCACACACGCACACACACACACATACACACTCAATATCAAACACACACACACATGCACACACGCGCGCACACACACACACACATGCACACACACAAGAGAGACAGAGAGCAGAAGCAGAGCAGGGGCATCCATGGTCAGAGCGTTGGCTGAATGCAGATCACTTCTCTCACCTCACTGGCCTTGCTCTCTCTCAGGTCATCCTTAACCCCAGGCCCATTCTCACCTTCCAACCTACCACCCCCCCCCCCTCCCCCCACGCACACACACCATCGCACAAAACCCCCACAACCCTCACTCTGGTTCTGACCACAGGCTGATGTAAAGTGTTGAAAAGCAGCCATCAAATATTCATAGGCGACGGGAACTTTCGGCTGTTGTTGTCGGTGGGGCTTGCTGACTCTGCTAAATAAATAAACACGATTAGCTAGTTTCGGCTGAGCAGATGCAGACGATGGAGACAACGATGGTGGTGGCCTCTCAGGATGCTGTTGTGTGCTGATTTTTGAGGCGTCCAGTATTTGTTTGTGTCGTTCCTGGTCAAAGAGCTAGTGTGTTTGTGTGTGTTGGGAAGGGGTCAGGGTGAGTGTGTACCTGTGTGTGTGTGTGTGTTTGTGTGTGTGTGTGTGTGTGTGTGTGTGTGTGTGTTTGTCTATGCATGTGAAAGACTATATGCATGTGAAAGACTATATGCATGTGTGTACCTTGGGGACTCTGGGAACCTTCCACTTTCCTTTAATTCCTTCATCTCCCTCTCTTGCTTACCCAAAACCTGGCCACTCTGACGGGCCAAGATTTCTGCCATTTACTCTGAGGAGCCCAAGGGCCTGCATTTGCAGCCATCAGCTCTGCGCATTAAATTTAGCATCTGTTTATGGGCGTATCACATAGCCCATGGCTAATTACTCCATAATGCATGCATATATTTTTGGGCCTACGCATCTTTCCCTCTCAGTAATATACACAGTAACTTCCCTCATGAGAAATCAACACATGAAATAACACTTTGCATAAAATGTATGTAGAAGAAATATATGATTGCTATGCACTGGTAATTTAACTTAGAAAGGCTGGTGTTGGATTGGTGATGTATGAGAGAGTGGTAGTGAGTGTGTGTGTGTGTGTGACTGTGTGTGTGTGTGTGTGTGAGAGTGTGTGGTGTGTGTGTGTGTGTGTGTGTGTGTGTGTGTGTATGGGTGTGTGTGTGTGTCTGTGTGTGTGTGTTTGTGTGAGTGTGTGGGTGTGCGTGTGTGTCTGTGTGTGTGTGTGTGCTCTCATGGTGCATTTCCAGCTCTGGGCCCATGGCCAGGCTCTCTCCTCAGACGTGACAGGCGCAGTGAGCAGGAACCTGCTGCTGCCATTCTCCTGGCATTACCCTGCCGCCTCTCAGGCTCTCTCGTGCCCGCCCGCCTCTCTACTGCTCGCCCCTCCCCGCACCGCACCGCCGGCCCGCCTGACGATGAAGACATGAAAACCGTTTTACAGAACAGCGCCGCCAAATGCTCGCGCCGCCTCGGGAGCACAAAATACTGGCGTGCTGATTTCCACCCCCCAACAGAGGTCCAGGAGAGCAGGACAGACAGATAGAGAGAGAGAGAGAGAGAGAGAGAGAGAGAGAGAGAGATAGAAGGAGAAACAAAGAGAGGGAGTGAGTGAGAGCATGGGAGGATGAGAGAGTGAGTGAGAGAGATATACAGTAGAGAGAGAGAGATAGGAATGGAGGGAGGGAGGGAGAGCAAGGGAGGAAAGAAAGATTTAGTGAGAAAGAAAATGAGTGATAGATAGAGAGAGAGAGAGAGAGGGTAGAAAAGATGCCCTCAAAATCCCCCGTTTATTTCCTTCTCCACCCTACTCTTTGTTCCATGCATTCACTACGCATCACGGGCCCCTATCTTTGAGTGCTGATGTTATTGTATTGAAAGGCAGATTGTGCTCAGCGGGACGCAGTGACTTTGCTTCGGACCACCTGCCGGTCTCCTCACCGGTGGAGATCCTCTCGGCTGACCCCGGCCGGCCGACCACCGCGCGGCTCAGTCAAAGATTAAAAACAGAGATAAAGCGAAGGACAACGGCCTGATAAGAGAGAAGGGGAGGAAGAGGAGGAAGAAGCAAGGGGCCCTGCAACTTGGAATGGAGCAGAATGTAAACAAGAGAGAGGAAGGGGAAAAGTGTGTGTGTGTGTGTGTGTGTGTCAGTGTGTATGTGTATGTGTGCTTCTACTATAGAGTGAGAGAAAGAGAGAGAGTTGGATGGAGAGAGGATAAGAGAGGAGGGGGGGGTATTTACGAAGGGCAAGGAAGGCCACGGAGACAGCGAGGACAGAGAAAACGACAAGGTGAAAAATAGATGGACAGTGAGAGCAAACGAGTGACAGGGCTTAGGCCGACGGACAGCCGTGGAGGGAGAGGGAGGGGACAGAGACAGGTGAAGGGAACACAGATAAAGACAGTTCCAGGAACTGAAGAAGAGGAAAAAGAAAGAGAGATGGAAAGAACAAGAGAAAGAAGGGTAATAAAGAGCAAGAGAAGGACGTGGCGAGGTGGACACTCCTCTCCCCGTGGCTCCGGCTCCGCGGTCCCCTGTCTGTCAGGCCTGGCCGGTGCGGCCCCCTCTTCTGCTTCACAGGTAATTAAATGGATTTCCTGTCGTGTAGCCGGCGAGCGAACATGACCCAGCACTCTGTGCGAGCATGTCGGAAGGCACTCCAGGGCTGATCCCTGTTCCATCTGCATGGCCCTGTCCTGGAGAACAGAGAGAGAGGGGGGGGGTCTGGCATGACACATGCTACCTCGCACCTCACAGACCCCTATTGCTCTGGCTCGAACACGAGAACTGTAGATGACCAGTGAGCACATGCACACACACACACACACACACACACACATTCTTACACAGTGACGTGCTACACACACACACACACACACACTTGCAGTCAGTAGTCTCCGAGGCCTCCTATTCTGTCTCCTAGCCGCAGTCCCCGCTGCTCCACTGAAAGGAATACAAGCGGTTGGGTGCTTGACATCCAGCACAGAGCCCTCCTGCAGCGTCTCTGCAGCTTGAGGAATGACAGAGATTTGTGCATTTGCAAAACGGGGATAAATGCTGGAGCAACAGCACGGTATCTGCACACACACGCACACACATAACACATTTCCAGCAGGAGATCTGCACATAACATCTACATTAAAGTATTTTACCCCCTGAGTTTACTTTCCACTGCAGCATGAACATAAAGTAAGTGATGTGTGACTATGCTCCCCACAAAAGAGTACATAGTTTTGCCATGATTGAGACTTAATTAATTAAATAGGCTTTAATATACACTTAAAATGAGCTAGGTCCATGAATGGTATTAGTGAAATAGACACATGGTATGAACTAGATGCGTATGTTGTACAGCCTGTGTCAAAAAAAAAAAAAACATCTGTAGTTAAATATTTTGTGTAACAATTAAAAACTAATATCGTTAAACTGTATGTGGAATATGTTTGCGGCATTGTGGTGCTAAGACAAACCAAATAAAAGAACAAGAAAGGCAAATATTTAATTTCTTTTGAGTGCATTTTCTGAGGAGTGGGAGATACAGAAATTGGCTGCCGTAGGGGAGTGGGTGGGAAGAAAAGGAAAATGTTCAACTGCAGGAGAGCCGGAAGCTTCTGGAAGGGAAATATGGTGGGGCAAACAAATGTTGCTCAAACCTCATCAACAGCCTAAGGGGGAGTCTATCCAGAGGAAGCCAAAACAATCCCCAACAAAATACAAAACTGCTCCATAATGCACCCAGTCCATGTCAACTGGATGAAAAACAGAAATGGTTATGGATTTTGCAAGCTCACTGTGAGTTATGAATTGTAGTGTACTTTCACTGGGAATTGTGAAACAAAAAACCTGGTATTAATTGCTAATTGTTTAAAAGATAAAGCTATTTTCTATTGAAACTCAGTGAGTTCAAGGCTAGACTGGTCTGAAGGTAACTGTGTACATGTATGTTGTTGGGATGCTGTTAAAATGTGTTCTTGATAATTGCCGCATGTCCCCAGAGTTTCAACGTCAGCAGGTAGCCTCTTCTCCTGCACTTGATTTCCAGCATGGAGAACCACGGGGATGTGAGAGGGCAAACATTAATGAGACACAGGCAAACACACACACACACACACACACACACACACACACACACACACACATACAGAGAGAGAGGGAGAGAGAGAGGGAGAAAGACGCAATCACAATCTCTCCACCGAGGCTAAACACGACGCATGCAAATGAGGACCTTGACCCGAATCAAAATGGGCGACCCGCTCGTTAATTGCAAATTACAGACCCCGGCACCCCAATCAGTGGCCTTTTCAGTGCGAGATCCGCGCCTCATTCTCTCTGCCCAAACCCCAACCCACCCACCCCCATACATACACACTCCACCCCTACATCCCTGGTCCCTCATGCGGGGACATGAGGCTGGAGGGTGGGGGTGCCGGTGGTGGGGGTGGCGTTTGGAGCAGTGAGCCAGTCACTCATCAAGAGCAAGCGTTTGTTGTGCTGCTGCTCGGCGAGTGATTAGAGAGCGCCGGGACCAGACGCAGGCATAAATAGCGGCCGACGCGGCACATGGCGTTTGATATTTGGCAAAGGGGAGGACTGAGGGGTGGTGGTGGTGATGGGGAGGTGGGACGGGATGTTGTTAGGCATCAGAGGCAAAAGAGGGGATTAGGAAAAGCATGGTATGTGTGTGTGTGTGTGGGGGGGTGTTTTTGTGTGTGTATGTGTGTGTGTGGGGGGGGTATGTGTCTGCGTCTCTGTCTGTGCGTTTGTTTCTGTGTGTGTTTAAGGATACATCACAGACATCAGAGCAGAATGCCATTTAGCATTGTCACTTGACAATCAGGAGGCTGTCCTATTATGGAATTTAGAGATGAGAGGGAACATGGAAAATCTTTTTCATAAACACCGTATTTTTTTACATACAGACAGACAGACACACACAAACACACACACACACACAAACACACACACACACACAAAGGAAGAGACACAGAGAGAGAAGGAGAGAGAGCACAGCAATCTTCCTAGGCATAAATACTACATGACAGTCAGGGAGGCTTCACTTTGTTAAATGCAAATGGGCCTGACATGGCTTGTGTCTCCATTATTGTTTTGCCGAACGCCTCTGGGCCCAAACACAGCAAATGAGGCGCTATTCGCACACACTTCTCATACCTCAGCTGTTTGTCCTCAGGTTGTGATGTGTGTGTGTGTGTGCATATATATATATATGTGTGTGTGTGTGTGTGTGTGTGTGTGTGTGCGTGTGCGTGACGGAGTGAGGAGAGAGAGAGTGTGTGTGTGTTGTTGGCACACTACATCCTTTTTCTCTGTGTGTGTGTACCCAACTTGCAGATGTGTCTGATATAGTGTCATATAACACCTCTCTCTAAGACACAAAACACACACACACACACACTGACAGGTACTGTATTAATGTGGGGATCCTAGGAAATGCATTCATATAAGAACATGAGGTGTCTTACAGTAGGGCTTTGAAGCTCTGACATGGTTGAAGGATCAACTAGAAGTATAGTGGAATCATGTTTCTAAACCTAGGTGTTCTCCTTCTATAGCATTATTGATTATAGAACAATATCTGTAAAATGTGATGTCTGAGGGCTTAAGAGTGAACAAAGCCTTTTGGCATGTACAGGACATTACAGCAATACTTGATTGTTCGATGCTGTCAACAACCCCCAATGAAAATATGAGATAAAAGTCCAACAACAGGAAGATGAAAGCCTTATAGATGAAACATAATTGAATTTATTAGTCATTAATAAAAATATTTCTGTGATCATATTCAATGCATCAGCCATTATTGATATTTCTTGAGTAGCTCGGTTGCCTTCTCGATGTGGCAATGTGGCGATCCTGGCAAAAAAGCGGAGAAGGATTTCCCTCCTCACATACTCCTCCGCATCTCTTTGCTCTGGTGTTGGAGCCGTTCGCCATTTACCCCGCTGTGGGGCCGGACGCTCATGTGCGACTCTAGGACAGAACCTTTCGCTGTCCAATTTAGGACGAACCACAGCCAATGCTTGGTCTCCAGCACCTTCCTCTTTTGCTAGCTGAGGTGTTGACTCTTTTTTGTCTGCAGAGACAGATGAAATTATGATTCTAATTAACAAGTCTTAAAACATGAAAAACGCAGGTGCCCACTTCAACTCCTGTAGAACTCCTGTTGTGTTCAGTTATCTACTGTAAAAATTTACTTACTGCTGTCCTCTTCGTTGAACAATTCTATGAGTGAGGCTGCAAGGTCATCAGGATAGTCGCCTGTTAAAAAGTGATTAAAAAAAGCATTATTAGACGTAAATAAGGGTATTGTGTAATAAGAAGAAAGACAATTGTAAAGTGAGAGGAGCTTGAGTCATGAGGGGAGATTAATAACATGATACTTACATGACATGTCCAGATGAGCAGACCCATCAGCCATCACCCCAGATCCCATCTCTTTGACCTCGACCCCTGACCTCTGCATCTCAGTGTCCTCACTGGGTGCCCGAATGCAGCAGCTCAAAAGTTTGAGGAGTTTCATTTTTCACAGCTTATCTCTCTGAAGTCTCAAGTTGTAGTGTTAATTTTGTCACCTATTTTTAATTTAGTCTTAGTCTTAGGACGAAATGTCCTTTTTAGTCTTTGTCATATTTAGTCATTCAAATATAATTTTTTGTTAGTCAAGTTTTTAGTGACTAAAAGTCTCGTCATTTTAGTCTAGTTTTAGTCAAAAGAAAACTAAAGGTATCTTAGTCTTAGTCATATTTAGTCAACACATTTTAGTCTTTTTTTTTATAACAAATTATTTCTGATTACCATTTGAGTCAAATAGTGCTTCACACATCTCAATTTTCCAACAATATTGTGTGTCCACAGGGCTACTCGTCTGTTATAATTACTCATTCTGATTTTTTGTCAGTCAGTATGTTTACATGCACAGGTAAGTTGAGCTACAGTTATAGCTCTGCTGGGATTTGACCATAGACAGTAAAAGATTTGACTGGACCACTGTCATATTCGTAGACCACTGTTTCTCAAAGTGTGGTCCGGGAATCACTGGTGGTCCGCAAGCTATCCCAAGTGGTCCGCAAGCAGACGTGGTAAAATATAATATAGATGAGTTGTTGTTGCAATATTTTGTATGTAAAAACAGTTCTGCAACACTGTCTATGTAAGATATGCCAGTTTAAATCATACAGTATGAATCCACACAATAAGCAAAGTGCAAAGACAATAAGCAAGGTGGTTCAGTGAGTAGGCCTATAGTGTAGACTAATTATAGGCTACTGTTGAAGTAGGTCTAATCTTTTTTTTTTTTTAGCTAGGGTGGTCCTGAAACTGAAAAAGTGGTCCTGAAACTGAAAAAGTTTGAGAAACACTGTCGTAGACCAAAGTATTAATGTTTTACTCCGCCTCGCTAGATGGCGATATGCGCCCAAACACAACATATTCCCCAAACAGACTGAGTCTGTCTCAATTGGTGTACTTACGTGAGTACACTTTCGTGTAGTACACTATGTGCACTGTGTGCTTACTGGCGGAGTGCGCAAATTTAACAAAATAGTATTGTCTCATATCAAACACTAACTCCGTGCACTTCACGGAAATGACGATCGCAAACATTTTAATATAACTTTATTGGCGTCCTCAATTCGACAGTGACATGGTCATATTGTGTCAAATCATGAACCGTTTATGTTATAACTTGCTTTTACCTCCGTAAAGTCTGTTTTCCACTGCTGCTGCTTCAGCTTTCTCAACTGCGATTACCACGAGTTTGAAAACACTCCCTCCCCTTCCGCTATTTGGGCAAGATGGCGTCCGTTAAGGGCGAAAAGTGTCCAGTGTTGCACACTCAGCTTTTTGACCGTTATGAGTGCACCATCCGGGAACTTGCAGCGCCCTTCGTGTCGTTGGAATTTTCAGTGTGAACACCCTCATGCACTCAAATTAGGTATTGTAAGTGCAGAAGTACGCGATTTGAGACACAGTCTCCATCTTAGCCATAGCTAACTTGCTAGCGAACTTTCCATATTAGCTTACTTGCTAGCAAACTTTGCATCATCAGTCTAACGAGTTAAATAGTTGACATTACATGATGAACATTTTTGTATGGACATTCTGGGGGATGTTCATTTGTATGAGAGAAGCTTCAACTTCTGGGTATGTAGCATTGTGGCATAAAGCTTAGGTAGTTAGCTTGCTAACTCTGGCAGAAATCTCCAGTGTTCTTGTTCCATGTAGTTTAGGTGTTGCAGCCACAGGGTTGCAGCAACAGCACGTAGACTAGCCTACAGGAAAGCTGTTTTAAAGTATGAACTCATTCGAATATTTTGAAAACGTAACAGCTAGATATTCTGTCTTCTCATTTTGTAGACGAAAATGAAGAGAGATTTTATCTTAGTTTTTATTTCATGCAAAACATTTTAGTCTCATCTTTTTTCGTCAACAATAATGCATCTTAAGATAGTCTTAGTCAGTGTTTCAGGACATTACTGCCGTCTCGTCATCGTCTCATCTTAGTCATGAAAAATAAGGTCGTTGACGAACATATTTCCTCTAATCTCGTCTGACGAAATTAACACTAAGTTAAAGTGAGCTAATTCTTGGAATTGACCGAAGATTCTACTTTGCATGGAATGGAATAGGGATGGAATGCAAAAAAAACTCCATTTATTGCCGTGCTGATATATGTGTTCTTTTAAATATGGATCAGCAACAGAGCGATTAGAATGTTCATAGTAGCTCACTACTTGGGGCAGCCGTGGCCTACTGGTTAGTGCTTCGGACTTGTTACCGGCGGCTGAATTGCCCTTGAGCAAGGCACCTAACCCCTCACTGCTCCCCGAGCGTACACGAAACTTGGTGGGCATGTAGCCCCACAAGGCATAGGGCGGACACAGTTTTCTGTGAATATCTCGAGAACCGTAGGGCCTAGGAGGACCACCTTTTTTTTGTATGTTGGTCTTAAGGGGCCATGTTAACCCATCCCATTACCACACATTTCATGTATAGCGCCACCTAGTTAAAAATTAAAAAAGCAAAAAGTTAGGTGTTGTAATCACAATATCTCTGGCTGACATGGTCAAAACTGCACGAAATTGAAAGTGTAGGATAATTATGACACCCTCTGAATGCATGCCAAGTTTTGTGGACTTTCGTTCATGGGGGGCCATACAGTAAATTGATTTATGTGTACATTTAGTACACCAACAGAGTTTTCTGTGAATATCTTGAGAACCGTAGGGCCTAGGATGACCAATTGTTTGCGTATGTTTGCCTCCAGGGGTCACACACACACACACACACACACACACACACAAACATAAACACGTACACACACACATTTCAAGAATTTCTCAGAATTATGAACTAGCAAGATGGGGGTGGGGTTGTATAAAATGTACAACATATTTTACATGTGAAATCTATGAACTAATCATGTTTTGGTACTTGTTGTCTAGCAGATACCAGTGAGAATTGAGTGTGCATAATGCAATTCAGTGAGACAGTTAGAATCATATATGCCTTCCACCTTTTGTTTTTAGCCAGCAGCCAGACCAGCAGATACCCTGACTTTGCTGAATTACTGAAGCTAAGCAGGCTTTGTTTAGCCTGGCGGGCCATCCTATATCATTGAAATGTATAGTCTGGAATCGAACAATTCACCTCGCTTAATCCAAGGGGCGGGCAGAGAATTGTCTTTCAAACTGCCTAGGCATGCAATAGGCCAGTGCTACGACCATATCCGTATCCGGTCGGCAAAACGGCAAATACATCCTTCTTCGAAAGTAATGATTTAAGTGCATTGTGTTGCTCAACTTTCAAAGAAAAGCACAAGTCCAACTCCTCCAAAGTTGACGCCAACGCCGATTCAAACAACCGCTCTTCGTTCACCATAGCCACCTTCCTTGTTGTTCACAGTCGCAGGACTGTCGTTATCCTGTTAAGCCCGCCTTAAGACTCTCTAACAAAATAGAGCGCTGTGATTGAATAACATCCACGGTGTTAGCCAAAAGAAATCCCTATGGTTTGATACTAGACGTACAGGCTGAGCAAATTAATTTGCCGCCGCTAGGGTGCGTCTAGATTTCTAGGCTAGGCTTAGTTAGTACTTCGATAAGAAACCTCCTTGGAAGAGTATAGGTTCCTGCTGGAAGTGGTGTTGGTGGCTGGCCAGTAGATGGCACTCTTCCCTGTGGCCAAAAGCCACCTAACATATATCAATCCCAATGTCCTATTGCAGTGACAGGGACACTACTGCAGGAGATGTTTTCCTTTGCATGAATGTTAAATTGAGGTCCTGACTCACCATGGTTGTTAAAGAACCCATGGCACTTATCGCAAAAAAAAAATGGTTCCCTGATTTGCTTTATTTATGTACACATACATAAGACACAAAGATACACACACATGCACACACACACACACACACACACATAAAAACACACACACACAAAGACACGTAAACACACACACACTACACATGCACATACACATACATGCACACACACACAACACGCACAAACACAAACACAAACACAAACACATAAACACACATACACACACACACCCTCACACACATGCACCCACACATACAAACACACACACACACACACACACACACACACACACACAAAAGAAAAAACACACAAAACACATATACACAAAAACAACCACACACTCTGCACACACTCAATTACAAACACACAAAAAAGGAACAAAGTATGAAATGAACACAATTTGACAAGCGTGACTTATTTTTGTGGAAAAAATGTGCAGCGGTCATATTTTGTACCGCTCTGCGGTACATCTAGTTTACTATGTGACCAACACCTATACAAACATACTTGGGGCCTTAGGGCCTTAGAAATGTTTAGCAGGTACAGTGTGTGTTTATGCATGTATGTATCTCTATCTCTATGTATGTATGTATGTATGTATGTATGTATGTATGTATGTATGTATGTGTGTGTGTGTGTGTGTGTGTGTGTGTGTGTGTGTGTGTGTGTATGTGTGTGTGTGTGTGTGTTACAGCTGTGAATGAAGTGATATTGTAACCTTAACCCTCAGAGCCACTTCCCCTCTGCGACCCCTGCCAATGAATTCCCCCCTCAACTAAATCCTGTTTGCAGGATAATCCCTTTCCTATCATGTGGACAGACACTTTCCGTAATGAAATGCCCCAGGGTGTCCCTATATATAGACACACACACACACACTTGCAGACACACACATGAACACACACACACACACCTTCTTACCACACCCTAGTGCAACAGGCAGGGGGCCATGGAAGCATGCTGAGGGGTTTACTAGACACACACACACACACACACACACACACAGACACACACACACACTGAGGCAAAGCCATGAGCATGAAGGTGGGGGCTGCCTCGCTGTGGTTATTTATCTTCCATTCGGGGGTCAACAGGCAGGCCTTGAGTCTGTGCCCTCAGCCTCCCAGCGAGCCTAAACGCTTCGGCCCAGGAATGCACCAGTAAATAGCAAATACTTTGGGATGCTTCCCACAGAAAAGTGGAATGCATCAGCCATAAACCAGAGCCCAGGGCATATGCCTTGACTGAGGTGTTTTATTTTATGTTCAACTAATAAGTCATCTTAATATTTTATTCAAACGAGTACACATGCCCACATGGCAATAACTGCTGTAGCCAGCCCCAGAATGGTTTAAATGGTGAAAGGTTTGCAGGTCCCACAAGACACTGTGAAGTATAATAATATACAGAAGATATATCAGTGACTTACATGATAATATACATCATCACACATGAATAATTGATTGTCTGTGCCTAAGGGAGATGAGTTTTTCAGCACAGGTTTTCACGGATCACAGGGGAAGAGACTGATTCTCAATCAAACGACTTTCATTTCACTTCAGTTGAAGTCTGTAGTCCTCTGATAATTCTATTAAGCGTGTTTTGTGTGGCACATTGAAGACAGTGATGGCCCAAACCCACTTGAAACACAAAGGAATGCAACTCATGGACCAAACCCACTTAGAAACACATAGAAATAGATTACATTTCTCAAACGGGAGTTAAACCACGCTCTGCGCCTCATTGTGTATAGAGTGTGTGTATTGTGTGTATTGAGTGCAGATCCTCCAACAAAAAAGCCCAAATTTGTCTAATCCCTGTGTGGGTAGTAGAAATCTGAAATTTCTCGAGCAGCCCACCTCTGCCATGGGGCCCGGGGACAGGGGGGGTCAGAGGGGGATTGTGGTGGCTGGTGTGGTAGTTTGAGGAGCGGAGGTGGTAAAGAGCAGAAGGCAGGGGCGCACATCTCCTTCTCTCTGAATCCATCCTGCTCCTCCGACTGCACTTCTCTATGATGGGCTATTACAGGGCCCTACTGTTGCTCATTGTGATGGAGGACACCTCGGGCGACCCTGGCGACAGTGGGAGCCCGGTGGCAATTTCCCCCCTCAGCCACAGACGCTCCAAAGTAAATACCACTCCGCAGACCTCTGTGATGAGGTGACCTAGCGTGTCACCAGCGGGTCGTGGATGGGCGGGGGAAGTTGGAGGTTTGAGCGTGTGTGTGTGGGGAGGGCAGTGATGTCACATATGAAGCTGGAGAGAGAGAAGAGAGAGAGAGAGAGAGAGAGAGAGAGAGAGGTTGCAGCAGTCAAACAGAACTCTGCATCCTGAGCCCTCATTCTAGAATATTCTTTGTCTGACTGTCTTCCGGCTGCTCCTGAGGTCGGTGAAGTCGCCATCATGTTCATTAGGACTTGCTGACTTAGTCATAAAAAGTGTTCCAGCATTATGGTGTAAAAATAGTCGGGGATTAAACTTTCCTCTGTTTCCATTTGATATTAAGCCAGGACACCTCCTTCCTCCGTGCCTTTATCCTCTTCCTCTCTCTTTTTCCACCTCATCTTTTCACTGGGAGCTTTCTCCTTCCCCTCTACAGTGCAGTTAGGAGACCAACAACTGTCACGAACACAAGCCTTGGAGCCAATGACATCCGTGAAATGTGTGTGTGTGTATGTGTGTGTGTGTGTGTGTGTGTGTGTGTGTGTGTGAGTGAGAGAGAGAGAGAGAGAAGGAGAGAGAGTGAGATACAATGTGTGTCTATCTGCGTGACAGAGAGGGAGTGAGTACAGGTACAGGCACTGGCAAGAGAATGAGGGAAGAGACGGGGCAGAGGGGAGAAAAGACAGAACAGAAAAAGGTGAATGACAGGGAGAGGAAGGAGAGAGAGAGTGTCAGGCGGTGTTGGGCCCCAGTGGCAATGCTGGGCTTGGCTGCAGTCTCCTCACAGTTTCAATGACTTTCCATCCATCCCTCCCCTCTCTCTCTCTCTCTCTCTCTCTCTCACACACACACACACACACACACTCGCACACACACTCCCACCCATCACCCCCTTCTCCACTCCCCCGGTCCCCTGTTCCTCCTCTGGCTGCCAGACACCACGGCTCCCCTGTCAGCGCTGGACACCTGTCCACCGGGCTCTCTGGAAGCACGCTCTCACATCTCCCCCGCATCAGCCAGGCAAATGTCAAGCCTCGTCGCCGACAAAGAGCCAGTCCTTTTACAGTATGCAAATAAGCAGGAGAAAGTGCGAGCGAGGGAGGGAGAGAGGGAGGGAGGGAGGAAAGGAAAGAGGGAGGGAAGGGGGGAGGATGTCAGACTAATGTGCCCATGCCATCAGACCCACACTGCTCCTGTGATTCCCCTTCCATGGAGCTCCTCTGCATTTTCACACAAAGGAAATGTATTCTTTTTTACCCATAACCCCCTAGGGCTATCTAACCAGGCTGAAAAAAGTCTCACCTGACAATATCATTATATCTTTCATCTTGCAGTGTGGAGAAGTCACCCATTCTATGATTCCACAGTGAACATGTGAGTGCGTGTGAGTGTGTGAAAGTGAGGGGGTGTGAGTCTGAGAGAGACAAAGAGAGAGAGAAAGAGAGAGAGAGAGAGAGAATGTGTGCATTTGTTGTTTGGTGTGTATCCACAAACTTGTTTGGTGCACATATTTTTGAACTCCAACAATCAGACAGAACAAAATGTTTTCAGTACCTCAGGCTCAACTTTTTGTTTGTCAACATCTTAAATAAGGACATTCAAGCATCAACATCTGATACTGTTTCAGCTTTATTTAATATGGTATCAGTCTACATGGGCTGAAATGCGTTTCACAGAGCCACCTGAGGCTTACCCTAAATTATCATCTCATATTAAACATCATGACATCTCTCTGCCTCTTGCACTACCTATCATCCTATTAAAAAAGAAAGAAAAATATTTGCTGACAGTAGATGAATGACCAGAAGGCCACACATTTGGTTTACAACTCCACAGCCACTTTTTAATAATGAAAAGCTCATAAATGTAGAAAAATGCACGAACTGTACACAATGTTTTGGAATGGATTAATTCCCTCTAAACTAAGCCCAGCTGCCAAAATACTGATGTTTTTTTTCTTTTTGAAAAAAGTATGAATAACAGTTCACACAGTGTGTAGAAAAAAAAGAATATTGTGCTGTACTGTTTTGCTCGGAGGAGGTTTTAAAATATGCCCCTGTTGCATAGTTAAGCTGTGAGCCCACTGGAATACATATTTTCAAAGTGATCGCTTGAGCCAGAGCCTTGCTGTGATGTCTCCACATGCCCTGGGGGTATTTCAGCCCTGCTGATGGACTCCAAAGCAAGGCTGTTGAATGTCTAAGTCCCCTCCCCTCACTCACACACGCGCAGGCACGCACACACACACAGACACACACACACACATATGGACAGATAGACAGACACACACACACAGATACACACACACACACACACAGATACACACACACACAGATACACACACACACACAGACACGCACATGTACGTACAAACACAATCTTCCCAATCCTGCTTCAGATGAACACCATCTGAGATGCGTGGACATGTCCTTTCTCATGAGTCTGATCAAAAAGGCCCTCCATCTTCCAAAGAAACATGCTCCTGCTTGTTTCATCTCCATGGGTTTGGCACCCTGCCACGGGAAATGTCATTTTTTTTCTTTTCTTTTTTTTAAAGAATGTTTTTCTTTTTTCAACATCTTGGCAGTTATTTGCTGAGCATCCCCTCTGCATTTAACCTACATCACCATGGTTAATTAGCACATAGTCGTCATGCTGTTGCTATTTGGGCTTTGATAACATGACACAGAACACACACACACACACACAGACACAGACACACACACACACAGAGACACAAAACACACAGCGTCAGGACCTCACCCACCTCTTCACTGGGTGCGGTGAATGCTAATCGCTGGAGATTTGGCTCTGTTTTTAATTAATTGGCGTCATTAGTAAACCGGTTGACCTGGTGCGCACGCCGGAGTGACAAATAGCGAAGGGAGCGAGCCAGGAGAAAAGTATCTTGTTTAATTAGGAAAACAGCAACCAAAGACAAAGAAGAATGGTGCTGTGGTCACTTCCTTTAAAGAGCAGGGCAGCGGCACGCGGCTGACCTCCGAGTTGGCTCTCTCCTGTAAATAACAACTCGTTGGGTAATGAGAGGGTGATGTCATTGTCCTTTTCAAACAAAGACGGACATTCATCAGATAGGGCAACTTGTGATGCCCAGGGTAATTAATGTGTTATTAGCAGTAATATCTACCAGAAACACTCAACAGACAGCAGTTCGGTTCAAAAATGGAGAGCTAGTCATGGCGGTAAGTCGGTGTAGGTTCTGTCTTTGGTCCAGCAGAAGATATGTTCACACCGTAAGGACCAGGCCAGGTTTAGTCTTCCAGATTGAGCTTTCACTGCATGAAAAGTGTGATTTTCGTCAGTATGCGGCACTGTAAATTGTCGTGGAAGTTCAGGTTAACGGCTGTTCACGGCAATTTGCAGGCAACGCCAAAAACTGCCATGAATTGTCAGAAATTGACGTGGGCCTTGCTTGACAGTTGTCCCCCCATGACCCCCCTCCTCCTAATTCTAGGGGAGGCTTTAACATGTAAAGGAAAATGCTGTGAGCTATACAAATGCAAATCAGGGATGCAGAGGGGTTTTACCCCAGGTGACATTTTTCTAAAAGGTAAGAAAATCTCTGGTACAAATAGATCAGGCTCAGTATAGCCTATTTATAGACTCTTACATTTTAGCTTGAATTGATTTATTTAATGAATGATTACTGTGTATGCCATTAGCAATGGCAAATGTTATGTAAAAAAGATACACAAAATAATTTATTTCAAAAATTAGTTTTAATCAGAATCAGAATCAGCTTTATTGGCCAGGTTTGCGTACACAAACAAGGAATTTGACTCTGGTTAATCTTTGCTCGCAAGTACAACATTCACTTAACATATAAGGATAAAACATAAAAACATAAAGGAGTAAAAAGAATAAAAACAGAACAGTAAGAATGAAGGCAGTAGAAATTACGTCTATGTGTGTGGGGGGGGGGTCGCGTCCTTGTTGTCCCTGTCAAGGGTGCCAGGGGTCGTGGACCCCTCAACAGACACAAGCAAGATGTAATATACAGTTGAAAGGGTGGGGATATCAGCCTTGGCCACAAAGGTGAAATGTGCATTCCATGCAAACAACATTAGTATCAGATTGAGATTGAGAGATTGGTCTGCAGAGATCACAGTTGAACATAACTCTCGCCGGTTGGATCATAGCAACAGGCTCTGTACGTTATATGACCTAGTCCTTTTAGGTTTTTTCTCCCAAACTCCATTTTTGAAATAGCGCTTTATGTGGTCATAATACTGTGTATGAGAGAGTTCAGTGTTGCAATGTTCACAGAAGCGCCGAGGTATTTTCTTTAGTCTTAGGAAACTGACAGCTTCATAGGCAGGCACACGTTCTTGTTTCATAGACGCGAGCTGGTCTTTCCGTATAACAATGACCTCGCATGTGATTGGAGGAGCCTGACAAGCCTTCGACTCCTCGTCCAATCACGTGTGAGGTCATGGGCATGACCCATACAGCAGTACTGGCAAGACGAGCATATAAACAGACATGTTTGTGTTACTGTACTCTATCTTTATCTCCAGCTTTATCTCCAGCTCCTATCTTTATCTCCAGCTTTATCTCCAGCTCCTGTGTTTGGTTTTTACTGCAATGGCTGGACGACGTCTCGTGTTCAACTCACCTTCAACTCCTCTTGGACGCGATCAACAACTTTCAGCCAGTCCGCAGACTGACGAGAAGAAACTGCTGATTGCTATCAGTGGACTGTCTCGTCAGCTTAATCGACATACTGCCGATATGAATGAGCGGTTCACTCAACTGCAGAATTCGGTAAACTCCAGGTTGCTGTCCATAGAGGACAAGTTGGCTGCTCTGGAGTCGGACAACTGTGCGGGAAAGACTAACTCCAAGAAGAGAAGACGGGTGCACAATCCCAAGCTTGCGGTAAGAATATGTTCGATGACGCTAGCTAAGCTAAAAGTAGCCTAGCCTAAAACCAAAGCTAAGAGTAGCCTAGGAGCCTTTATCGATCTACACGATGTTGATAAAGACGACATTGTGTGTAAGTGACTTTTTTACTGTTTCTCCTTCCTTGTTTAATGTTACTATGACTTGCGTTTGATTTTTATTCATACCACTCATTTAATTGTTTTCCAGCCGCCTGTAAGAGACGGTACGCAGGAGCTATAGATATAGAAGCTACCCAGCCAGAAAACTCATTGCGGGCGGAAGCTGCGAAGAGTTCAGCTCGGAGTCGAGCGAGAAGAAAGAGGGTAAGACTTTATTTGGTGACTATTTTTCAGGTGCATTGATAGATGTGTCCATACACAGTGCATCGCAGTGATTGTCTTTATTAATTGTTTTTACAGCTGCTGGAATCGAGACCGAGTGTGCTAGCAGATGACGAGGTGGAACTCTGGAAGTCCGCCGCCGTAGACCTCATGTCTGACGAAGAAGATGGCGTTGTTGGCGGGGTCTCTGGATGGATTGTACGGTCGCCATCATTTCGTAGAGGCGACTCCGAAGTACAGAGCCATGCACAATAGGCGTCTGCACAACGGACCTGTGTCAGAAAGAATGCCACCAGTTACCTACAACCCCAAGGAGGCAAACAGACAGTTCACTGAGTTGTAGTTTTTGGATCATCCTCTACCCATGTGTGGGCAGATCCTCGCTTTGTATATAGTTGTGTTTGTTTTAATAAAGCTCTTTCTTTGCATAAACATGTTCCTGGCAAATGTTCATTTCCTGTATAAATTCATTCATGTCCTTGATGGTAGCCTAAGACATGAATACATAATATGAATAAATACATAAATATATATATATGATTGGTTGGCAGATCTGTCACTATTGGTCACCCTGCCTTATAATAAATGTAAACCCCAATAATAATGTATATATACATTATTATTGGGGTTTACATTTATTATAAGGCAGGGTGACTGTCGGCAACTGCCGAAAATGAGGGAGATCTTCAGGCGTTTACGGGGACGAAAATCACACTTTTCACGCAATGTTTAGTAACGTTTCCATTTCCCATAATGAGAAACTATATCAACAAAGCAATAGGGGACAGGAATCTGCACTGTAACACAAATGTGAAAGGCCATCATCTCCAAATTGCTGTGTTTTAAAGGTGCTCTAAGTGATGAGAAGCGTCACTTCTGTTGACGTTCAAACAAAACAGAAAGATAGCTCGCTCCCATGCAATTGAAACTCTCCTAAATGTGCATCTCGTTGGTGATTTGCTGGAACAGTTTGTTATGTTTTTATGGGCAAGGTTTGCCCAAGTTGTTTTGTGGCTGTTTTGGAGCCTGGGTTGTCCACAGAGATCACGTTTTTATTTACAGTGTTAAGGACACAGGCAGCTAGCGGATGGTGAGGTGATGTTTGCTGTAAGTGACAAAAAATGTTTTAGCCTAAATAACTAATGACAGGTGCACCTTTACCACCTTGAAAGAGTAGTGTTTTGTTGTGTTGTTGTGGTCATAACCAGTAAAAGTTTGCAGATGATAACAAAAAGACATACAGTAAATCTGAAGTACTATAACCATGTAACAGCTATATAACAATACAATCACTATAGCAGTAAGCCATAAGCACTCCTGATGAGATGTAAATTGAACTAGACTGCATTTCCGGCGGGAACTGCGAAAGTGTGGTCCGGTCAGCAACGTGAGCAGACAGTGGCATACGCTATGCTGAACCTGGCTTGATCCAAGCATTCTAACAGTGCCTTTCAGTGTTGAAACAGTGGTAATATCTCAAAAGCTCTAGGAGAGGGCTATTCAACTTGCGGGGTGAATTTTACCTGTGGCCTGCCTTCGAATTTAGCTTCTATGACTAAGATCAAATCAATAAAATAGAACGACAGCAGTGATTGGCTAACCTGGCAATAGCCAGATGAATTTCGCTCCGCCTAGCTCCACTCATCCATCTGGAACCGATCCATTGAAGTGTTGCTTCAGAAGGCTGGGCCTAATCAAAAAATGCTTGCATATGATTGAATAAGCCACTTGTCCGTCATCTATTGACGTGCTACTTCAACCACTCACATCAAGCCAACCCATGGACGCTAATAACAGACTCACAGTCGCTTCTAACGCTATATGTCACATCTATGAAACTCCCGCCTAAGGCCCTGATTGGCTAAACCATAAAGTTGGTTGGAGAAATCACTCTCAATGGAAGAGGTCCCAGATGGATGTGAGTCAAGCTAGGCGGAGCTAAGCGGAACGACATTCATCTGGCTAGGGTCAGGTTAGTGATTGGCAGCAAAAATAAATAATGTCACATGTCTTGCGCCTCTCAAACTGGGCTATCAGGTAACCTACAGAAGAATTGAAATTATGAAATATGACCAAGGCATTAAAATGCTGCTTGTTTGTCAGGATCCTTTTTCACTGATTTATTTTAAAACAAAATGAGCTATGAGTGTGAATGTTATATATTCCATCCCCTAATTATGTTTTACTGGTTTATTTGACAAATAATCTATATGGATTTGCTCTATAAAGACCTTATGTCTGTTTGGGATTATTTTGAGAGCCTGGGATTGTTTTGAGAGCATCTGTATCTCAGAATAAAGGAATAAAGGAATACTTCATATTACTCTAAACCACCTTCTGTAAATCAACTGTATACTACTGTCTACATTGCACTATATTTCTTGTCTCTGTATATTTCATTCCCTTTCTATACTTTGCATCACATTATACATGCATCACAGCTAAGATCTTTGGTTGCTATGAAGGCCAGTCGTTCTAAATGGATGGTTGCTATGGCCAAAGGCCAGTTCTATCTCTGCCATTGTCAAGCGGGCATATCCTAGAATTCTGATTAAGTTATTTTATTTGATCTCTATTTATTATCTCTATTTTACTTAGCCTACTTCCATACAGTGAGTCCCATTAAGAAGTGGCCACTTCATTTGCGCTTACCGAGATACAATGCAACATTGCTCCCTCGCGATTGGAAGCTCCTGTAGACGCATTTCAAAACATCGCGACGTGAAATGCCAACACAAAAAACTGTTTGTGAATTGGTCTTAGTGAGTTAGGAGTCCTCGCAACTTCTTTTAAGCTGTCACAGACTCAGGTGCTACTTTTAGGGCTAAAATTCTTCCTGAATTACTCTAGTTAAGAGTGATGAAATTACGAGTACAAGCATCTCATATCAAATGACCATGGCATTAAGCTAAGCAACATAAATCCCATACAGCAACATCTCCTCCCTATGACATAGCTAGCTAACTTCTAGCCACACAAGAAATGAATGATGTTAAATCTCCCCTTAGCATTCTAATAACAGAAGGGGCACATTTATGTTGACCACTACAACATGACTCATTATGTCTGTAACTCTATAAAACACTTACTTTCATAAAGGACGCACACCATCCAGCACATACACATGGTAACCGATATTTTAGGTACTTGGCCACGAACTCAAAACGTGTCTCTCTGAAGCTCTGTTCTAGAATCTTTGCTCTGGAGGCTGTTCCCAGCGTTGCTAGGCAACATCAAATAAACTAAATGAGAGTCTTCCAGAATAAATAAAACTAGAGAATGTAATTCCAGGGAATTACGAGTGCATGAAAATGACGCTAGGACAGACATGGTGGTTGTACAGCTTAATAAAAGTTGATAGTTTAAAAGTAGACATTTTAAAAGTTGAATGTAGATTGGGAGTTGATCACACTAGTTGACTGAAAAGCCCAGGCTCCCAAATAGTTGTGGGCAGAGGACACAATTGGCGGGAGTCATAGCTGATGACAACTGACAGTTGGATTGGCTGAACAGTTAAATAGTTGGATAGTTTAAATGGTTCAAATGTTTCATCGGGAATTATTGTAGTGAGGACTTTTATTTTGAAACAGCTTTGGGCAGAGGAAACAGTTGACGGGAGTCAAAGTTGATGACAACTGACTGTTGCTAGAGTAGTTATGGTGGTTACTATGCTGGTTGCTAGGTTAATGATGTTGGTTGCTAGGTTTTAACTGTGAATGTGGTTGCTAGGCTGTTACTAGGGTACTTGAAGTCGTTGCTAGGTTGTTGCTAGGGTGTCCATGGTGGCTACTATTAGAAATAAAGGAGTTACTACAGTGGTTTGCTAGTATAATCATCTTGGTTGCTATGGAATCTGACATAGATGCTTAACTTCAATGGTTGCTAAATTGGTTGCTAGGTAGGTGGTGTTTTAATATAGTAGGCTAGAGGCATAGTTGATGATAACTGACAGTTGGAATAGTTGAACAGTTAAATAGTTGGATAGTTTAAATGGTTCAATTATTTAATAGGGCATTATTGTATTGGAGACTTTTATTTTGAAACAGTTGTGGGCAGAGGAAACAGTTGAACATGATCTGTGGAGTTAGCCCACAACAGAGCGGCCTGTGGTGAAGTGCTATGGTGACCGCAATCATCTGTGTTGTTATTATTCGTGAATTTAGATGTAGCCTAATGCTAATGTGTCAGCACAGATTCTTTCGAACACCCGTTAAGTTAAGTTATCTGGTGATAAAGCTTTTGAATGCCAACGGTATTGTTTTGTGAGCATTGTAATTGTTATAAAAGGATAATGTTACATTGTAGTCGTATGTTAGTGTGTTTGGATGAAGCATCTGCTAATCATACACATAGCTAACGGTATATGGACTCTACAGCCCATTATGATGTAGTGAAGTGACTGTGCTGTGGCAGAGACTGTAGCGTGTGTGCTTTACATGAGAGAGGTCAGGGGTTCAAGACTGAGACGATGGGTGTGAGGTGAGTATGCCTGTGGAGTGGGGTTTGTGTTGTATCTTGTCTGATCACAAGATGTTTAGCGGGTGTATAAGTTAGGCTACTCTCAGTTATTATATGATCTTGATATTTGAACACATGAATTACGCTGAATTATGTTGGTACAATGACAGAATGCTGCTGTGAAGTTGAGTAGCCTCTCGCTTGGAGAACTTTAAGACCTCTGGGACTTAAGTGAGCATGCAGAGTGCTGTGGTCAGTGTCAAAATGTGACATGATTTTCACTGATTTAACTTGTCCTTCATGGCCCAGGTATGGGTAGGCCTGTCATGGGAGGCGGAAAAATGGTAAGTTGCCTTTGCTTTGTGACCTTTCAATCTGTGTATGTATTTTGATGTCATGGCTCATAGGGAACATGTGTGTGTGTGTGTGTGTTTGTGTGTGGGAGGGATCATGGGGAGAAAGTGATGGTGGGAAAGTAAGTACATTTACCCCCTCACCCCCACCAAACTAAAAGAAATGTAAAAAACATAAACAAAAGAGGAAAAAACAGGTAATGTGGCAGGGAATTGATTGTGGGGTTTGGGTGTTTAGGGGCCAAACATATGTGCAACTAATTCCCAGTGTGCTTCCAGGCCAGCAGGAAGGTGTGCAGCAGCCACTGGAATTACCTCTTCCACCTCCTCCACTAACAGCTCCTCATCAGCCGGCAGTGGGATGTGATCCTGAAGGGCCATGTTGCAGAAGCGCCGCCACCAAAACTACACTGCACTATTCAGGCCACCAGCAGATTTGCTCACACACCTTTCCACATGCCCAGGGCCCTCTCCACAACAACGCGGGTCTGGCTATGGGCGTTGTTGTACCGCGCATCTGCCTCGCTGTTGGGCTCCTAGATGGAGCAGTTGACATGCTTGTATTATCATAGGGGGTTGATGGAATAAAGTAGGTCTTGAAATGTCAGTGCACTCAGGGAATATAGACATGCATTTGAACAGTATAGACTTTGCTACTATCTCAGCAGCAGAAGGCAACAACATGAGCAGCACCTACAGTAACACTGTGTGTGTGTGTGTGTGTGTTGGTACAGCTGGCGCAGATCCTTCAACCATTTGAGCATTGAAACATTTGTGCTATGTGAACTGTCATTTTGTGGTTGTGATTCAACACACAACTTCATAACTACAATGGATGAAAAGTCATGGTAAAAAAACTATCTGTGCATTTAAAATATCATGAAATACTTGTGTGTGGTAACAGTATTCAATTTTCAGTGTCACAGTGAAAACACATAACAAGGGCAACATTGGAAAAATGCTGCATAAAGGCATGAAAAACTTCCAGTGAAATGAAGGGCAATCATAAAGTAAAGTATTCATTTATATAGCGCTTTTAGAACAGAGTGAAACTCAAAGCACTTACATAACAACATGTTCAACATTGTTCATATTACATATCCATATTTATTCTGCTCTTACTGTAAGGTAACTGCTAAGATACTGCACATATTTATATTTCATTTATATTACTCTAAACCACCTTCTGCAAACCAACTGTATACTACTGTCTACACTGCACTATATTTATTGTCCTGTCTATGCACCACCTGTCTATTCTTTATATATCACATTGCACTTTTCTGCCTTTTTGGCACTTCTGGTTAGATGCAAACTGTATTTGGTTGTATTTGTACTTGTGCTCTGCACAATGACAATAAAGTTGAATCTAATCTAACCATGCCAATTTTGATAGAACATAATGTACATTTATCCTAAGCCTAGGCTAGTAAGCATATGGTCTCCAATCAGTAGTTAAAACTAGGACTACAGGTTCTAAACAATCATAGGAATATTTAGTGATTGAGCCTATCCAAGATTCCAACACCATTGTTAATTGATCATTATCGAGGCTCGAACCTCCGACTACAAGATCCAAAATGCAGAGGTCTATCCTTTGACGCCACCTTGTCACGCTACAACAAATGAAAATATTGGCCAGTATTTAGCCTATAGGCTATTCGGTGTGTTTCATTAAATGTGTAACTTATTTGTTCACATTTGCTCGGTTGGCGATTTATGCTTCACTGATTAGGCTAATTAGTAGGCTACGTTCAATAGACTGTGACGTTATTATTAAAATTATCATTATTATGCCTATTATTATTATTAATAGCCTTATATATATATATTTAAAAGCATACATAGCCTAGGGCCTATTGAAATTACTGCCTATTGTTGTAATAAGTATTATCATTATTTTTATTATTATTATTATTATTGATATTATAACTGATGGGCCCAGGAAATGTCATGCAATGTCAAATTTCATTACTTTTACATTGACTTAATGCGCTCGCTCTAACCGACAGAGAGCCCGACATTTCTCGAACACATCTGCAACCATTGTAGTCTGAACTATGTTGGTTGAAACCAACATGGTTCAAACTAACAAAAGTACTATGTAGGGCACGACGGTTTTGGGAAACAGTCGTAACTTACATGTTGGTTAGTTGAACGATGCATCGTACCACGTTAATAAAAAGCTAACCTCCGTAGTTGTACGGGAAACGCACCCCTGGTTGCTAAGTTAATGTTGGTTGCTAGGTTTTAACTGTGAATGTGGTTGCTAGGCTGTTGCTAGGGTACTTGAAGTCGTTTCTAGGTTGTTGCTAGGGTGTCCATGGTAGCTACTATCAGAAATAAAGGAGTTACTACAGTGGTTTGCTAGTATAATCATGTTGGTTGTTATGGAAACTGACATGGATGCTTAATTTCAATGGTTGCTAAATTGGTTGCTAGGTAGGTGGTGGTTTAATATAGTAGGCTAGAGGCATAGTTGATGATAACTGACAGTTGGAATAGTTGAAAAGTTAAATAGCTGGATAGTTTAAATGGTCAAATTATTTAATAGGGAATTATTGTAGTGGAGACTTTTATTTTGAAACAGTTGTGGGCAGAGGAAGCAGTTAAACAGGATCTGTAGTCTTAATAGAGCCAGATTGTATGCTTAAAGCCTGACAGACAGTTGCTGGAGGTGGCCAGAACACTTGGCATAGGATTCTAAGTGCCCTACTGTGATGTCTATGGGAACATTTTTAGTAGTTTTTGATTAATAGTTAAAAAAGTATAAATGTTACAAAGTTGAAAAATACATAGCTGAAGTCACCTAAGTAAGACCTACGAAACACAGTTTGAATGAAGTTTCTACGTCAAACGGTTGAAGCTGAATTAAACGCACAAATACGTAGAAGAAAAATAAGAAGAAGAAATCGGATAACAGTAGAGTGCATTTTCATGCCCTCTAATAATAAGAAGAAATCGGATAACAGAAGATTGCATTTTCATGCACTCTAATAAAAACAAAAACAATGCTTGAACGTTCTATTTGGTTCATAATCTACTTCCTCTGCATTAAGATAACATTATGGAATGTTAAAACGGAAGCCTTGTGGGGCCAACTATGATGCTGATAATGGAACTCTCTTGAAAGGGTCAATTAAAAGTGTACAGTACGTGTGATTACAAATGGATGTCTGTGGTTTGCAATTAGAATAAACAAGAAATAACATTTCCAATAATTTCCCATGATAAATTACATAATATTTGCACCTTCCTTACTTGTGAAGCTCACACTAATTCCACTGCATTTAGTGAAATGTAATGCAACGTTGCCACCTAGCGTTCATATGTAGGCTATTTAACATTAACGTGACATTTCCTGCTTATTCTGTCGTCAACTCCATGCTTTTAGGAAAACAATCTTTTTATCATAGTTCCCTCTTCAATGAGCGATTACCAGCTCGTTTTTGTAACAGAGATAGCTGTTTATTGTCCCTAGGTTTACAGAAACACCTATTCATATTAATACAGTAATGTTAATGTAGTGTCTGAACTTCATTATTAATAGGCCTATGTGCATTTTTCACTGTACATGTGATGTGAAGCTTTTTTATTCACCATATATATTGGTTCACTCTGCCTCGTATTGGTGAAACCCTAAGGCGTGTTGCAATCACTGTGTGATTTTTTGTTTTTTAGGTGTGCTTGTATGCAGGGCATACTGTATACAACTTTCTTACTCTCTATTTAAATACTACTGGGCTGTTGTGACCAGTACATTTCCCAGCTGTGGGATCAATAAAGTCTTATCTTATCTTATCTTAATACGTATGGAGTGCTGCCGACCACTGTTCATTACATGGCCCAGAATGCCTTGCATGTCTTTACAACAAAACAACACAGTAAAACCTAAATGCCCGTAAACATATGAATTTGCATACTTGTAACATTTTTAATAATACTCTCCCATCATGATATTTAACAATAATACAAAATTTAATTTGAAAATAACTGTACTACGTCAGCAATAAATAGCTAATGTTCTCCTTGCCATTTCAGTTCGTAAGTCCATACTATCCCATGGCTGAGCAAGGATTTCATGATTGGGCAAGGCTGCCCAGAGACATTGTGCATACTTGGAAGGCATTGTGATAGAAGTACAACTGCAAATGTGAAAGGTGATAGTTACCAAATACGGGTGGGTGGTTTGCCAAATGCTGGAAACTTTTGTAATGTTTTTTTCACATTGGAGTCCCGAGTTCAAATACAAAATTTGGTATCGATATGTGACAGTGTTTCTGAGATATGGACGACTTCCTGTTTCAGAGCTTCGCCGCCGATTTCGTTTGACTGTGATGGGCAAACGCTTTCGAAAATTAAAAATCCTTATGATAACTTTTGTGAGGCTCGGTCCAAGGATAATGTACGTCAAGTTTCGTGGCATTCGGACCAAATTTGTGATCTGTGAAAATTTAGTTTCGCTTTCTGTTCAATATGGCGGATGAACAACACGCCCACCTGACGTCATCTTCGCGAGCAACTTACACCGGTACTGACCGGACGTTTTAAAGTTGGAACGGTGTCTCTGTCTCAAAGGGCCTAGGCGCTAGAGCTGACAAAAAATTAGGGAGACGGGAATAATAATAAAACTTAAGAAGAACAATAAGTGTGCTGCTTTAATTAAGTTGAATCAACCCATACTGTACTGAACCACTGCCACTCTATCTTCTAAACCATGTTCACAGACACGCTGAATTGTCGCATATGTCACGTTAATTCTAAGTGGCTCTTAATGTCATCCAGAACAAACAAACAATTTAGGAGGGAAAGCCCACGCGGTGACCACCTGACCATTATTTTCCTATCAGTGTCCCAAAGGCTTAAATGTGTGTGAATATGGTCGGAGGAAATATTTAATCTCCTCTGCTGTGGCCCAGTAATGATGTGTCCATTACTGTGATTTATACCTGGAGTAATGACCTCTTCACCAGGGAAATTGAGGGAATGTGATTTTCTCCTCTTTTTTCCCTCTGTTTGTCAGGATTACAAGCCTTGAAGGAACATTTTCAGACACTCTCCGGAGTTGAGTATGTCTGCGGGCTTCAAAAGGGAGAGCATGCTGGCGCATACCTGGCTTGTTTGCTTTCCCACCCGATGGGAACTCTGAAATCGCAAACAAGTGAGCGATGTCCACGGATTGCATCAGCTGGCTCGGTTGATCAGGTGCTGAGCTGCAATATCTGTACAACGCCATTGAACCTGATAGGAGGGTTAACCCTACAGCCAGAGCTTTTTTGTTTTTGTTCTTCTTCTGAATTTTTCTGTGGTTGGTTGAATTTTAGAACGAGTTGTGGAAAAGACATCCAAAGTAGGAGGCCTGTCAGATATCACTATAATGAAACAAAACATATAATATGAAAAGATAATGATTTCAAATAATAATAGAATAGCACTTTGAGCTTTAGCAACTGTCAGTCACTCTATGATGAAACAGGCGTATGGCCTTTTACCACTCACCGGTGTTCGTTGTCCCGGTGATTGGCGCCGATGTGTTCGACGTTCCAAGTCTAGTCTCACTGTCACCGATGCCCCCTGGCAAT
Source organism: Alosa alosa (assembly GCF_017589495.1). Classification (NCBI taxonomy): domain Eukaryota; kingdom Metazoa; phylum Chordata; class Actinopteri; order Clupeiformes; family Clupeidae; genus Alosa; species Alosa alosa. The sequence continues at coordinate 28,097,859 of NC_063200.1, read as the reverse complement.
GGAGAGACAGGATCGAGTCCTAGAAAAGAGGGAATTAAAAATCAGAGGGAGATAGAGAAGAGAGGGAGGAGAGGTAACATGGCCGAACCCGCCCGGAGGCAACAGTGCCGGGGTGAGAGACAGGCTGAAGTGGGGGCGGTGTTGGGGAGTGGGGGTGTGAGAGTGGGGTGGGTCTCTGGATCTCTCTGCCTCTGATCGTTAATACTAAGCCTGAGTCCTTAGCAACCCCACACCCAACTTCCCTCCCTCCACCCCCCAACCCCTGGGGAAGGTTGAGGTGTGTAGCGGTGGTGGATGGAGGGATGGAGGGGAGGGGATAATAAAACTCATCCCTCACTTCCCCCTAAGAGCAACGTTTAGGGAGCTGCCAAGTCAATAAGCCAGGGATTTAGGAAAAAAAGGCAAGCGGAGAGGCAGCGTTTTGAAAGGTCAACAGAGTGGTATTTTAATGATTTCCCCCACCAGTGCTGGTCCTTTGTGCCCATCTCATTTGGCATGCCAGGGGCCTGCCCATAATATTATACGCTCGGCGTGAGTTTGACAGCCCATGCCAGGAGCCGAGCGTGAGGCCGGCCCGCTGGCCCCTGTCCAGCCGGTCGGGTTTTCGATTTGAAGCGAGGATATAGCCGGACGACTCCGGTCTGCTTGGCACAGACCGCAGACCGGCAATGAACGAGGAGGTGCGGTGGAGGTATAAATGCTGTTACAGTCACGTCGTGTTTAATTAGGTCCGTTCGCCTGATGAAGCGTGTGGAGCTCGCTCGTGATAACTTTGTCCTGTGCCCAGTCCTCCCCAGAGTCCTCCACTTGCTTTTGTCTTTTCGAATATGTATGCGATTGTTAGTTTCCCTCACACAGCCCCTGTGGACACACCATCAGTGCAAAGTTACGAGCGCAGACAGAACATGGGAATTGTTCCTTCAGACAATAAAGAGAAGAAGAGAGAAGAAGTGTTACTTGTCTCTCTGTCGAGTTGCAAACTTAAAGTGAAGCCATTTTTCTGGGCCAAATACAAAGCAGGGTTTAACATAAAAATTCTCTCACATCTCATCCCCTATAGTTTCTTAGCCAATAATGTCAGCTCATTGTATCTGAGGTAATCATATGAGGCTTGACAGGAAATTGCCACTGACATGGATGTGTTTAAATTAATTAGTATGAAATAATACATACATGAACTCAGGCTTAGAAACTTCTGGAAGCACAGACCTGGAAGAATTCTAATTGTGTAACCTCCCTGTTCATTCTTGCCCACTTCACTGATTTAACTAATTAATTTTATCTATTAATATTTATGCATGGGAAAATGATTCATTAATGGAATGTCAGAATTGAACTCGCACCGTTTTTTTTCCACTCTTAAATTCCCCAGATTTTAATCTTGATGGGTTCGCATTTTGACAGCTATTCTCTCAAAAGTGAGGGAGAGAGTGGAGTTTGTTCAGGAACAGACTGCATATGAATGTAGTAATTAACATAACCTACCCAGGGTGTCTGAGATACCTCCCTACATTTTTTTTGCCATCAATTTATTCCTCGCTGTAGCTACCCTGCCAAACTAGGTCTTTACCAGGCACAATACTCACTGTTGTTTTATCAAATGGGTTGTGTGTGTGTCTGTGTGTGTGTGTGTGTGTGTGTGTGTGCACATACACTTTCAAATTAATAAAACTGACAGCAGTAGATATGTCATTTTTAATGACTGTCTGCAATTTCTCTGGGGTTTTTAAATAAGATAGGCAGTCTGTGCAATGTTGTATATTTGATATACATTTGATTCCCCATCATCACAAGAAATATTGCACAGCAACACTCCAGTCTTCTAGCACTGTCCCGGAGACAAAAGCCTTCACATTTCTCAAAAAGGGAGGAAGAAGCCTGGGAAAAATCATTTCCGCTCCATTGTTATGCTGTCCAATATGAAAAGTTGCTAATGATTTTATCAGGTATTGGCCTTTAGCACGCTATTGTTTTTATCAGCTTCATCATTTCCTCTTTTCATTAACCTGTCTAGCGAAGCTTGTTTATCTTCAACGCTTGGGGGGCCAGGAGAGGCGGGGGGGTGTCAGGCCACTGCAAGCCTTTAAGTACAAAGCACATGCATCAATATCCTTAAATGAGCCTCTTCATCTTTTCACCAGGCACTTTCCAGCAAACAAAACTCAGGGGCGCCGCTCGCCAGGCCCGAACACAAACCGCATGCGAGGTGTTTGTGCAGAGGCGTGTGAATATTTCAACAGCACCTGCCCCATGTTGCTGCCGAGTAAAAGAAACAAAACAAAACCCAAAACAAAAACATTGCATATTTGCAGTCCATTAAACCTGATGCAACACTGTGAAAACCACCAGACTCCATCCAGGAAACGAGTCCCGCCACGGCCTCCTCTACAGTGCGGGAGCTGTAGATCTCTACCTCCACAGAATGTGGGTTTTTTTAAGCACTGCAAAGAGAGAGTGGGGGATCATATATTCAAACATACATTGAAAAGCATTGTACCTATCAGTGTTGGTGGCAATGGTGTGTCTACTCTATGCATAGAACTGTAAATGTTCTTTATTGAACATGCTTCAGAGGGATGTTTTAAAATAGTATTTGGTTTAAAGAGACTGCAACATTATTAAGAGGGGCATTGAATGAAGGTACACAACCATTTCATTACAACTGTAAAGGTATGATGATAATACAGTGAAATAACACTCTTTTGAACTGTTTGAAGTGTTTTTGCGAATATGTTCTCAATATTGCTCAATACATCTCGTATCTCAATGCAATGCTACATTGACTTTCAACAGAGTCCTACTGGCAAACAAGATGATATAACCAATGATGGGAGCCATGAGATGTTGGTTTCATCTCACGTGAGCCTGAATTTATCACTGAACTGCATAAAATGTTATAACCTTTAGAAGATGTGTGCCTGTGTGAGTGTGTATGTGTGTGTGTATTGTGAGACATTTATATGGTGTGGCCTTAAACCCTATTCCCAATTGTGTGTCCTTTAGAAGAGGTCCCTCTGGTTGGAGAAAGCAAAGACAAGATTTGATGAGGAGAAAGAGAGAGAGAGAGAGAGAGATAAACCAAACTGTTCTCATCCCATTTCCTTGTCTGTATTATTCCAAATCATGCATCCAAGCCTCATCTTGACACAAAAGGTTACTACTGTAGTTCCCCAAATCAGAGGGGGACTTGGTTTAGTGATGCTATGTATATTTGTAGTGTACAACTCCACTGCACATTTTTCTGATGTCATCCTACAGTTGCTGAGTGAAATTCAGAATTAAGAGACCACTGCAAATTTGAATATGACCATCAACTCATTCGAATGTCACTCAGCAACCGTAGGCTGACATCAGAAAAATGTGCAGTGGTCTCTTCATATTTTCCAGAGCTGTATATTTGTGGGATATATGGTGTGGTGAGAACAAGTTAGCTGCCATTACCGCATGGTACATCACATCCTCCATAACCAGCATGGCAGTAGTGACCCTCGCATTATTCTCTTTCTGCCACACTGGTGGTCCTCTGAGCCGCGAGTGTGCCCTGATTGTGTGGTCAGATGAGCGGTCTGGTTAATAACCTCTCCTTCGTAGTCACTGCTCATGATCGTGGATGTTTGAAAACCACTGGTGTGCGGAGTTTGTATGTATGATGAGACTGCTTGAAAAGGTAGAGAGAATTGGAGAATAACTCTTATTGTCTTGTCATCTTTGCAAATTGTTGTCTTCGCATTTTATAGCTTTGGCTGTGCTTAAAAACAAAATGTGAATATAGCTGGTCACTTAGCCTCTCCGAAACAATGGGTTTGAAGATAAAGATCATTCCCCAGTTCACACAGTCATGGAATCTGACACGCACACATACTGGCAGGCTCCAAAGTTGCCTGTGAACAAATTGCATTTACTGCAGTGAGCGGAAGCCACGATTGACTGAGCCACCATTACTGCTGATTGAGTTTACCGGCAGCCCCCGGCCCCCTCCTTCGTGCCGTGGCCCTCTCTTTTCGCCACATGAATGGACTGTGTGCAAGAGGGAACGTTCATAGAGCATACCACCTATTGGAGGGTCTAAGGCTAACAAGATACCACTTAAGGTTAGCATTGAGCCCCATTCATTTTGGTGTTTTTTTTTTACATCAAGTAACTTTACGTCTGAAGCGTTCTGTTCCTTCAGGTGACCATGGAAACACCCATATTGTCTGAACAAGAAACTCATAGGGAATCTAGAGGATTAGCCTTTAGGAGAGAGCTATAGAGGAAAGCATTGGGGAACTAGCCTGGAAAATCCAGACCCTGGTAATCTAGAAAGATTAAGGGTCTGGCCACGAACAATGTAATGGCCCAACTCGGGGCGGCAACAAGCATGCATTTAAAAATGTCACTGCACGCAATTGGATAACACTATACCATGTTTACTCTGAATGATTTTGGACCTCGACGCAATCGGATAACACTACGACCAATGTGTACTGTACTCCAACGTTGCAGCGCTGTCTTCATCAGTTTAGCTGGTTCCCCGGAATGCAAGGGGTAAAAGTAACGTGCATCATTGCTCATTGCCAGAGTGTCTCGCAGAGACAATTCCATTGTGCTCTCGCGAGAACTCTGGATTTCCAGGGTAGGGGAAAACAGCTATCCAGTGACGTTTGGTTAGATTGGAACTATGTCGGCACAGACAGATGTGTTCAACGGCACATCAGTGTCACCGAACAGAGGTGAGGCTTTGCACCGTACAAACGATGGCCATTTAAAAACTGGTTCAATCGACTTCACTTCTCTCCATTCAAGTCCTATGGGGTGGCTCTGTCCATTTCATTTTATTGTCTTGGCTGTGTGAGGGTGGGGGTGGCTAGCTGGAGGTTCATTCCAAGGCGGGGAGGTGGAGGGAGCAGGTGGGGTGGGTAGGAGTAGTGGGGCAGTCCACTCGTTTGTCGTGTGCGCTTGCTTGCCCTCGCTCTCTCTCTCTCTCTCCCTTCTCCTTCACCCCTCTCTCTCTCTCCTCGGCTGATTCCTCCGTGGGGTAAGTAGCCTTGGGGGAAAACGGCAGGCAAGGACGGCGAGCAGGAGCAGTTGGCGGGGGAGATACATCTTGTTGCTCAGCGTGCTAAATGACAAAATTATATCTCATCAGAGAGAACCCCCCTCCGTGTGTGTGTGTGTCTGTGTGGGAATGTGTGTGACAGAATGAGAGAATGTGTGTGTGTGTCTGTGTGTGTTTGTGTGTGTGTGTCTGTGTGTTAGTGTGTGTGTGTCTGTGTGTTAGTGTGTGTGTGTGTGTGTGGGAGAATTTTTGTGTGTGTGTGTATGGTTGTTGCTTGTGTGTTCTCAAAGGAGTTGGCGCAGCTCATATTTTCATAGCTTGGTTCTCAGCTGGAATCTGATATGTCTGCTGACATGTTTGTGATTCTGACTAAAGTCTGCTCCCCTGGCGTGATTTGGGGTATTATTGCTGCTTCAGGCAGAAGCCATCTCCTTGTGCACTTACCACTTGATATATATTACATCTCAATGTATCATGGAGGAACATCAAAAATCATACATGCCTAAATCACATAGAAAATATGACAGAAATTCTCAATAAGATATTATTAAATGTCACCCTCCAGTAGTTTAAATAGAGGGTAAATAGTAAATGGACCTCATTCAGTAACACACAATTCTTCTAGAACAGTGGTCCCCAAACTACGGCCCGCCACCTCATTTTGGGTGGCCCCCCAAAACATGTCCGCGGTATATAGCATCTGGCCCGCATGGGAGTACGACATCGTCAAACTATAACTTCCGTAATTTCCCCCATTCATTCATGTAATACTCTTTTTGTCCACTGGTGGTTGTTTTGGCGCTGTTTTGCGTTTGCCATCGAAAAACGGAATGAAACGTAGGCCTACCTGCAAACACTGCAAGAGGCTGACTGCATTAGTGCTCAAAGTATTCTAGAAGAATTCATTTTTAATAACTAACTAAGTCAAGTCATATTTCTGGGACTTTCTGGGATAATTATTTCTATTTTTTATTCACTCGTTCAAATGTTCATACAAATTCATCAAGTTCTCATCAGGTGAGTGAAAGTGGTCATTTCAGATGTTTTTGCCTGCACTTCATAAAACTCTCATAGTTTGAGAACTTCAAATTATTTGTAGGATATTGCTTGTTCACAACTTGAGCTGTGAATGCAAATACACAGAGTTCAGAGTTCACACATTTTGGATAAAATACACTTTTGGGACTCCCTGCTAATACTTTTGGGAATGTTAAAGTCTTTTTATTAGTATTATTTCATTTGAGCTACATTTTACACTGATATGGCATGATGGCAATATAAACACAGCTAATAATGGGATTAAATTGCAGTAGCCTATGATTAAATGTAATGGAATATTCAACTAAGGTAGACTGCTGTTGTTCACAGCACTAAGCTATTTATGTTTACTAATATACTCCGAATCTCTGGCCCTCTCTTAGAGCCAGGCATAGTGTGCTGGCCCTCGGAAGGAAAAGTTTGGGGACCACTGTTCTAGAACATAGGTTGTGTAGACCATACTAGACAGTCCATCACATAAACATGGACAGTTAAATACAAAGGATGGAGCCATCTTTGATGGCCTGACAAATCAGCATTGTACATTTATGTACTGAGAATATTGGCTTGTATTGTTCTACTTATTCTGTTGTTGTGCTGCAAGCTTAAAACCTCTTCCAACTATCAATTAGTGGAAAACATTTTCAAAGAAATCACAGTAGGATGCATATTTGCCCATCTAAAACAGAATTAGTGCCTGCTATCAGCATCTGACAAATCGAGCAAATATGACCACAGTTAATTATACAATACATGATGAGTATGTGATTCCGTGGTATATCTCATTTGCTACACAGAGTTTGTGAGTGACAATGTAGTATTGTATATAATGATTTATTTATGATAATAATGATTTATCAGGTCAGAAATCAATGTAGTGCCTTTATGCTAGGGTACATTTGGGAACCTAACACTCTATCTGAACATCAGCTCTGAGAAGGCTGGCTTTGCTGGGTAAACCCCTGGGTGAGAGGAGTCACTCTGTGGACAAAGAGCAAGTCCACAGACCAGAAGGCCAAAGGTAGTCCAGGGCGAACAAAGTCCAAATAAAGCTTTTAATACGCTGGGTATTGATCTCCACAGTGAAATAAACCCAGGGTATTGGCAGGGCTAGAATCCCACTTTGAAGGGACTCTATAATGAAGCTGGTCAATGCTAAGCTGCCCGCAATCAATCGCACATTACAGTTAATTACAGACATGGATGAATTTGAGCAGCCTAGAAAGAAAGAAAAAAAGTGCTAAGGAGGATGGAAGGAATGAAGATAAAAAGGAGAGATTTAGCGAGAGAGAAACGAGAGAAAGTAGAAGGGGAAGCGGGAGGGAGGGAACTAAGATAGGTAGAAAAAAAAGAGAGAGAGAGAGGAGACCAGGGATATATTGAGAGGCCATATAGGTCGGGAGGTGGAGAGGAATACACTCTGGTTGGTTAAGGGGAGAGGGGAATATTGAGCGACGTGCCGAGACAATATAAAAAAGGGGAACATGGCGCACGGCAGAACGTGCCAAAGCATCTCTCATCTCAGAGTATATCATGTGTCAGCCGCGTGAAAAGTCCGCCAGCAAGCAGTCGGGGCAGGCCAGACATGAATCTGCACAGCTAGAGCCATTTAGAAACCCTTCACCCACAATCCCTTGCATCCCGGGCCTATTAACACAGAGTGCATGCCGCAGGGTGCTGGAGAGAGACGAGTCACAATAAACATCAACGCTCAGTTCATCTCCCAAACGCTCTTAACATTTGCCAAGTTATTTAGCTGCTACCCACCCTCCACCCCCGCCTCCTTCCAAAAAAACACATCTCAAATTTATACCTTGAAAGTTCCCCAAACAGTGTGAGGTAAAATGTCCATAAATAAAATAAAATCACCACAGAGTTCCGGAGTTAATGTCTCTGAGACACGTTCACGATCATGAGACTGAGAGCAATGCAAACAGACCATTTAGCAACACAAGCGATCTAGCGCTAATGGTAGGCTAATAGCATTAGCGCAAGAGGCAGAAGCTTTCCAGATTTTGGTGGATTTTTTCCCCTCTGCCTTTCACTAATACATATCATTAATTCATGAAGCTGGATCTTTACTGAGGCAAATCTAGGGGTAAGTACCTCACTTAAGGTTCAGTGGCACCATGCTGTGCATCTTTTTGCGTACGAGAGCCATGAATGTTGCTTTCGCTCTCTCTCACTCTCTCTTTTGACGGAGGCAAAAGAGGACGATACAGTGTCTCGCACTAGCGGTATTAGCCTTTAGCCTCCCTGTCATCCTCCCGTAGGTAATGGGTCAGCCTAGCTAGCCACTGATGGCACTCTTCTGGGAGCGGACGAGGTTGCGGTGGTGGCAATGGTTGTGGTGAGGGGGCACAGCTCATGCAGGGGGCCCCTTGAGCCCTTCACTCCTCCTCACCCTACACCCCCCTCTCTCTCCCTCACCCGCGCCCTCTCACTAATGGATTTAGTAAAGATGGCACGGGCATCTATTACCACGTGTAATTGAACGCAATGATTATCGTTGTTGTGTAATGTGATTTTAATGCGCAGAGATGGTTATGTATAAGGGCTAATGACTTGCCTCCGAGGGTTACAGCTCGACAGAGAAAGAGAGGGATGAGAGGGAGGGAGGGAGGGAATGAGAGAGGGCGGGAGGGGGGACCGAGTGAAAGAATCTGATCTCGATTTCTCTCCCCCATTTTTTTTGTTGGTATGTGACATAGAAATGAAGAGGTTTAATTACTGCTTTCCTTTGGCCGCCTAATTCCACAAATAATCATTCGTTTTTATGAGTTTTCTTTTGGTGACAAGGAAAATGTTTGATGGTGTTTTTCAGGCCATGAGTGTGTGTTTGTGTGTGACTGTCTGGGTGTGTGTTGAAATGTCTGTGTGCATGTATGTGCATTTGTTTGTGTGTACGTGTAACTCTAATGTCAAATTCCACATGGCATAGGTCATGCACATGCACACACACACACATACACCCACACACACACACACACACACAGGTAGACACACACACACAGGTAGACACACACACACATACACACAGGTACAAACACACACACACACACACAGAGACACACATTTCAATAACCCACCAGCCCGCCCACCCACCCTCGGCGGAACCCTTTGTTTGAGATGTTGCTTGCACACCAAACAAACCCTGACTGTGTGTACGAGGGCTCGCCGTACAAGGTCCTGCCACTTGTTTTTTGCCCTCATCATCTTTTTATAAAGAAGGGATTGTGGAGAGCGAGAGTAGTGGTGGCGGCCCTGGCCGACACTCGCCTTTGCATAACACGTCCATTAGGGCCACGATTCATGAGCTAACTCCGTGCGAAATGTGTCTAAATTGGCATCGCTGGGACCATCACCTGTTATTACGGTTCAGTATTATCGACCTTTCAATTTTTAGTATGCAGGAGGAAAGGCCAGGGCTTTCTTGAAACGACTGCGAGTGGCAGCCCACTGCAGCGGCTCCATTATGCAGCTGCCAAGCAAGTTATGTGCAGATCGGCAAACACCAGCACTGGGTAGATTACGCTGAACATAATAATGCAGTTCAATTATAATGCAGCACTGCAAATGACGTACATGTAGAATGTCAGAGGATATTATAGTAATTCAATCTTTTAGTTTAATTCAATCTTCACCGGTATCTGCAAAAATTTGAATTTATATTTGGATTGATTGTAAACTTTGGCAAGAAATTATTAAATTGCAAGCTCTGTTGTGCAGAGCAGAGTACATTGAAAGAAAAAAAAAACATTTTGTACAGAATACAGTAGATTTATTTTAGCTGAATTGCTCAGCTATACAGGCTTTTGAAGAGTATAGGAGAGTTTATGCAGTAAAAGCTAGTTTTATCAACTTATCGTTCTCAACCAATAATAATACTGTATGTTAACATAGCTGACATAAGGGATTTAGTATATTGCACACAATTATGAGCCCTTAAAAGTGTATGTAAGAATATTGTCCATTTGACATACTGTAATCCTGCCTTTCACAACAGCATTAAGTAGCATGTCTCCTCATCCGGTACCATCATGACTGTTTATGCCAGTGCTGAGACGCTGTAATGCCACGGCTGTGTACTTCCACTGGCCCTGAAGTGCAGTATTTAACCCCCTTAGAGCTGACAGATGATCCTCTCCTCTCAGCCAACCAGTGACAACTTCTTAGATCAGTCCATTACAAGTGCTTTACAGAGTAATTAGGCCTCTACGCACTCAAATACATGCAGTGACAGATGTCTCCACACATACTGTATGTGTATACATCAGCAGAGGCCTGTAGTCATGTGAATGTCTACACCTAACTGCACACACATGCACACTATTTCACATGCAGGGATATCTCATGCACAGACAAAGATTCTGCTCACAGAAGAGCAAAGGTGTATCAGTCAGGAAGGCAAAGGCAAGGGGGAGGAGAGAGAGAGAGAGAGAGAGAGAGAGAGAGAGAGAGAGAGATGAAAAGAGGGAGGAATGGAGAGGGAGGGAATCGAAATCAAGTGAGAAGAAAAGGGCAAGAGATAGGAGAAGAGGGAGATGGGAGGAGTGGAGTAGAGAGAGAGGGAGGGAGAACGAGAAAGAGAGAGAGAGTAAGCTGCTGTGGGAGGGCTGGGGGTTTGCTTGACATTATTAGTTTTGCATTTGGGCTCTTTGCCCAGAGTAACAGTATGGATTTTCGCCTTGCTTCCCTATAATTGGATGAGTTAAATTTCTCCATTCATTACGCCAGCACCTGACCCCCTGACCCCTCCAGCTCCTGAGTTTTATTAGCACTCTCTCCATGTGTTAATACACAAGCCCAATCCCCACAGACACACACACACACACATATACACACACACACACACACACACTCTCTCTTGCTTACACAAACACATATGCATATTTTACTACCTCTGCAAGATTAACCCTTGTTGTGTGTGTGTGTGTGCGTAATTACGTATAGTTTGTGAACACAAAACAGCTCTCTGTATGACCCGACCCCAGTTAAATTCATGCAGATTTTTATTGTTTATCTAAAACAATCCGAATTATGTTATATAAATTATCTATTACAAGAATCTAATTGCACAATGTGCTATTCGAGAAACTTAGCAAAAAACAATTTAATGTTTTACCTTCTTATCTTTCAACTCTTCTTATCTTTCCTATAACTCTGCACTCCTTATCTTCAGGCTGTATTCTGCCCTGTAAAAAAAGTAATCTAAGAGTCTGCGTCTGTTTGTGGGTCTATTCTGCCACAATGTGTCCTTCATCTCCTGAGACAGTTGCACCGGGGAGAGTCGTGTTTTGCGTGGCCTTGTGGTCGTTGCCGTGGTGATTGGCGTGTCTCTGCGGTGGACTCGGAGCGTGCAGCCTGTAACCCGGCAATCTGTTGCTACCTCCTCATCAAATATGCATTGGCCCTTCTCGAAACCCCCTGCCTGTAGACATTACGCTCTCCCTCTGGGTACGTGCCCCTCTGGGAGACAGCATCTTTCATGTAGACACACACACACACACACACACACACACACACTTCAACACATACTGACACACAGACACATGCACACACACGCACACACACACCTCAACACATACTGACACACAGACACATGCACACACATGCACACACACACCTCAACAAATACTGACACACACACACATACCTCAACACATTCTGATGCACAATGGAAAATATTCTAGTATAAGCTGACCATATGGGCACATTCATATATGGAGCACAAATGTACAGAGAACATATTTAAACAGAGTCAAGCAGCCAATACATTACTATACATATCCAAAATGAACCTACACACACTCACAATACATCAGCCTCTGGAAATCAATTTTCCAACACAAAATCCGCAAAGCCCATTTCACAGTATGTATTAAATCCAAGAAATAGCACATATTTTGTAAGGTTATAGTTTCTGAAACAGTTAACAGATATAGTGTTAAAATGATATCCACATCACAAAATTATAATTTGAACTTTTTCATTATTTCCCCAGGGGTATAACTCCTTCATAAATAGACAGCAGTTCACTTACAGTACTCGAGAAGGATGCCATGCATCTATCGGGAGTATAGAAGAGAGAGAATGGCCGCCAGATGTGTGAAACATTCACTGGGCCCCCTTGTTTTAAAAGATTTCCTGGCATGGGCCAAAAAAAGAGAAATGTTCAACATGAACATGTACACTGAGATTCTGTGACATTTGAGAGAGTAGCCTTTCACAGAGCAAAAAATCAGAAGGCAAAAATGGTCTTTTTCGAAAATGTCTGAAGAGTCAACCACCCTTGAAGTGTCATGGAAAGTCTAAAATCATTTCAGGTCTGCCATTGGAATGCACTGATCCACATGGCTTACGCGGCACTGAACAGAAACTAGACTGAAAAACAAACAACAGAAAAAGAAAAAGAAAACAGCACTAAAGTACTCAATGAACTCTGTAGTGAAAGTACGCAATAGATATATCTGCAGCCTTTCTCTGGTTATAAAGCCTC
>NC_063200.1:28036990-28084784 GCF_017589495.1 Alosa alosa | reverse complement strand
ATTACATTACATTACAATTAGCTGACATGGTATAACACGACAAACTGTAGCTCTAGCTATATTGGTCCATTCCTAAAATAGCTTGGATAGCTAGCTGCGCCATTATATTTACGGAACAAAATCTCGGATGAAGTTATGTCCACTATTGTGGACGTTTTGACTGATGTAACGTAGTAGGCTATAGGCCTAGCTTTGATCATGTGTAATTGGCTACAGAAAGACTTTGTTACAGTATTACCAACCAACTTTATTACTCACCAGACATTAGCAGTATCTGGGCTTGGTAGTACGCCCCATCGGTCCACAGCACCCACCACGTACTTTTGGGGTTGACTTTGTTGAACACAAAATCTTTGATGGAGGTCGTTGGGACAATTGTCCTATAGTTGTCTTCTAAAAACCTTACATAGGCAAACATTTTGAAAAGATAATGAGCCGAGGTGACGGCACCGGAGTTGTTGCTGTAGCGAGTTTTAACTGTAACCGTTTCTGATAGAACGTTCAGAATAATAATAGTTTTAGAAGCGCGTGCTTACAGAACTGGAGTTTTGAGCGCGTTCGGTCAGTGAACCAAATCAAAAACATTTTAGCCTATTATCACCAATGAAAAATGTTATTGTTATTATTATTACTAGATGTACCGCATAGCGGTACAAAATATGACCGCCGCTCAGTCCTGTACATCCGTTCCGCGAAAATAAATCACACTTCAATTTGTCTCCATATTTTACTCCATCCCCACTCTTGAAACTTTTGTGTATGCTTATTTGGCATGCCTGAGTGTGTGTGTGCAGCTGCACAGAAAGTACCCTACTGGTGCTGAAAAGGTGAATAGATTGTAGAATAGCCAAAGAAGATGTAGAATTGTTATAAAACCTTTAAAATCTCTAAACAATCACAAGTAGGGCAGTTCATCACAGTTCATCCATTGCAACTGGATTGATGAAAGGTCACTTACACCTGTAGGCTACATTGTATTTGGGAAAAAGCAAAAGGTATCAGCATAATGTTATTTATTTATTTATTTTTTATTATGTATTTATAAACAAAACCATCTCTGTCAGTTCCATGCCGTTTTCAACAGCTATCAAAAAACAAAGGTCATTTTTTGGATGGATGGATTTTTGTGAATGTTTCTTCTTCTACATAAGATTTTAGTCATCTTTAGTTCATGTAATACTTTATTGTCAATGCACAAATTAAGTAACAGTAGTCTGAAATTGTATTGTTAATGCACAAATTAAGTAACAGTAGCCTAGTCTGAAACGAAATGCTGTTTTACATCTAACCAGTGGTGCAAATAACTGACATGTCCAAATGGGCCTTGATGAAATGCGCCGCTAGACTGTTCATACACATTTTAGCGGGCCAAAGTTGAAGAGCTTTTGTCCCGTTATTGTTAGTGCAAAATAGGCTGATTCATGTTCCCTTTGCATTGTTTAACTGAGGTCCATGGCTAGTCTGGCTTTCATCAGACCAAGCTCAATCTTTTAAGAAATCAAAAATAAATGGCGGGCAGATCAGGCTGGGTTCACCCAGCCTAGTCCATAGGCACCTGATATTGTTTAATTTTCCGATTGAGATATAGCCTTCACGCCTGGCTATTCTAAATGCAAAAATGCATCAGGAGTTATGACAAAACGGTAACTAACAAACTAGATCCTAATAGAAAGTTGTTAGCTTCCCTAAGCTACAGGTAGGATTATAAGGTAGGCCTATTGACAACATAAATTGTCAATAGGCTATGCCCTGATGACACAAATAAAATCTCCTTTGAAACCAATGGCTTACTTTACAATTATCAAGCGGACTTAAACTGTCATATCGTGGGCGAAAGTTGTAATAACATTCACGCAGAGCTCAATGAGTCAAGGAAAGCTGGCGAATGAAGTAGCCACTTCTAAATGGGACCCACTACAAAGTAGCTTAAGGTGTTTTGCTAAAGCAGCCATAATGAAATGAAGGTGTCATTGTTTGATACTTCACACACACGCAGCTTTTTAATTTCACAGACTACAACTACCAAGCTGTAATCAAAGCACATCCCGATTCCCCTCTCACACACCCTGCACGCACTTAAAACAAAATAAACAGGCGCCTCAGTCTCACGCATGTATAGGCAAACTGTATCAGACCGGTGTAACGTTGGTAAATCTTCCATTGCACAGAATGATTTTGTAGCACGTGCAATAAATGACAGTCGAAAGATACAAACAGTGCTGCTATACATTTGTTTATATAACCCGCATTTATAGTTTTCTACAAATGCAATAAAATCAAATGCCTCCATCACTCAACCAACCTACTTGGTAACATTACCTAGGTCCTTATTGATATTACAAGATTAACGCACCTGCAGTAAAAACCAAGCATGTCCGATAAACATCCTCAGATTTATTTCGCTTCAAGAAGAAATGGGAATTACACTTCATGTGAACATCGCCCTATCCTTATTAGATGTTAGCGCGTAAATTACAGTCCTTGTATGAAGTCCCATTGTTTTTTTCCAACCCACTTTAACTTCCAACAAAATTACGTCTCACTGCAACGATCATGCATCTAGTGGACAAGCGATAAACGACCAATACTGAAAATGCAGCCATGATGATGATGATGAATATTTATTTTGGCTTTCTTTTAATCCTACTGATTTTCATTTTTTTTTTTACCGGGGGCAAATCACAAATGAGTGATTATGAGCCAGGTTGATGTGGGCCCTTGAGACCAACATACCATAAAAGATTCACAGAGAACTGTGTCTGCCCTACCCTCCTTTTCGGGGTCCAGTCCAGCGGGGGCTGCAGATGAAAAACGAAAAAATGACGGTTCCATGCTATCCATGTGGGGGGTACATGCCCACCAAGTTTTGTGTACCCGGTCTTTCAGTGTCCCGAATCCTTGTTGGTGTCACGTCACTAAATGTACACATAAATTATTTTATTGTAAGGCCCCCATGAACGAAAGTACACAAAACTTGGCATGCATTCAGAGGGTGTCATAATGATCCTACACTTTTTAATTTTGTGCAGTTTTGACCTTGTCAGCCAGAGATATTGAGATGAAAACACCTAATTTTTTTGCTTTTTAATTTTTTAACTAGGTGGCGCTATACATGAAATAAGTGGTAATGGGATGGGTTGACATGCCCCCTTAAGACCAACATACAAAAAAGGTGGACCCCTAGGCCCTACGGTTCTCGAGATATTCACAGAAAACTGTCTCCGGCCACCTACAGGCCAGTTGGTGTATAGTAATATAAATTAATTTATATGAAAATGCAATCTACTGTTATCCGATTTCTTCTTATTATAGTGCATGAAAATGCACTGATATTCCAAAAGTCCAAACCCATAGACTTTATGGAAGCAATGTAGGCATATTTCCTGTTTAATTTTTTGTATTTCTATCCTAGAAATGACCACAACTAAGAGTGGGTACAAAAAGTTTTTGGAGCCACAGAGGGGGTCCTCCATCCCCAGGAATTCGAGGTGGAGACAGACAAAAGGAAGGACTCTGCAGACCAGACCAAGGTAGGCCTAAGTGCAGATGACTTTCTGATGACCCTAATTGTGCTGCATTTGAGTAATTGCAATATGACATAGGCTATGTATAAAAATTAGCTACACTCTAAATTTAACTCTAAACACACCTTTTTGGTAACACACTTCACAGTTTGTTTGTATAGGGCCCATAGATAGACCTATGTTTTGGTCTTTGCCTTACTTGTCTTGCTTTACAGGGAAACAGTTTGCAGGGAAACAGTTTGCAAACATGCCCAGAAGACATGGAATTGACTGACGCAGAGGAATTTGAAGAAAATGGCAGTTACTTTGATAATGCTACACCAGAAGTAAGTCCTGTGTACCTGAAAATGCTCCTCAGTCATCTGGTACTGTAGAAATGTAAAGTACGCCTAAATCACTGTTACACTAACTTCAAAAATCCTGAAGACATCATTCACAACATTGGCAAGAGGACATGGAATTAAGTGGCGCCCAGTCAAATGTAGGTTGACTGTACACATATTTGTCCATGTTCTTTTGATATCATTCACATCAATTAAATTGAATTAGGCCTAATTGTTATCCACTGATTTTACTGACAGGAATTTGAGGATGATGACAGTCACAATGATGCTAGAACAGAAGTAAGTCCTGTGCATAGATAGGCCTACACAACACTAGTCAGTAGTTGTCATCCAGTCTTATGGCATGGCCAGCCTGTACTGTATGAATGGCATTCTATACTGTAAAGTGTCCTTGGGTACATTGAAAGGCACTACAAATAAAATGTATTATTATTATTATCATCCATCTTCATACAGGAAAAGTAGGCTATGTTCATTCCCTAGCAAGCTTCTCTATTCAACTAGGGTGCCGGGAACAAAACAAAACATCACAATCTAACCACTTCATTTGAATTAATGGAATGTTATCTACTGTTGACAAGACAATGACACGACACCAGAAGTAAGTCCCGTATACCTGAAATGCTCTTCGGAGTAAAAAAAAAAAAAAAAAAAAAACAGAGATGTATCAGTTACATTAATCTAACCACTTCATTTGAATTAATGGAATGTTATCTACTGTTGACAGGAATTTGAAGAAGATGGCAGTTATGACACAGACTATGACGCGACACCAGAAGTAAGTCCTATCTATCTATCTGTCTGTCGGGCAAATGTGGCCTAATGGTTAGGTTTGAATCCCACCCTTACCTCTCCCTCCACCTCCATCCTTGAGCAAGGCACTTTAAACCACATTGCTCCAGGGACTGTCACTAATACTCTGTAAATAAACAATTGTAAGTTGCTTTGGATAAAAGCATCAACCAAGAGTAATGTTATCTATTTATCTATCTATCTATCTATCTATCTATCTATCTATCTAGGCCAGCAGCAGTGACACCAGCAGTGAGGCAACAAGAGCAGAATTTGAAAAGGATCCATTTCACATCTATGGAAGTTCACCAACATTAGGCAGGCCATTGTGTGACTTTGTTAATATAACAAAAGCTGAGGCTCTCCTGTTGATCCTGTCATTTGCAATGAGGCATTCACTTACTGGAGTTGCTATCGTTGACCTCTTGCAACTTATAAATGTATTATTTGGAATGAATGTACTTAACAGTTCAAAGCACCTTTTTCAAAAAGTTTTCGGAAAAATTACAGACATGCTTAATTTTCATTTTAATTGTCCCTTTTGCAATTCGTACATTGGTATTGTAAATTCCAGAAACACTGCAAATTGTCCAAATGTAACAACAAATTTAACACTAAAGATCTCAAGGAGAATTTTTTTCATTACTGTCCCCCTGGCTCCACAAATGCGCTGCATTCTTGAACAATTGGATCACACCGACATGCTAAATTACAGAAAATTCAGAAACAAAAATGGGTCAATTTCAGATATTTTAGATGGTGAAATGTACAGCAAATTATCAAGCCCTGGTCAAATTCTCCACGATGAACAAAATTTTTCCTACATTTTTAACACAGATGGTTGTCCGGTTTTTAATTCATCTCCTTTTTCAATCTGGCCAATCCATATATTAATAAATGAACTTCCACCCAAAGAGAGGGGGAAAAACATGGCACTAGCTGCTCCCTGGTTTGGCAAGGGGCATCCAAAAATGTGCAGTTATATAAATCATTTTGTTGAGGATGCAAAAATTCTATCTGAGAGAGGTGTTAAGTGGATGAAAAAATCTCATGATTGGGTTACCTCCAAAATTATAGACTTGTGTTGCATTGTGGACTCAGTGGCAAGACCTTTAATACAAAACACAACACAGTTCAACTGATATTTTGGGTGCAGTTGGTGTCTACATCCAGGACAGCAGGTATCAGGCCAAATTAAATATCCTTTGTCTGAAGTCAGTCATCCAGAAAGAAAGGAAAAACAAATGCTACATCACATGAAACGCGCCTTAGATGACAATTCAAGCTGCAAGGGAGTTAAAGGCCCATCTCCCTTGATAAATCTTCCACACTTTAACATTGTCTGGGGCTTCATCCCAGACTATATGCACTCTGTGCTGCTGGGTGTGAGTAGACAACTGACAGGGCTGTGGCTGTGTTCTGTTGGACGTTTCTTTTACATAGGTGACCCGACTTCAGTTGCAAAAGTAGATGACAAGTTACTCCAAATTCACCCTCCTACAAACATGCACCGTTTACCAAGATCCATCAAGGAAAGAAAATTTTGGAAAGCGTCTGAATGGCGTAATTGGCTATTGTTTTACTCCCTTCCCTGCTTAAGTTTAATTCTTCCCTCTAGGTTCATTCAACATTTTTCCAAATTAGTCCAGGCAATCTTCATATTACTGAAGTCTAATATTTACCCTCAAGAAATAAATGATGCTGACCTTTTGCTATTAGAATTTGTGTGTGGAGTCCAAGAGCTGTATGGTGAGGAACACATGACCTCAAATGTGCACTCCCTCCTCCATCTGGCTAAGAGTGTGAAGCTGTGGGGTCCTCTTTGGGCCCACAGTGCTTTTGTGTTTGAGTCTGCCAATGGAGAAATTTTAAAACTGGTCCAAGGGACACGAGGTGCAGCCACACAAATTATAGACAATTTTATATTAAGAAATACCCTATTAGTTTTTTCAAGAATTCATTCAATTAGAAACGATATTCTGAAATTTTGCCAAGATTTGACATCCTGCCCTAGGCTAAAAGAAGCAGAGGAATTTAATCGCACAACAGTTTTAGGAGAGGGGCTTTTCCACAAACTTAATTGTGAAGAGAGGGGACTCCTCCAGACACTTGGAGAGGTGGAGTCAGTGACCATTTATAAAAGAGCAATATGCCATGGTCTCAGACTAGATAGCCCAGATTATATGAGATGTAAAAAAACAAACAACTCAGTGGTACAATTGGAAAATAATACTTTTGGGGAAATCAATCAAATTTTCACCCACAACAATGAAGTGTATTTCCTAGTGAATCTTTATCATTGTCTGTCTAAAGTTGCCAACACCTCACACATAACAAAAATAAAATTCACAAACCGAAAAAGGGTGGTGTCACCAAATGCAATTACTGCAAAGTGTTTACTTATTAATTTTACTGATGATTTATACATATGTTTATTTCCCAACTGTTTTGAACGAGATTAAACACAGCATATTAACCAATTTTGTAACCAAAAATAACACCTGGATTTAGTTAATTTATTTGTATTTATTTATGTGTGTGAAATTATTATTGTGTATTATTGTATATTATTTATATGTATGTGCCTACTGTATGGCCAGTTTATGTATTTGTATTTATTTATGTGTGTGAAATGACACTACATTTCCTGTAACCAATGAGATAAATGGAAATAAATGACACACTAACAGACATTGTGCATTCATTATTACGGTCTGCCAGACCGGTTGTGAGCCGTTATTGGCTCTGTTGTACAGTAATAGCCATTTGAAATCTCAGACACCAGTTACATGGCAGTCACTAGTTGAAAGCCTAGTTCAACCATGCCAAACTGGTGAGCATGCATGTCTTAATGGTTCTACTGAATCAAACCAGTTACAGCCTACTGGTTTCATCTGTATCGAATTGGTGATAGCTCTATGTAGATCACACACACCAGTTAAATCCTACTGATTGCAACTGTATCGAACTGGTGAGTACTCTTATTCCAGTAGCTCTAATGGCTCTACTGGATCTGAACAGGTGTCAAAAGGTATTCTAACTGGACCAACCAGTAGAATTTTTCGAAAACCATTTGACACCAGTTCAAACCAATAGAGTCCAGTTTGAATTGTGCCACGAATTTCACATATGATGTGTGTGAATTTAAAAGATAATTTTTCACGTCAAGAAAGTACTGTTGTTTGATAGACTTCAAAAGTTATGTTGGTTTTGTCTTAATCCACTCAGTGGACTACATCTCTCGTCTCGAACGATGTACGTCACCAACGTAATGAAATGATAAGAGCTGTTATGCTAGTTAACGGTTGCATCTTGCTGCCTGCTATGTCACTTTACAGTATGTAATGTACAGTCTATGGACGAATACAACTTACCTGATGTGTTTAATCCTCTGACTCATGGTATTTTCTTCGGCAAGGAAAGCACAATTAAGACCTGTTGCTGGTATGCTTGTACAATCTAGTGTGGCTGTGAATGAGCTAAGGTCACTAGCGCACTGATGGGTTAGTAGTCGTTGGAATTACGATCTTTCACAATGTTGTAATTCAATAGTTCTGAAAACAAACTGCAAATGTCTTTACATTAAAAAATTGTCTTTAAAATTGACAAACATCATATGGGTAATTCAAGGCACAAGTCAACCGGGACAGAAAATAATTTATTTTTAAGCCATAGACTGCCGTTCAAATTTTTTTGAAAGATAGGTCCCATGGAGGCAAACGGAAGGGGCGGGACTTCGCCACTCTATTGTTAGCTAACGTTATTGTTACTTTCCCAACACTACAGTAACGTTAATCTGGCGTTTTCATACTGGTAACTGTTAGCATGCTATTGGTCTGATAGTTAATGTTAGTGTTATAAAACGATAACTTAAATCACTGATTCCATGATGGGTTTGTTCAACGTGGCTCAACCATTTTAACTGTTACTGTATAGAAACCAGAGCTAATTGAAATAGCTAATGAGCTAACTAACAGATTGCCATGTGCTAGCTAATGGGACATAGCATTTACGTTAACTTCACTTCACCCATATGCTGCAGAGAATAAAATATTCAACCAGCACGACGTTACCTTTGTAGTTAACGTTACAGTGTACTCTATTTTGGCAACCAACTGAGAAAAATGGATAGGTAACTCTTAGTTGAACTAGCCTAAATTGTGATTTTTGATATATATGTATTTTATGTAACGTTACCTCTATCAACAGGTGCATGATGCTTTTGCGTATTCAGTTCGTTGGCGAGCAAAAAGGTGTGAAGCTGTCAGAACCAACATTTGATGCTTTCTTGAAAGAAGGTGAGTAGGCTACATTACATTAAAGCAATATCTCACTCTATTTCAAGAGTAATACAGCATTAACCTATTATATTACGAAAACTAGTTAGGTCCTTAATCATTTCTGCTTAGGTCCATAATCATATGTTCAGACACATAAATTAGGATGCCTAATTTTGTCTTTAATATTTTTTGCGAATACATGAGGCTAACTTAAATAATTGTTATTTGATCTTTGATTTTGGTTGATACTAAAGGAGAATTCCGGTGTGATATTGACCTAAAGTGTATTGAAACATGATACCGAAAGTGTGAACGTGATGTGATAGCCCATCTCGCTTGTCTCATAGCCCATCTCGTTACCAACAGCTTTTCCCGCCTGCACTCCAAAATCAAATAAATCACTGTTTTAGTTACAAGGCTCAATGTATCTCCACACTTCATTGATAGACTTCGAGGGCTTTTAAAAGCAAACATTGGAACTTTGAAAAAGCACTGGTAGTTGTTGAAGTTTGATTGGTCATCAGGGATTTTGATGATTTTTTATTTTTCCCAAATAAGGCCAATATTTGGCAATTAGGATAACAAAAATAAACTAAAGAAAAAAAAAAAAAAAAAAATACTTCAATAAATGAAATAAAAATTGACATGATAGTCAAAAAAACAATACAACAATCGTGAGCCGCAATAATGTTTGACCTTAACAAGTCACCATAGCACAGAGAGCAAATAGGACTCATGTCCTGTCACTTACTGCTCTCCCTATAAACTGACTGACACAGTATAAATAGGCCTGAGAATCACCACTAAGATTGGCACATACCAACTCTAAACCAAAAGACAGGGGTGTTCCAGGTAATCCATCATGAAAAAGCTAATACAGCCATCACCAATCAATCTATTACACTAGAAATACATATAAAATATTGTAGCCAGGGACTACGCCCCCAATTGATTACATGGGCCGGCCCCATAATTTACATCACATGGCGTAAATCACTTCCTCATTTAGCCTAGGCCTTAAATCGCTATATGTAGCAGCATTTGGATGGTGCGGTGTTGCTCGGCTCTTTCTCGAATATAATCCCCGGTCGCTGCAAGGAAGGTAAGCCAGGGTTTATTTTGGTGTCCAGCAGGCGCCAGATATTAATGCCCCTTAATTCACATTTATGCATTCACTCATTAGATTGCAGTTTTGACGGTGAGCTCCCCAGCTTAACACTTTCGCCACATTCCTCCCTTGTCCTAAGCCCCTCGGTCTGCTGATAAGGTGCGTTTTAATTCTTTGAATTTTGACTAGATGATTCAGTGTGTGTGTGCTAGTTTTAATATTATATCCTGGGAATGGTTAACAGGTGGGTTCTGCACTCGACTGGTCGAATTGGCACTCAGTTTAAGCGTGGATGCAAGGTAATACCAGCATGTACTGTCATGGGTTGCATTGCGTATCTGTTGCTGTTCAAATGTAATGCTAATGCTACTCTGTTTGCCTTCAGGAAGAGCTACCTATTGCCATTGCTGTTTTGCCTTGTATTTTATTTATGATTTCTACAATTTGTTTTGTTTACGTGTACTATATCCCCACACAGACGCGGCTGTCTGGGCTGGCTGATTGTGGGTGATCTGTCTTGTTACGCCTGCATGTCCGTGGTGCTTTGAGAGGGGAAGTTTGTGTCTGCGTCTCTGATCATTTTATTGTTTGTTTTGTTTGTGACCAACTGTGTTCGCCTCTCGTAGATACAATTAAGCTGCATCAGCATCACCCTTAGTGGCTGTATATCGCCACAGCTGGGGATCGGTCGGGCCCACTGGTGGTTGGGTACTCTTTGCTCCTCCTTATTGGTCACCTGCATGCTTAGTGTGTTTCCTTGTAGCGCAGTTTGTGTACACTCTTAACTGCGTGTTTTGCACCACCCTTTGCTGTGAGTGTGGCTATCAGCGCATGTGCGTGTGTGTGACTATTTTTGCACAGGTAAATTGGTGTCTCTTCTGGGTGCTTTCCCTCCCTCCAGTGGCCCACCTGACATACTTTCCCAGCTGGTACAGTATTTCTTGTCCCTTTTTTACACAAGATACATGCATATTTATATTGGACTGTAAACTGTTGTGATTGTGCTTGATTGTAAACTACCTATTTAATGAACTAAATTTAGTGACATCTAATAAAATACATATATATTTTACTAACTATTTCCCTTCCAGCAGTTGATTTGCTTCCAAAAATATTAATAAAACTTTGCATGAACTTGAGAATTGGGTCTCTGCTCTCTCTGTCCATATGAGAACTTGTGTTTTAAGGTGTTATAATTGAGTAGGGTACATTTCCCAGTTTCCCTCTGGGTGGCGTAGTCGGGTTCCTTTGCGTGACTTTGGACTCTTATGGGCCCTGGTCACAATATCATTAGTCACCATGCTCCATTTGACATAGTCAAAACGTATATGAAACAGCTAAAAATATAAATTCACTAAACTATGAATCACTTCCGGTTGACCCGGAGGTTTCAACGATATTTAAACTGGACATTCGCGGCACACATTCTTTTATACAAACAAGACGAGACAAGACGAAACACCGGTAAGACAAACATAATGCTGTGATAACACATGTATCTATTGAGCTAAAAATAAACGGAACAGTTAAGACAAAGACATCTGTGTTGCGTGGTTATTTTAATTTTAACAGAATATGTGACGTGAATAGTAAATGATTGTAAACAGTAAGCGATGTAATGATAGTTGTTGGTAGCATGCAATAAATCACCGTAGTGTTTGATGGTATGTCGACTAGTTAAACAGCTACGGGATTACGGCAGAGGTGTATGATGAATGACAATGTTAACAAAGGATTTTAAAACTAGTATGGAGGTGAACTGAACACATAGACACGTCAGACAAACACACACAGGTAACAATGACACTCAGTCCGTTTGTATACTAAAGGTAGCGCCTCGCTACCGTGACGGTGGGTATGCACCCGTCACAGTAGTTTACTTACAAGACGATTTATACAGACAGTACAGTGGGCAGTGCTTCGATGTGACCAGCTTCACTCGCGGTCCGCGTGTGGGATCACGCGACTTTAATTTGTATTTTCCCAGTGTGACGCTGCAACAACCCAAACAACCGGTAGATGGCTCAAGTGAGCAGGGTGTCTCGTAAAAAGAAATGGAGCCTGGAAAACCCTACACAGACTTCACTACAAACTTTAGCAGACTGGTTTAGAAATAATTTAATAGCCATAAATATGCCTGCCCTGCCCTAATAAAGAAATATTTGGTTAACTGCGAGTGAATCCCGTTTGCAGCCGTAGAAGAAACGCAGGACAAATTAAACATTCTGGTTTTCTCCGAGTGCAACGATGATAGACAGACATCATTTGGACAAAATGTAGAGCATATTAACCTCTGTTGCTCAGCCAAATGCCTTCCTGTTACGTCCTGTTATCACGGACTTACAGGCGATAAACGATTTTTAATGGTCACAAGTTTACTTCATTAGCGGTTTATTTTTTTGATTATTAAAGAGTGTTTTTCATTTAAAGGTTTGACTTCGTGCTTATTCAGTAGAGCATTTAGTGCTCTTCCCAGTCCCAGACGTTCACATTGCATGTTTGTTTGTAATGGATGCAACCGCGAGATACGTTTGTCATAGGCGCCGATACCGTGGATGCTCCGTCTCTCGGGCACCCACTGAAAACATCGAGCACCCACGTATGTGACAGCTTACAGTCCCGGCTAAATTTACATTCATTTAAAATCAAACATTGCAGTTTATGTTAAATTCAGCATCTCTCATAATGTGATTGGATATGTTGCTGTCAATTCCCTACTTCATATACTAACCACCAATGAGAGCGCCTCTCGTATGAAAATTCCTGACACTTCCCAACTGAAGAATTAACGCATAAGGCTTTGTCGGGTCTTCAGCCCGAATGTTTAAAATGTATATAGCCCTGAATATCATTTTTAAAAGTAGTCTGACAAAGCTTATTGTTTTGTGACACAACTAAACACTGGTACCTCATAGAACGCCTATAACATAGCCTAGGTGGTCGCAACTCACAAAAAGTAAGCAGATAGAAAGAACTCACGCAAATCTAGCCTACAACACGCAGACAGCTTTATGCAAGGGGAGAGAGGCAAGCAAGACTGTGCTTTATGATTGTTGCCTTCTGATGGTATCTTGCTAATTCACTGAACTGCATTAGGTGACACAAATGGTATTGCCTTTATCTTATAACTCCTTGTCTGAGCCACTACCAGGCCTATGGTTTTAAAAGTCAGATGTTCCCTGACAAAGACATTCGAAAATTAAGAATGTTTATTGACTTGAAAAAATAACCTAATTTTTGCAAACTCCCTTCATTCAACCCTTTGAAGACATCGCGGGTGTGGTGCGCTATGTAGATCGTTTCTCGCACCATTTAATTTCTCAGAATTTAGGTCTACTAGGCCTACAATAACGCCATCACCAAATACATCTTTTATTTTTTAGTTGATCAACCACAAAGACTAGCATAGGCCTACTGTGCACAGTGCACTGACGACTGTAGCAGCCCAACATAACCAGTTGTTGTAGATGAGAGGCAACCCTTTGTTTCAGATAGCCTGGACAACATGTTACCTGGGTGTTGCCTACATTATTAATTAATGGTAGGCTACAATAGTTAATTGATTCACAGAACATATTAGTTGGCTCAAAGAGTAGGGAATCAGGATGGAGAGTCACGCTGTGTTTGCTTTTCAGGATCGAATCCAGTTTAATGCTAGTTTTCAAAACATATATTTTTTACATGTCTTTTGTCCGAGTGGCTGTAATGTAGCCGAGCTCATGGCGTATGAAAAGCGACTTCAAACCGCCTAAAACAACTTGTTTGTGAATGTCTGACAACTGCTGCAGCGCATGCACGCACGCTAAAGGAAACCAGTAGGTGGAGAAACCAGAAGGCACACAACACCGAACGATTTTAAGGCTATTTCAGCATAGCCTACTCAATGGTGCTATTTCACACGATTATAGCGACCCCCACTCACCGGGGTTAGGTGGAAGGTGTTAATAGACGATTGGCGTAGCCTACAGTGGACTAGGGCTGTCAAAAGGCTTGGCCTCACAGATGCGCTCGTGCCTTAAATGGCAATACAAATCTTCACGATAGGCCTATTAACTGGCCGCCCGATTCACGTTGGCTGGGGGGCAGGGGGGGGCCATCAAACATTTGTTCCCAAGGGTCTATGAATTGTTAACCCGACCCTTCCCCCAACAAACGCAACTTTCCACCTCTGAGATAGCTGAAAAGAAGTCTAGAGGACTCCTAACTCACTAGACCTACTTACTGTAGGCTCGCAAAACCACAAGCCTACATTCGACAGGCCTTCTGTTGAAGAATTTTATATAAATCCTGCGCTAACAGTAATCCTCCTACCCCACAGCTGTGGATAGTGTGGCATGCTCACGCTTTATGTCTCCTTCTTGCAAACTAGGCCTATAGCCCAACCATTTACGTCTTCAAAAAATAACAACTTGCCAGATATGCCTTCATAAATTTGGGCTTCATTCAGCATTTTGTTCTTCCACTGCCTGCTGCATCCTTTCTGTTTGTATTGTTTAGAAAATGTTTGACGTCTTGAGTTAATGCATTAAACATTGTTTGCTGGTAACCAGCCACAAATAGCCTACAGATTCTTGCGTGCGTTCTCGCCAAAATGTGCCCGTTCTATAGGCTATCCAAGTGCATAATTCTGCGGCATAAAGCAGATGTATTTGTGTATTGTACAGAAAAATAAAAATAACCTGTCAAGCAGTCAATTAACTACATTACAGTCAATAAGTAGTGCAAATTATGAAACCAAAACGTGGGTCATAGTTGTCTAAGCCTCTGCTGTGAGGCCAAACCCATGAACAAAGACGCATTGATATCTGCAATAGTTTTTTTTTTTTTTAAAACAAGCTCACAGCCGAAAAGTCATACTGAAGGGAGAGGCAACTGGCATGTGATCTCCCACGGACCAATGGATGTACAAGTTTTCTCCTGTGCCTACGATATTTAATCCAGTGTTTTGTCAAGTTGCAAAATGCTATTTGTTTTAACGAATTTTAGTATGAAGTACTTTTTGTATAGGTATCTTAATTGCTTTATACTCAATACTTGACCAATGGCTATTGCATCTGTCTATTGAAAGTGAGAATGTGGCATGTGATATACTAGGCTTCATAAAATAAAATAAACAGATTGCTAATGGCCTACAAGCTGATCTGGGGGCGTTTCCCCGTGAAACTACGGAGGTTAGCTTTTACTAACAGGATGCATCGCTCAACTAACCAACATGTAAGTTACGACTGTTTCCCCAAAACTGTCGTGATTTACATAGTACTGTAAGTTTGGACCATGATAGTTTCCAAACTTCAGTAGTCTGGACTAAGGTGGTTAATGACGTTTAGTAGCACGTGAACGGGCACCTGCACATACTTCTGTGGCGATTATGCGTTAAGGCAGATGACAGCCGCCGCACAGCAGTTACCAGTCCCCTGTCCAAGAGTTCGAATCTGGGTTAAGACAACAATATTGACATCGTTGTTTACCTAAGTTTATCTTTTGTGCAGATCATATTATCAAAATCAGAATCAGCCTTCTTGGCTTGGTTTGCGTAAACTAACAAGGACCCCCCTCCTCCATGAAAATCAAAGGCTACATATTCTCAGCTGACTCGTCAAAAAGTGCGCACCACCTTATTATTATCTGCAAGTGTGTGACTTTTACGTGCACATGGCTGCAAATTGACTTAATTTATGTATTTTCTGCCTTGGGCATTTTAAAATATGGATGTATGGTGGTTAGAAGTGTAAATATCAATTAGAAACCTAAATATATTTATAATTATTCATTTGCAAACAAATAACTGGCGCCAGGGACATCTTTGACATGAAGATCCCTGAACTATGCTTCTAGCATTCTACCACAGGTCGAGAGGTGTAGTTGTAACTACACAACTTTACGATAGTGGTTGGCGAACGTCATTGCTACTATGGTTTTGGGAAACACTAACGTGTGGAACGATGCATTGACTATGTAAGTTCCAAATATGAATGTAATTCTGCGGCATAAAGCAGATGTATTTGTTTATTGTACAGAAAAATAAAATGACATGTCAAGCAGTCAATTGACTACATTGCAGTCAAGAAGTAGGGCAAATTCATTTACTAAACCAAAACGTGGGTCATAGTTGTCTAAGCCTCTATTGGCGTAGCCTGTTAAAAACGCCGCCAGATAGTATTAAATCGGCAACAACATTGTTTTCTGCAGAAGCCTACCCAAGGCTACAGATTAATTCTGAACAGTTATTTCTCTACTGGCTCAATTATCACACCACTGTTTTGATTTGGCGTAAGTTGCGTTAACCCCAACACTGACAATAATGTAGACAGCAAATTTCGATTTCGATTTTTACCACCACCGTGTAGTCAAGCCTTAAGCCATACCCAAGTAGCCTAAATCGAGGTAATGTTTAATTATGCATGATTTATTTTGTTATTGAATTCGTAGGCTGGGATTACTCTCGGCAACAATTATGTTTAATGGTAGATCCTGCTTTTTCACAAGGGACCGCAGGCAGAGCGATGTACAGTGGTAGAGCCGACGACAGTGGCTGAAAGTGGTACTAAAGCTTCACGCAGCTTCACGCCGCTGTAATTCGCGAATGAAGTGGTCATTTGAAAGCGATGCCCACTGTATCTTCACGAAGTTTAGCGTTTGCAGCCATCTTGAATTTAGTCATGATAAGTCGAGCGACGAGTAAGAATGAACAGGTATGATAAGGATCAGAATCCAAAAATAATTCAGTGGAAATGCATGGATTCCAGTTGCTGCTACTGGAAGAAACTGGAATCCATGCATTTCCACTGAATTATTTTGGAATCTGATCCCTTATCATACCTGTTCATTCTACTGCTGTTCGACTTATCGTGACTAAATTCAAGATGGCTGCAAACGCTAACCTTCGCGAAGATACTGTCTGTATAAATCGCCTTGTAAGTAAACTACCAGTGCTTTTTCAAAGTTCTCAATGTCTCGCTTTAAATGTCAGGGCCCTCAGAAGTCTACCAATGAAGTGTGGAGATACATTGAGCCCTCGTAAATGGGTGTAAAACAGTGATTTATTTGCATGGCTAGCCCGATGCGAAGCACCACTATTGAAAAAGCTGTTGGTAGCATCGGCTAACTAGCCAGATTTTGGAGTGCAGGGGACAAGCAGAGATGGGCTATGAGACATACGCTCACACTCAGTATCATGTTTCAATACACTTTAGGTCAATATCACACCGGAATTCTCCTTTAAGTTGGTGGGCCAGGCCATAGTCGACAACCCTTCACCTATGACAAAGTGCCATCTGATGAGATGATGAAAACGACCTTCATTTATCGGCAAGCAATGGTCAATGATGAAAACAAATCATCAGATGTCTTATTGGTCTTCCTGCGATTTCTGGACACACGGGGACTGGTACGACATCTCAATTCACTGCATCACTAAAATATCCAATGCAGCATCAGGTATCACTCATCACTCCTGTCTATGTGTGTTGCATTGCAGATAGAACAGGATTTCAGACTTCTGTTTGGTGAGACAACGGCCAACAAATCCTTGGAGAGGTGGCCAACCACTTTCAAAGCAAAAGTAATAAAGGAGAGCCATGGACTTGTACCCACCACAGAACTCTTGGACTTGATGCACAATGCTGAGTCAGCTGCTCAAGTTGAGAATGGTAAGAATCGAACCTTTTTACTTCATATTGTTGATTATGTAGGTCTGCAGTACACATTTTGGTAATTGTGCAAGTTCTCAATTGAATACTATTATGGCATAATGTTAACCAGATGTTTCTTTACTTATTTGTAGGCTTGGACAGTGACATGTCTGCCATCTTGCTGCTGCTACATCTGCTACCACCATCTGCACAAGGTCGAAAGAGGTCGGGAAAGATGTCTGCATCTCAAGCTATAGATCAGCTCATCAGATTTCAAAAGGTAGGCTGGCAGTTAAATATATTTCCCATCACTTCAATCTCATGCACAGTTTGAGGAGAGCTGGTTCATTGTGAGATTAGTCACTAAAACAATTCTGTTGAATTTATTTTGTTGTAGGTTGGAACCAGTGTGCATCAGCATCTAGACAACATCACCCAAAGTACTCAGCCCTACCTTCTCGCCCAGGGATCCACACAGAGCAGCATTCACTCCTACTTCATTGAGATTGACAAGCATGCGCTTCCATGCAAGGCAACGGGTTCAGTGGGAGCTTTTGACGAACTCTTTAAAGCCCATTACGTCTTTGGTATGTTGTTTTTCCTTGAGCAGCTTTTTCACTTTTGTGCAAACAACTTTAACATCAATCTGGGGGAAACAAAGGAGACTCCAAGAGTTGCCGAGTTGTGAGAAAGAATTGTGCATTAGTTGAGATGTGTTTCCTTTGCAAGTACAAAAAACTCTTTGCGAAAGTGATAAAGGAAGTCCTTGTCTTTTCTTTGGTAAGCATTTATTTTTAAATGTTATATTATTTTTGTAATATAATAATATTTTGTAACAATAAATGCTGGTGCTGTCATTTTGTGTTATTGTTTTTCTCTTTTCATTAGTTCCATTATTGTAATTCAGTAACACTGCATCAGAAGATTTACATTAAAAAAATAACACTGTAGAGAAATGAAAAGTAAATATTATTACACTTTAAAGTGTACTTGTTTTTAATTAAATGTGTAGTTAAATTAACTCTATGAAGTGTAATCACATTACTCTTAACAGTGTAATTCAACTACAGTGTTAAATATTTTTACACAGGTCATTGTTGATTTTTACACAATATTGAGTAGAATTAACTCACTGACACTGGCCATAGAGTAAATTTTACACTAATTTCGAGTGGGACCCAATTTTATCTGAAACAGAGTTAATTTCAACTCTATAGGAGTTAAATTAACACTTCTGTTTTTACTGTGTAGTGTTGCAGTGTTTTCTTCATGACTTTGAGGCAATCTGTATCTCTGATGTTCTCTCCCCAAACATAACGTTGGGGGCTGCCACAAACTCTCCCTGGTCTGTCTTTTAAAGCGTGTCTGTCACCTCACACCCAGGACCTCTCCAAATATTCTCTTTCTCCCTTTTCTCTCTTAACTCCTTCCTTTAAGCCTGAGGGACGTGATTAGCTCGTTTTCCCCCCGTCACGACCTTCCGGTTTACCCACCTTCTGCGCGTCCCCACCCTGCCGTCGCCCGAGTCCGCGCTGTACCCATAATTAAGAAATGAATCCCAGCTGGGCCCAATTAGGATAGCTCCAGAAGCGCTGTTTGTCCTGGCCCGGCAAAAAAAAACGCTAGCCTGGAGACTCATCTCACTTTCATTTGTCTCATTTGTAGGGGAGCACAATGGACCGGTGGAGCACACAATGGCATCGTATCAACCCCCGAGGTAGACTGGCATAAAGAGAGTGGGGAGACAGGAGGAGAGGAAGGGGTGGTGGTGGTGGAGGTGGATGGGTGGGGCGGTGGGGTTGGGACTGAACCAGGGGGAGTACCCGTGTTCCGTGGCTGTGGCCGTTTGTTGGTGCGCGCGCTCTGAAGCCGTTGCCAAAACGAAAACAAAGCTTTGTGCCGAGTTAGGGAGCACTCGTTTGGAGGCACAATGAGTCTTGCTGGCTCCCATCTGCAGTTAAATGCTTCAAGGGCTTGCTATTCCTGGTGAACGACTGTAGTACATTGTGGCGACGGTACACTAATATGCATTAATGATTATAAACTGAGCTGCTTCTCACTAAAAACCTGGCAAACATACGCCTGGGCCCTCCGTGCCCCAGCCACACACTGCTCATAAAAAAGAGAAAAAGAAAGAAGAAGAATAAAAAAAACAAGACGTGCCCAGGAACAAGCAATATCAAATAGAGGGTGTCCAACTTCCCTTGCTCCCAGAGTACACTTTCTGCATGGGTAAATTCATGAAGTATTAATGTACGAGAACCTTGCGAAAAGGTGCGATTCAGTTAAAAAAAAAAAGAAGCATTAACCTTTTGGAATTATTTGTCATATATAATTGAATGCAAACACATGTGCCATATTGTTTAAATTATGAATCAGATGTCTGAACATTTTTCAGTACAATGAAATATTCATGCAATTTCTATGAATTATGAAGTGCTTAGCCTCCATGTTTCAGATATGTAATGTACATCAACATGTGTGTGTATATGCTTCCCTACTTACGCATGTGTGTGTGTGTGTGTGTGTGTGTGAGTGTCTGTTCTCCTTGCTTATGATGTTTAGTGGTTCACTGGTCACACCACACTCACCGCAATGCATTATTTTCAAGCATACTATTATTCATTTGTTTGCGTGAATACAAACACTCATTGTTATCCCAGCACTTGATCAAGAATAAAATGAGAATCATTCTTATTAAAGATCTGAAATGGAAAATAGTACACTGAAGGATGGCAATGTAATGACTTAGCATTATTCATTATAGAGTATGCATGACTGGGGAGCATCTTAGCAGGCCCTCCCTTCTATCTCCTGGATGCTAAAGAGGGCCTTTGCAGCGCTTCCACACTGCACACGGTCATGCTCCGGAGATTGTATATTAAATCTCCGCACCTGCAGGGACCTGCATTTATGAAGAGTGCACACAGCACACTGGCTCTTTTTTATTTTATTTTAAAGACATATGATCTGTTATTAATAAACACAAGGAGGAAACATAGGAGGAGAAGAGATGGGATTTTAAAGAGGCCCTTTAAAGCCTTAACAGGTCAGCTTTATGAATTCATATTTACTCTTCACAATAACACAGAGGCTTTTTTATGAGGGCCATTTTTTCACCCTCTCCCTTTCTCACTCCTCCTCACTCCTCAAACACACAACACACACACACACATACATGCCCACACTCACACCCTCAGACACACACTCTCTTTCTCTCTCTCTCTCTCTCTCTCTCTCTCTCTCTCTCAAACACACACACACACTGCCCGTGTTGTGAATTATTAGTTTTTTATTAGACGGTGTCAGTGGGCTGGCTAAGGGACAGTCAGCATTTTGGACCTGTCCTGTCTATATAAATAAAGCCAAAGGGTGAGTAAGGCAGATCTGTCATTGGTTATGTATTAAAACTGAGGAAGAGCGTGTCACATATATACTATATGAACTGTGGACACACGGAGATGAAAGCTGCAGGGTGCGAATCTAACCCTTTTATGGCAGGAAGTCCTCCCCTAGCGAAGAACGAGAGATAGAGAGAGAGATAGGTAGATATATATAGAGAGAGTGTCAAATGGAGGGAGGGAGAAGGTAGGGAGGGAGGTATAGGGATGAGCGATGAACTGTTGTGGTGGTGGTGGTGGTTTGGCGAGGGGGGAGGGGAGGAGTGAGAGAGAGAAAATCTTTCGTCCTAATGTGGAGCTTGTTTCTCTTGTTGTTTCTTGCAGAGCCTGATTTCCCCTGGGCTTGGGAACATGACATTAATTGGTCATTGTGAAAAGATTACACTAAATGGGGGAAGTTGTGGGTGGTGGTGGTGGGGGGCTGTTGGAGGGACGGGGGGTTTAGGTGCATTCAATTTGAGAGGCGCATAAAAGGCTCCCCGCCGTGCGGCCCCACACTAGGACGACATTGACCCGCAGCACCGGCCGTGAATAACCTATTGTTGCTGCCAATCGATCGGCACACAATGCGGGACAGCGCCGGCCTGGTGATTTGTGAATGACGGTGAAGGTCACAGAGCTCCGGCTGGGATTCACCCCCACCACCACCACAACTTTCCTTTTAGGTCTTTTCGCCCACACCCACCACCCACGCCACACACCCACGCTCCACCTCAGTCCTTGGGTCAGGTGTCTGAGAGAGAGCCTAATGAAACTGAATGAGCCCAGACCGCCGGAGCGGGCGAGCATCTCGACACCCACTGGTGTGCACTCATCCACCTGACCCGTGGGAGTCGTTAACAATGACTTCAAATGTGATTACTGATTCACACAGGGAGAAAATGTAGAAAAAGAGGACTTCACTTAACAGTGGCCTTGTAGTGTTTTTTAAATACTGCTCTGTATAAACTGTAAGCACAAACATCTATGTTTATCATGTGATGTTTGAAATTGATGAGCTTTTATGTTTAAAACACTGAAACCTTACCCAAATCCAAAATTTTCTGTAAATATCCTCATCTGTTCAGGTCTGCTGATAATTTATCTGTGCATGCTTCTCAGACCTCATGTATTTGTAAAGCAGGGGAATAGGTAGGGGCAGGTGATTTCCTCCTTTGTTACTCCTATTTCAGGTTGACAGGAGTGGGGTGGGGGAAGCCAGCACCCATTTCAAGTTTATGGGATAAACAGGCAAAGAGGCAGAGGGAGGGAGGGAGGGTTGGGAGTGGCAGAGATCCCACACCAGGCCGGGAACAGGAGCGCAGGAGAGGAAATGAAGGAGGAGAGTGAGTAAATAGCCTGTCTCCTCTTAGTCTGTCCCTTATCCCTCTCTCCCTTCTCTCTCTCTCTCTCTGTCTCCTCTCCCTGTCTCTCTCTCTTTCTCTCTCAACACGTTTTGGTGATGGCTGCATGCATAAAACAGAGGGAGGGAGATTAATGACGGCGTGATCCCACTGAGGATAATCCAGACGGCCCAATGTGAGTGCCCCCCCCCCCTGCCCTCAACCACAACAAACAAATCCAACCTCCGCACACACACCCCCTCCACTCCCCCAGATGAATACTGCATGGGATCCCAGGTCAAGGGCGAGGCAGGCGCGGTTTAAAGACTTTCTTATCAGCCAGAAGGGGAGAGATGGGGGATGCATTGGGTTTGGGGTTGGTGGAACCGGAGAATGGCGGGGTGGGGTTGGGTGGATGCTGGGGATCTTGGCGGGGTGTGGTGTGTGTGTGTGTGTGTGTGTGCCGGTGTGGGGGCGTGGGGGGTGTGAACCTCTGGGGAGCTGCTGCACATCTCCAAGGGGTCGCAGGTGAAAGCAGGGGGTATTGGGGAAATAGAGAGGTGCAGACACAAGGGAGATGGAGAGGGGAGAGATGGCAGTAATTTAGCAGGAAAAAATGGAAGAGGTAGTCATCTGTGATCTACACTTGACCCTTATGACAATAATGTGCATGGGATATGCTACTGAAGTGCCACAGACTAACCTATTGGCAGAGTGTTGACGTATGACATCAATAGTGCATATAGATAGAATGAATAAACAACAAAAAATAAACCAAGTGAGAATTTTGATTTGTGGTAAGGGTGCTACTTGAAAAATAAAAAAGTACTTGATCAAAGCCATAGCAAAGCACACTCTGTGTTTACGCATGCATCAACACATTTCTTGAATTCTACTCATTTGGATTGAATCTCTTCATGACAAAAAATGTATGAATATGTTTTACAGAGAAATTGGAAAATTATAAAAGCTTATAAAATGCCACAAGTCAGATGGTCTATTAGAGGAAGAAAACGCACTTGCTAAAGACGTTTGCTAGCAGGACATTTCCCATGTTGGGTAACTTAGGAACACATGTTTAATCTCATGTGGATTTAGGTCTAAGGTAGAGCACAAATGACTTTCTTTAGTTGTGCCTGCCTCCTACAACAATACAGTTCCTAGTCCTTGTACCACGTTATCCACTTACCAACCACACGCCATCAGGAGCTTTTTTAAAAAGACCTGATTGCATTTAACCTGATGGGACCTGAGTTGGATCAATGGCCACCCACGGCCATCTCCACCCCAACACACACACACACACACACACTCACTCACTCACACTCACACAGAAAAACACGGCCTATCTACACACACTCTGCTCACCGTGACATGCACACACACACACACACACACACACACACACACACACACACAGCATCCAATATTGCCTGCGAGATTAAAGGCACATAAAGGCCGGTGGAGACAAAGGTGACAGCTCCCCCTTTGAAATGGCGAGAGCACGGCCTGACATGAAATGAGTGGGTGAGCATCAGGGCAAACAAAAGGGGAGAGCGGTGGCCCGGGAGCCAGCACTGGAGAGTGGACAGGGGGGGCAATGAGGGGGGTGGGGGTGGTGGAGGAGGAGGAAGGGAGCGGGAAAGAGAGAGAGAGAGAGCGCCTGCCCGGACTGCCTGGGACCTGCCCAGGGAGCAGGGCCTTTAATTAAAAGGATTATATGGTGGAGCGGAGCCTGTCTGTGCCCCGAGATTGAGTATAGTAATGAAACCCATCAGAGAGCGAACAGAGCCGACAGGAGGAGGAAGAGGAGGAGGAAGAGGAGAGAGAGATAAAGGAGGAGAAGAGAAGAGAGAGAGAGGGGGGAGAGAGTGGACGAGGGAGGAGGAGGGGGAGCTGTGTGAGCTAACACAGTGAAACAAAAGAGATTAGTAGGGGAAGGTAGTAATAGAAACGGCTTGAAGAGAGGGAAAGAGAGAAAGACAGAGAGCGAGAGAGAGAGATCTGAGGAACTAGAGGCTACACTAGAGGAATGCCATGTCCAAAGCACCAGTGACATTATGTATGGCCTCACAGACAGGCATTTCCAGGGGATTACATTTGATGAGGTTTCATCGACTCCCCGAACAAAAAAGGCGCAGCGCTGATATCCTTCCCCAATCACCATCCTCTATCCTCACATCAAGATCCCCATCTCCATTACCAGTGCAGCATTTTAATACAGTCTTAATTGAGTTAGCTTGACCATATCTAACTCTATCTAACTCCATATCGTGTGGACAGGATAAACATCCGTGTGGCTTCCTGATGCTGCGCATGAAGTTTTATATTCGACATAACATAGCTTACTGGACACAGTAACTTGGCATTTCATTGTTCGTCGAGCAGCAAGCACACAGTAATGAAGTGCTGTCTTCCGAGCTTTACAGACAGTTTTTACAAGTCACAGTGGCGACACTGACACCGAGTTTGAATCTCAGTCTGCACGTCTCTGGTTTTGGATACTGAAGGTCCGCAATAAAAAACGAGGGTAATAGAATTCGCCAGAAGAGTTGGAAGGGTGTGTGTGTGTGTGTGTGTGTGTGTGTGGGGAGGTGGATGTCGTCCGCATGACATTGAGATGCTCTTTTACCTCTGTCGGCATGGAAATCTGAAATAACTCCCTCTTTTCGCTGAGATTTATTTTCGACTCGTGTCACTTCTGTCTAATGACTTTTTTTTCCCCAGGCTTCATTTTGAGGTCAATTTCTCACCTGCGTGTCAAACAAATACAACTTTCTCTCTCAGAGTGTTGTCATAAACAGCAGACAACTGTTCCCCGGACGCACCCGCCCGTTATAAATAACCAACTTACAAATCTTATTTCTGGCATTACAACAATGATGCGATGGAAGGAAATAATCACTTTGGCTCGTAGTCTGCCCCCTCAAAGGGTTTGTTGGGAGATAGATGATGTGTATTTTGATAATAAACTGCCTCAGCATCTCTAATTGGCCTCTATTCCCCTCTGTCATACTGTAGCGCAAACAGCTCATTTGTGAAGCTGAGGACGTGCAATGGGAATGTGTATGTGTGTGTGTGTGTGTGTGGTTGTTTGTGTGTGTGTATATGTGTGTGTAGGTGGCTTGTGAGTGTGTGTGTGTGTGAGAGAGAGAGAGAGAGAGGGAGGGGCACCGCTGGGTTTCTCAGCCCCCCTGTGGAGCGACGCTTAATGTCTGATTATTTTTAGCAGGCAGAGATCTCCACTGTTTCCCCAGCGTGCGTAGCCTCACAGCTGTGTGTGTTTGTGTGTGTGTGTGTGTGTGGGGTGGGTGGGTGAGTGGGTTGAGGTTATATGGTGGTCAAGCTCACGGAGTGCCCACTTTGCCCCTCTGTGCCCATGCTATGGCCCCTGCTTAACTCATAGTGAGATAATCCGGGGCAAATGTAAGCCCCAGCGCTGGTTAGTCCACGGCTATTGCTCGTAGAGCTCTCCCCCCAGGGGAAAGGGCTATTTGGGGGTATTCTGTCTTGCGAGAACCTTGAAACATATTCTTAAATTGGATTACAGCTATTTTAAGTGTTCACCTCTCTATCAATAATCAGATGGCATTTACTGGCATTGAATGATGCACCCTGTAGTTTCATTTGGCCGAGTTCACATACTTTCTTGATACTTTTAAGTTTTTGAAATTATGATGAGAGTATCTTCTGAAAACTATCTGATCAGTGCCCAAGACACCCCAGTAATTATTTTCCACCAAAAGTGTGCTCTTGAAAACATCTATCTCAAAGTTGTTCATGTGGAAACCCGACTGGTGATACATCAACCAAGCTTAGGAAAGCTACTTTATAGAATAAAGCAAAGTATTAATTGGCATTGCATGCTAATTAAGTTTTAATTAATGAGGTTCAATGTTACTTCAATGACTCTGTGTGCATTTTACTGAGTTAGCAATATACATACACATATATATATATATATATATATATATATATATATATATATATATATATATATATAGGGACACTTTGCGAGTTCAAACATATGCCAG
The DNA here is from genome assembly GCF_017589495.1 of Alosa alosa. Classification (NCBI taxonomy): domain Eukaryota; kingdom Metazoa; phylum Chordata; class Actinopteri; order Clupeiformes; family Clupeidae; genus Alosa; species Alosa alosa. The sequence continues at coordinate 28,058,348 of NC_063200.1, read as the reverse complement.
ACTTTTTCATATTATTTCATGGACGTTCACACACATACAAACACTCTCACACACACATACACACACACACACATACACACATTTGCGTGTGATAAAGGGAAGTGGAAAAGGCTGGCATGCTGATATCGTTGTGGGGCGTTATTCCCACACACAGTCACCCATCAGCACCGGAGCAGCGCTCCATGCCGGCCTCCCAGATTAACACTTATCTCGGCCCGCCGCCAAGCCCACAGCACCGCTGCCCAACTCCAACCCCACCAACACCCCCACACCTGCCTCTACCCTGCGACCGACCGCCGCAAATAAATTAGATGGGAAGGAAGCCATCCAAGCTACAACGGCGGATCACGGTCCCTGTATTCAGCATCAGTCACGTCCAACCCAGAGCACACACACACAAACTCACTTACATTAACACACACACACACACACACACACACACACACACACACACACACATTAACATATATACTCCTCAACCCCAAGTCTCCTCTTTGGTGGTTTTCATCTGACTACAAAAAAGTTTTGCTGGCAGCGAAACATTAATTTTTTAGATTGCTATTGATGAGGAGGGAGTGACACTTGAGTATCTGTGAAACAGCCAGTCACAGTTGTCATTGTTGAGAAGACGAGACACTAAGAGAGAGAGAGAGAGGGGGGGGAGAGAGAGAGAGATAATCTATCATATATTAATGTTTTAATGTTATGGAATAAATGATGGATTGGAAGCGAATGCTTGAAAAATTAATGGTCAAGGTCACCAGCTCTTTTGGATATTAGCCGATAGCCTCTCTTTTGAAAAGTCACTCGTGCCTGTAAAAGAGGAGAGGGTTGACATATGCTCTATAATTCATCTGAAAAAGTCTCTCTCTCTCTCTCTCTCCATCCAGTTCTTTAAGCTTGTGGATAACCGTGGAGCGGAAAAAGAGCAAAGTGACTGAAGCTTATGCATGCCGCAGAATCTTCCAGAACAAATCCACATTGTTTGATACCCATAAACGAGAATAAAAAAAGGGTACAAGGCAGATGTGTTTTCACTGATCTCTGTTCACACACATGGTTATCACACCTGTTCACCACCTGCACAGTGCAGGTGTGACTGCTCAGCATGAACATAGAAATGGCCAAAGGTCACAAGTCTAGAAAAATACACTTTATATTCACAGATACATAAACGAACATGTGTTCATTAAATCACTATGTTCTGTTACGTTATACACAATCCTCCTCTTTCTTTGCTTGTGTGGACAATGGGAATAGTTTATTTATGTATTGTTGCATCAGGTATGATGTGTACATTTTGCTTATTATAATGTATCATCAATAATTACATTGTTATTATGGATCGTTATACATTTTTAATTGTTTGTTCTATTACCCAATGGTAATGTGCCAAGCCATCCTTATTGGGAACTATATTCCTATTTAATTGGGTGTCTTACCATTACAACAGCCTCAAAGCAGCCTCATAAAAGCTGCACAAAAAAGAAACAGATGCCAAACACAGACACATAAAATAATCAAAATAAATGATAAAGATAACTGGGAAATTATTGTACAACACAAGCATCAAGGCAGTGAACTGATGCTATAAATGAAAAAACAAAACGGTAAAACATGAACAGCATGAACGGCTGGTCCAAAACACTAAGATTGTTTTATGTATTGTTTTACGTTTTACATTTCCTGGGAAAAACCTGAGAAGCTAGTTCCATTCAAATGGTGTGGTAAAAGGCAAAAAGAGGCAACCATCTGCTAAGTTTTAAGTCCTTTGGAAACAGCACAAACCAGGGGTATTGCAGGGATTGCTAATTTCATGGCAGACTGTATCGTCAACTGGTCAGTCAAGTGGTCTGATTCTAGTAGATGGAGGACTTTTAGCACACATTTTGTAAGTCATATGAAAGATCACAGGGAGCCTGGATAAGGCTAAAACATTTTGGGTGAAATTGTAAGTATTGTTCAGCAACACATTTTGAGTACTCGGTCATCACATATACACCTACTGAGTATACCATGTCCCAGAGTTGGCCTATGTTGTGGACCATGTTAGTTTTTCAAGACTACAATCAGTTCTTACATCAAGACCTTGTATAATCTCTTGTGAGCTGCTTTTATGTTCAGTCCAACATCAGATCACTTCTCTTTGATTCTGAATTTAAAAATAATACCACCAATGGGTATTATAATGCATAGTGTATAGTATAGTGTTTAAAGTTCCATACGATTCTCACAGTTAGACATGTGGATGATTGCAATCTGCACAGTATTGCTTCAAAAATTCAGGACTGAGAAAAAACATCAGTGACCCCTAAGCCTGAAGCATTCCCACCAGCATAAGCCTGTAGTGAATCAAAGCCCAACTTAGAGGAACGCCTCCAAAAAACGGCATTGGATTCCATTCCAGAACAGCGCCCACGGCCTGTCTCTCATCAATAATAAAATGTCAATACAAGCCCAAAGAAGTAGATCAGACACAACATGTTGGTAGATCCACTCCAAACTGACCCCCACAGATGTTTGATCAGAGAAGAGTGTGGGCTGAAGAATATACAAAACAAACCAAACTGAGAGCATATCAGCACATTCCATGGTGAACATGCATGATTTCATAAGGAGATGTTCACCAACCAAAGAGGACATGAGTAAGAACGGTGCTTTTACAACAACAACAACAACAACAACAACTATGCTGGAGTACATCTCAAAAGCCTTGCCTTCAGTTTGAACACTGAATGCAGGAGACACATCGTATTTAAGTGGATCTGTAACAAATCGGTTGTTTGTATGCTAAGTGGGTTGATACAGTTAAAAAAATGCACACTATCCCTAAATGTACTATATAACGCTAAAAATGTTCTCATATTACATTACAAATCTTAATTTTGTTTCTGTCTGGGTTTTCTCCGTCTGTCTATTTCTTTCTATCTGAATCCAATGGCAAACTCTGATTTATGTATCTCTAATTAACACCTCCTATTAAGAGTCATGAAATTTTCATGCTAATTGCAGTTCAGCATTTTCAGTGAATTAGTTTGAATTGCAAATTAAGTGTATTTGCATTAAACCCAGCCCTCCCCCTACATTAAGCACTAGATTGGGGCACAGATGTTGCGGTAGGCCAGACCACTATCGTTATAATTAAGACATTGTGAGGGGAGGAAAAGTCTTGAAGACTGTCAACATTTCCTCTGATCTCTTTCTAAAGGAAGCAGACTGTTCAAGTATTGGATGGTACAGTATATTCTACTGTGTAATAGTGAAAGTTCTACCAAGTAACTACCTTTTTTTATTTGTTTGGGGTGATTGGGGGGCATGGCTGTGACACTGATGGGGTCAAAGTTCGTCAACACATTTTGATACACAGAAGATTAATTAAGATTAGAGGGCATCACAAATATGTTGACAAGTTTAATTCCTGCAGCTGGTTCTAAGTGTAAGTTTGATCGTAAGTTTAGGTGTACGGTGTGTCAGGTGCAGTCAGCGATCCGAAGCGATTTCAAGCCCATACTTTTTTTTTTGCATGTTCAGCAATCATCACCTCACGACTGCTAGCTGCCCATTCTGTGAGGTTTACTGTAAAAAACAGTCTCTGAAGGCAGCCTAGGCTCTGATAAATTGAAACAGTGGGGGCAGCCTGTCCCCCAAACAAAAACAAAACCCTGCTTGGAGTTTCTCTGGGAATACTGAAGGGAGGAGTGAGCTACCTCTCTGGTGTGTTTCGATTGGTCCTTGGTTAAAGTATAACATATATTGGTTTGGACAAAAGCTAGGGTTAGAGGTTAGGATTAGGGTTAGAGGTTAGGATTAGGGTTAGAGGTTAGGATTAGGGTTAGAGGTTAGGATTAGGGTTAGAGGTTAGGATTAGGGTTAGAGGTTAGGATTAGGGTTAGAGGTTAGGATTAGGGTTAGAGGTTAGGATTAGGGTTAGAGGTTAGGATTAGGGTTAGAGGTTAGGATTAGGGTTAGAGGTTAGGATTAGGGTTAGAGGTTAGGATTAGGGTTAGAGGTTAGGATTAGGGTTAGAGGTTAGGATTAGGGTTAGAGGTTAGGATTAGGGTTAGAGGTTAGGATTAGGGTTAGAGGTTAGGATTAGGGTTAGAGGTTAGGATTAGGGTTAGAGGTTAGGATTAGGGTTAGAGGTTAGGATTAGGGTTAGAGGTTAGGATTAGGGTTAGAGGTTAGGATTAGGGTTAGAGGTTAGGATTAGGGTTAGAGGTTAGGATTAGGGTTAGAGGTTAGGATTAGGGTTAGAGGTTAGGATTAGGGTTAGAGGTTAGGATTAGGGTTAGAGGTTAGGATTAGGGTTAGAGGTTAGGATTAGGGTTAGAGGTTAGGATTAGGGTTAGAGGTTAGGATTAGGGTTAGAGGTTAGGATTAGGGTTAGAGGTTAGGATTAGGGTTAGAGGTTAGGATTAGGGTTAGAGGTTAGGATTAGGGTTAGAGGTTAGGATTAGGGTTAGAGGTTAGGATTAGGGTTAGAGGTTAGGATTAGGGTTAGAGGTTAGGATTAGGGTTAGAGGTTAGGATTAGGGTTAGAGGTTAGGATTAGGGTTAGAGGTTAGGATTAGGGTTAGAGGTTAGGATTAGGGTTAGAGGTTAGGATTAGGGTTAGAGGTTAGGATTAGGGTTAGAGGTTAGGATTAGGGTTAGAGGTTAGGATTAGGGTTAGAGGTTAGGATTAGGGTTAGAGGTTAGGATTAGGGTTAGAGGTTAGGATTAGGGTTAGAGGTTAGGATTAGGGTTAGAGGTTAGGATTAGGGTTAGAGGTTAGGATTAGGGTTAGAGGTTAGGATTAGGGTTAGAGGTTAGGATTAGGGTTAGAGGTTAGGATTAGGGTTAGAGGTTAGGATTAGGGTTAGAGGTTAGGATTAGGGTTAGAGGTTAGGATTAGGGTTAGAGGTTAGGATTAGGGTTAGAGGTTAGGATTAGGGTTAGAGGTTAGGATTAGGGTTAGAGGTTAGGATTAGGGTTAGGGTTAGGATTAGGGTTAGAGGTTAGGATTAGGGTTAGAGTGTCATGTGTTCTTGACAGTGTTATGTCACTCTTATGTCGATACTGTCAAGTAAAGTGTTACCAATATCAATAACCTTAGATCAAGACCAACTACTGTAGTTATCAAGGGTTTTCCAAGAATAAATGGCCAATTGACTAAGAATAAGGAATTGTTCAATAAAGGCCTAATAAATGTGCAATTATGCTTAAACAGGATTGGTGTTGCCAAAACAGGATTAAGCATATATTAAACTATTTGAAATGTCCCTGAAAAGATACAAAGAGCATTAAATCTTTCTTCTACTTTTCATTTCCAGATACAATAATTATCTCTCTCAAATAAATTCTGTGAATGCAAAATTGGGTGTCTATTACAATGTAATAACATATGAAAAAAAAAAACATACTTGTTACAGCTGTTGAGTCAATGTTCGATTTTCATTTTAATTTTTTAACTAATATTACTATCTAAGAAATATAATTATATATCATATATCATTAATATAATTTTAGCGTAATGGTTTAGTCAATATCCATTACATGAATGAATAATATTCCCTGAGGTATTTCATGCAAGTACTGTGTAAATGGAATTTCTCAGAACCTCAGTAGAGTCCATAGATGGATATGTATGAAACTCTTTCGACTTGCACTCTACAATGATTACATTTCCAAATGTCAATACACATTTCCATCTGGAGACATTTTCTTAACCTGCTGTCTGTGTTAAGGCAAAAGACAATCCATGGCCAGATGTATTATTTAAGAGAAAAAGTGCTTGAGTTGCCGCGGTGATGGAATGTAGTTAAAGGGGCTGTCACCATGGGAGGACTGAAAAGAAAACTCTTCCACACGCTCTTTTTCCCCCATTCACTCAATCCCCTCCACTCAAAAACAATGCATATGCGATGGCGGGGGTAAATTGAATGTAATTATGCCCCGGGTTAGGGGAAAAGAGGTGGCAGCTTGTTGATCGTGAAGTGGGATACAATCAAATCCAGATGGTCAATTAACATTTCCTTTAATTCAGGCTAAGTGGTCAGCGCAGGCTGAGTAGCGGATGAAATATGAACAGGTCGAGACCCCTCTGCAAACGCGAGCGAGTGCAGTGTGCTTTTGTGCCGAGGAATGAAGTGCTCACATTGAGTGTACTGATTTTCTCTGCTCTTTGAGTGCCTGCAGTGCAAGATAAGCAAATGCAACACAAAACAACAAACCCACATGGGCTCACAAATGCACACACACACACACACACACACACAATAACAATAATACACCAATATCATCAAACACACACACACATTTGCACACACACACAGAGACGCAATAGCCACGCACACACACACGCTATCAATACGCATACGCAGCCACACAAACACACACACTGCCATGGCTGTCTCAGCCCCCAATTCGAAACCTGCATCTGTGGGAACTTTGCGTGATTATTTGACATTTTACACAAATTGTTTACCACTGTGCATATTAAGGGACAGGGAAAGGTTAATGAAAAGGCTGGAACTAATGTTGCTTTTCACGCAGATAGCAAAGACAACATAATGCAGCCATCTCAGCACCTCTCGTTTTGGAACAGATGGCGACGCAATGACAACTGCGTTGCATCTTTACTGATTTCATCGCACGGACATCTCAAGCATTTGGAAAGACCTTCAGGTTAATGGAATAGTGTACCACTGTAAACACAATACATAATATATCCAGAAATGGCCCTTAAAGCGCACAAACACATAGCACAGTGCAGGAGCTAGGTTGCATGGGCATGTATTTGCGTCAAAGACAGTTTTTGTCCTACTTGGCAACCAGAGACCAGTAGAGGATGTCTACTCTGGCCTTCCCTAAGACTATGTTAGACTTTTATTGTTGGACTATGAATGCATATGAATTTACATTATACCACCATGTTACGAAAGCATAACATCTTACACATTTTTGAAAAGCTAAGCATTGATATCATCTGTAGTGCAGTTAAGAGTGTTCCCTTAGCTGTGATGATGCTATAGAAAGCTACGGTTCTATATGGGATTATCTGAGGCTCTGTGTGTGGGGGACTGTTGGGGTACTACTGCGCTTGCTGGGAACGTCTGATTGTGTGTAATGAGGCTGACCGTACACGGACTAGTGGAACCGCTCTCTGTATTCATTGCATCGAAACTGCCACATTAAAGAACAGAATCGATGAACATGAGAGAGTACTTTGGGACTTATTCTCACAAGACCTTGCATTTCTATCTCTTTCTTTCTCTCTTCTTTCTCTCCAGATTGTAGAGGGTGATCATTTTTCCCTGGCATATCAGGTAGAAATGTTATCATAAAGTATCAGATTACTATCTTTTTAAGAGTATGCCTTTTGCAGATGCAGGGCTTAGTGGGGATTCATTCTTTATTTAGATAAATAAATAAAACAACAATCACGGAGATACCGTGGATATCACACAAACACACATGCACACAAACATGCAGACACACTGCCACGACTGCACAAAGAGTATGTATTACTGCCCACATTATGTTATTACACATTAGTATAATTACAGCCATCCAGACAGCCAATCCACTTTCATTTTCTGGTTAGCAATGCCTATTCATGACACAGCAATGACATTGTCTTGTCCTAATATTAGCAAATGGAATTAGCCCGAGGAGCACCAAATGGGAAAACGTTCGCCTCCATAAAGCTCCCCCTTTCTCCTCTAGTGGGTCTCCAGCCATCTGATGATGAAGTCCCTGCAGTTAGGGAATAGTGATGGCAGCAAGGTCTGCTTTCATAGTCCACCTATCCAAAAGGTCCTTTTTAAAAGGGTGTCTGTGTGTGTGTGAAGGCGGGTGGGGGGGGGTGGTTAGAGGAAAATGTTTCCCAGAGGAACTTGGGCTCAGTCATGGATGAATTAGCCCTGTAATGGCGGGAAGTGTATACTGGCACTGATGAGCCTTGGTGAGAGACTGTGAGCAGATGAATTCATAAAGAGAGAGAGTGTGTGAGTGTGTGTGTGTGTGTGTGTGTGTGTGTGTGAAACATAGGAATAGATGGAGAAAAGAGAGAGAGAGAGAGAGAGACAGACTAGAACTGAAATTCATTTCATAGCTCCTTGAGCACACACTCCTAACCAACCCCCCGAAACACACACACACACAAGCACAAACCACCTCACATTTGCACTGTACACACGCCTTTGAATCAGTGATTTACTGACTTCAAACACAGTAGATCACATGAATAAACACACAAACTTTCACAAAAAATCTATCACTCACATCCTCTCACAAAAAAGCCTTCCTCACACAAACAACATATGTTGCCAATACTTATTATTTTCCCTTAAGAAGGCCTTAATTTCAGTGTCCCGCCGGCGGGACGGTTACCCACCTCCCCCCAACATTCTAAATCAATTGTATGCACCATATTGCTATGTAGCATAGTAATGTTATACACCATTTCAAAGCTTTGACTCTTGGGAATCCAAAAATGACAACTTTTTTCATGTACAATCTGTATAGTGCTTTATATTCTCAGATTAATCTTATTATGTCTCAATTAAATTTGATCCAAAATGCCCCCCCCCCTTTCCGCTTTTGGTGCTACCCTGACTTCTGGCTGCAGTGTAGCTGCAGTACAATAAGTAGATGCAACATATTGGGTACTGAAATATTCACAAGAATCCATAGAAATTGAATCTTCATGTTGTGTTATCCTCAGTTGTGTTTCTAAGGGATATCAAGAGACCTAGAGGGCTGAAATGTGGTCAGTTCAGAGATGCTTGTAATCCGGCAGAAAGAAAAAACAGTAACACTTTATTTTAATGTGTCGCTGTTACAGTGTACTTACCTAATTAGGTACAGTGGTACAACCTGTGTAACAACATGTACTATCAGGTACTATCATTGTACTTGCATTATGTATTTGTGGGTACCTACATATAGTTGTTACATTGTAATACTGAGTGCTTTTACAAAACTTTGCCAATTTGCCTAAATTTTCATCAGAGGCAAAGAGCTGACCTGAGACCTGCTGGATGGGGTAAATCTGGTCATGATAGATTTGATATCCTGAGTGATATCGTGGAAAAAGAGAGATACACTGAACACTTCGACTTTGATTTGGAGTTTTCCATAAACCCATCACCAGCCATTTTCCCGCTCTGTCTGTATACTATTGACATTGCAATCATTTGGCAATCATGTCCAGCATGACATATTTATTACAGATTATTGATTTAGTCATCATCTCATCACTCCCTCTCAAAATGACGTCACGTTTTCTGCTGGCAGAAACAACCCTGTAACCATGGCAACATGGTTGCTTGCCACAGGCCTTATCCACAGATTGTAGTCAATTTAGATGATGCCTTGTCTGTTGCTTTTCCAGGGTATGAACTTTTAGGTGAAAGTCAGACATGTGGTTCAGGACAACTCAAGGCGATTCATCTTTTTGAGATGGCGTGATAAAGTGAAAGTATCTTCCTTAATCCTAACCACCAACTGCTAGCCTTGTAAACAAACCCACAAAGTCTCTCTCTCTCTCTCTCTCTCTCTCTTGCTCGGATACTTAGAGACTAAAGTCATGATCATTCAGCTGCACTGCTTCAACTTAATAATAAGAATAAGGGCTAGAATAAAACATCTACTAAAGCTGTGTACAAAAAATATATGTGTACGTGTGTGAGAAGAGGTGAAAAAAATAGGGATGACAAACACAGTGAATATTTTCAGCCTCCTCCATCGACACCAGCAACACAGACCGATTGACATGTCTCTCTGGTAGATCACTGATGAGTTTGATGTGCCTAGGGGCAAGGCTGATAGAGCTGTTGTCATAACAGCAGCTTTTTATAAACCACCGTCTGATACAAACGTCTAAACAAGTCAACACAGCAAGGGCAGCAGGTGCTATATGACGAGCATTGTGCTGCTCTGAGAGTGCACGTATGTAAGATGGTGCCCTTTCCAACAAATTCGAAGAGAATTCACAAACCATAACAAACCATGCCTTGAAAAAATAACATTAAAAGTCTGATGCAACTCTGTGGTAAATTAGTGACAAAAGTTAGTGGTATTTCAAAGCAACATGAATGATTGATGTTTGGCCAGGGACAACAGTCTCTCAGTATTTCAATGAGGTAATTTAAATTTAATTAAAAAAAAGGACTAAACACCAGCTTTTTGTCTTTCTTGACTGTGCCATAACCAGAGAGAAAGAGAGAGAGAGAGAGACAGACAGAGAGAGAGAGAGAGATAACAATGGATCATATTGCAAGCCTGTTGCAAATGGCACTGTCGCTGTTTTCCAACAAAACAGAGTGACACTGAATCCCCCCCTTCGGCAAGGAGATCTTAATCTTTTGACCTGGGCCTTGTTTGCTGAGTCACAACCAGAGTGTTATACTGACATCACTAATATCACAGCATCCTCAAAACCTCCTGACTGATCACTAAAGCATCTTCATGATTTCCTTTGTTGATTCTGAAGGAGCATACTGAACAGGATGCAATGTGAACATATGAAGGGGGGTGGGGGTGGGGCGCACATGGAGATAGGCAGCCAGTGCCTTTTCTCCCCAGCCTGAATTAATAGGCTGTTCTGAATTCATAGCTATTTTACGAGATTAGGCGAAGAATAAGCAGATTGTTTGCATCCATTTTGCATTTTTATTGTCCCCGCTATTGGGTTTGCTTTGACGCTTTCGCGGCTGTAAACTCACTTATTGAGAGATGGCCTTTGGCTCCCCAGTACAGAGACAGGGTGCTGCCACGAACGCAAAGACGATTGGGAGCCGGAAACAAGGAAGAACTATTAGTCTTGTGATTAGGCCCCAGGTATTGTCTGAGTTTTGGTACCATTCAATTACAAAGCATGCCCATGCCAGGGAGAAGGAAAAGGGAGGAGTGGTGCAATGATGAATTCATTACAATGTTCATATCGGAGCAGGGAATAAATGCCATGTGTGTTGTGATTTGTATTTTTATTGCAGAGTGTGTGTGTTGTGTGTGGTACATAGTATGTGTGTGTGTGTGTGTGTGTGTTTTGTGTGTGTGTGTGTGTGTGTTTGTGTGTGTGTGTGTGTGTGTGTGTGTGTGTGTGTGTGTGTGTGTGTGTGAGTATGATATGTGCACTACTCAAGGTTGAATATGTGATGAGATGTTCTCCATATTCTCCGTATTCTCTGGACTTTGTATTCACACACTCACACACACACACACACACACACACACACACACACACACAGACGATTCATTGTGTGTGTTTGTGTTGTGCAGTGTGACTACTTGTGGGTTGGTGTATGTGTGTGTGTGTTTGTGTGTGTGTGTGTGTGTGTGGGGGGCAGATGTGTTTGCTGGCTGTGTTTGTTTGTGTGCATGTCTGCACGCCCGATTTTTCGTGTGGCCTCCCACTCCCCTGTGATGGCCTGTGGAATCAGACCGGTATAAATACAGCATTCTAATGGTAACTTTATGATGTTGCCTGTGTGAGTCTATGACCCTCCTGGGGCTACTTGCCTCTAGCCTCTCTCTCCCTCCCTTTTCCTCTCTCTCTCTCTCTCTCTCTCTCTCTCTCTTCCACTCTCACATTCCCTCCATCTCTCTCTCTCCCACTCTCTCATTCCCTCCATTTTTCTCTCTTTCTCTCCCTCTCTTGCTCTTCCTTCTCATTCTCTCTCACCTAAGAATTTACAGCCCGGTTCGCCAGAGACGTGCGCAGTAACCCCCCCACCCCCCACCCTCACCCCCCATGTTGAATAATTCATGGCCAGGCCTATTACACATAAATAACAGATGAGGCCTGAGCTTTAAGAGATAAAAGCTGGGAGAGTGTCAAGCTAATTGACCATGATGGTGGTGTAATAGTGAAATATTTGATTGTGTTTTTTGTGTATTATTGGGTACTGTGTGTGTGTGTGTGTGTGTGTGTGTGTGTGGATGTGGGTGTGTATGGGTGTGTGTGTGTATGTGGGTGTGTGTGGGAAGAGAGAGGTGGTAACTAATGATATGTGGATTTTAAAGCATTTAGAGTAGAAGTGAATTTTCGAATTGTGAGAGTGCACACTTTTTTGTCTTACTACTTTCTCTGACCACAGGGTAATATTAAAAAGACAACAGAGACCATTTCATACGTCTTTACACACCAATCCACATAACATGCACAGCCAAAGACAACAACACATGTGGGTGCACAAATGCTCTCTCTCAGAGTACAGTACACACACACGCACACACACACACACACACACACACACACGGATAAACACAAACACACACACACACACACACACACACGCACACACACACACACACACACACACACACACACACACACACACACACACACAGCAAATTGGAGTGTAAATGGCTTTGGCTGGAGTCTGCCCCCAGTTTAATTCACAGAACTCAGGGTGTCTCTATCTCAAAATTGTTTTGTCCCCACATCCCATATTGCTCTATTGGTATGATGAATAGAGATAAAACAGGGCCATTAATATACTGTATGGCAAGCGACGCAGGACAAAAAAAGTATATGTGAAGTCTAAGCTACACAGGCCTCCCACTGTGTGCCTTACACTTTGCCCCCCCCTTTCTCTCTTTCTTTATTTCCCTCTCTTTTTCATTCTCTCTGTATTGTTTAAGGGTCGCACATGACCCCTTGTGCACTAACTCTGAGCACGCAGCACTATCTGACCACACACACATACGCACACACACACACACACACACACACACACTTTACTAGGACAAGGAAAAAAGTCTGGACTCAGGCCAGAGGGTGAAGAGGGCACAAGAGAAGAGGAAAAAATAAATGGGAGAGAGAGAGAACAAGAGAGAGAGGAAAAGGAGAGAGAGAAAAAGAGAGAAAGTAGATTGGAAACAGTGTGTTAGGGGGGGGGGAGTTAAAGCAGAAGACCTGAGAGAGAAAACAACAGTTATGCAGAGAAGAGAAAGAGAGTAAAAGAGAGGAAGAGAGAGAGAAAGAGAGAGGGAGTGTGAGAAGGATCTGCAACATTAATAGATGCTTATCTGACTCCCGCCCTGGCCCAGGGAGAAACAGCAGGAGCCGCATGTCCACCCAGATAACTCAGCCTGAGGATCGATCTCTGTCTCAGGAACCCTCCGCCTGACCTTTACCACTGATAAGATGGCCATGAAGGTCATCGGCAGCCTCTCTCTCACACACACACACACACACGCGTGCACACACATACACACACACAAACACACACACACACACACAGGAACACACACACACACACACACACAGGAACACACACACACACACACACACACACACACACACTCCCATGCGCTCTCGCTCCAGGAGTCTCCCAAGGATTGGCAGAAGCGCCGGCTCCCCGGTCTGACGAGATGACGACTGTCAGCTTGACCTTTTTTGCAATGCATCGTGGGTCAGAGGCGCAGATATTCTCGGAGCACTGCTGCTGCCGCCCCTGCTATCTCTCTCTCTCTCTCTCTCTCTCTCTCTCTCCCGAAGTCCCAGTCGCTGTCTCATTTTGCGTATGGCTGCATGAGCGAGGAAAGAAAGCTGCGGGTATGGTAAACCCCCCCCCACCTCATCCCACCCTCCAACCCAAACACTATCCCCCATCCCACCGCTTCACCCTCAGCCACCTCTGAATCATTCCATTTCAGAGCTACCTCCAGAGAAGCCCACTCTAAATATCCAATCACTATGTATAGGTTAGAATATGTATGGGTATAACAATGTTTGTGTGTGTGTGTGTGTGTATAAGTATACTTGTGTGTGAGTGTGTGTCATAAGGGGAGGAAAAGGTGCAGAGGGCAAAGGAGTGGGATAGATGGAGAGAGAGAGAGAGAGGGGGGGAGAGAGAGAGAGAGAAAAGAAAATACATTAAGCACACCACACCACCATAACCTTGAGAGTAAATAAATAAAGAAAAGAGATGCATTTTCCCCCAGCCAGCTAGATTAGACCTTATCTTGAGAAACGGTGTCCCTGTGTGTCAGTTTGGGGGCTGCAGATGATGATAATCTAAAGGGTTTTTTTCTCTCTTCTTCTTCTTCTTCTTCCTCTTCTTCTCCTTTCTTCTTAAAAAAACCTCCTCGTTTTTTCCCTGACGCTGGTCCGGGCTCTCCCTCGAGAACGATTGCTGCTTCAGGCCCTATCTCTGCCATCGCAATCTTTATTTAACGGATAAAACTCGGCCATGTCTCAGGGTAAAATATAAATATATACACACAAAGAGAGAGAGACAGAGGGAGGGAGAGAGAGAAAGAGAGAGTGAGCGTGCGTGCGTGCGTGAGCGTGCGTGTGTGTGTGAATGTTTTGGTGTATGCATGTGTGAGTGTGCACATGAGTCAAAATGTTCAAAGGACTCCCAAAGCCTTTCAGCTCAGCAGCAAACACAAGCATTCAGGCAGCTACTATCAGAAAGTATAGGGCTTACTGTTCCGAGGTCAGATCGTATTGCAACTTTCAAAAAAACATCCAGTGGACAGAGCACAGTAGGAGAGCCGAGACAGTGAAAGAGAGAAAAAAAGAACGGGAGGAGTGAGTGAGTCCATGGGTTTTTCCCAGTGGAGGGCAAAAAAGTGAGAGCCAGAAGGGTGTTATAATATGTATGTACAGTACGTGTGTATAAAAAACACAGTGCGTTTAGGCAAAATGGACCTGACAGAGTAAGTAGCTTATGTGATGGAAGGAGTCAGACACGTGTGAGAGGAACGGAGTGGAGGTGTGGATTTGTGTGTGGCTGCATGAGCATAATTGTAAGTGTCTGTGAATTATGTGTGTGTGTGTGTGTGTGTGTGTGTGCGTGCGTGTGTGTGTGTGTGTGTGTGTGTGCGTGCGTGGCGTAATTGGTGAAGACAACAGGAGGAAATCAAGACGGATGCGGCAGCCACGCCAGGCCCCTCCCCAGAGTCGCCCCCACACCCATTAGCGCTGTCACTCCCCTCATCTGCTGCGCACCTGATGCACACACACACACACACACACACATGTACACACACACGCTCAAACACACACACACACACATTACACACACACATCTCTCTCATTATCACACATGCCCACACACGCACACACACAGAGGCTTCTCCTTCACAGACTCACTCACTCTCAGAGGCATTTCATCATACAGACAAGACAAGCAAACACACACACACACAAACACTCACATGCAGATGCAGACACACACACACACACACACACACATACACACACACTGTTTTACGTGACTAACCAAACCCCCAGCTGTATTTAGCCTGCATGATGGTGAAGATGATGGGTCCTCGCAATCAGAGGCTTCAGTCTCTGGGGGTGAGAGTAAACTAGATAGCTGGGTCTGCCATATAGACGACCTTTGACCTATTAAACATGATAAAAGACGAGAGCGAGAGAGAGAGAGAGATAAAGGTATGTTTCTATCATTATTTCATCTTGACTCTCTCTTTCTCTGTGCACAGTAGACTTCAGAGTATTTAAACTTGGCAGTGACCTTTGTGAGGGGAAAGTGAGAAAACACACCACACACAGAGAGAACTTCAATCCAGTCTCTGAACAGTCTCTCTCTCTCTCTCTCTCTCTCTCTCTCTCTCTCACACACACACACACACACACACACACACACACACACATACACTCATTTTACTCCTGTGGGATGTGTTTGTGTGAGGACTAAAGCCAACAAACATCCCAAATCATCTGCACCAAGTCCCCCAGAGTACAGGCTCCAGAGTACAGGCTAGATGTGAGGACCGGAGCCAAAGACAAACGGACAGGGAGGGCTAGAACTACAAGACAACAGAGGAGAGGAGGGGAGGGGAGGGGAGGTCCCTGAGAAATAAGACATTTCTGAAGCACGGGGAGAAAAAGAGAGGGGGAAAAGGGAGGGTAGGGAGGGAGGGAAGGAAGGAGGGAGGAAGTGAGGGTTGCCTTAAAGAGTGAGAGTTCTGCATCAGCCAGATATCTTAATGTAGACTGAATGATGAAAGGGGGAGGGGAAAAGGGAAAGACAAGGTAGGACGAGAACGAGAGAGCCACTGAGCTATTGAGAGAAAGTAAGAGAGTGGAAGAGAAGGGTCAAGAGAGAGAAAGAGAGACGGAAGCAGAGAAAGAGAGAGAGAGAAAGAGAGAGAGGCTCAACAGAGAGAAGGAAAAAAAACATGTGAGAAAGGAAATCAATATTTCAGCGAGCGCATGGCCACTCCAAGCCACCCCCAATGACAGCAAACATCATGAAAAGATATGGGGGGACAGAAGGAGAGGAAAGAAAGGAGGAGGAGGTGGTGGGGTAGAGAGAGAGAGGAGAGGAGAGGGGGAGTGGGGTGCAGAAATGAGAAAAGATAAGAGGAGAACAGTAAAGTAAATGACATCTGAAGTCATTTCCTCCGGGGGGCTGCCACGGCCAAGCCGCCGCGGTGCCAGCTGAAAACTTTATGGAGTTACGGTGAGAGTTAAATCTCCATTAACGCTGACGGAAATGTAAGCGCCCACAAGTCGCCTAGCCTGCTCCTCCAGTGACGTAAAGGGCCTGGCTTAAGAAGTGATGGATGGTGCCACAGCTGCACGTGACATCACACACACACACACACACACACACACACACACACACACACACACTCACACACACACACATACACACACACACACATGCAGGTCATTGTCAGGGCTATTATCTGTCAAAGCATCTGGTGTTTGAATGTGTAATATTAATTGAAGGAAATGAGGCATGGTTTTGCGTGAGTCATACCATTTGGTTGGAACGGGGTGTTCGTGTGGCTTATTTTTAATAAGAGGAGATTCTTTTACTTTATCTTGTCACATTTTGGTGTATAGACCAAGCCCAAGGGCTGCTTTCATGTCTGTATCCTTGTAGTATTGGGAGAGAGGGAGAGATTGAGAACAGCATAGTAGAGTTTTGGTGTGGGTACTTTTTATCTTTTTTTGGGAAGGGTGCTTTTATGAGAAACTGACACTGACACACACACACACACACACACACACACACACACTTTGCACTTTTATGAGATGGGGAGAAAAGACGGAAGGGACTGAGGGGCCTTGGCCAGACAGGGGCTTATCACCACGCTGTCCGTTAGCTGACAGAGCTTTCATCACATCCTGTCACACACACACACACACACACACACACACACACACATACACACACTTTAATCACTTCCCTTTTGCACCAGTCCTCTGAGGGAGGCTGGAACTGTGCGTATGTTCTCAAAGGCACCGTGGCCACAGATATGGTGTATCCTGAGTTAGCGTTATTAGCACTAGCGGTGTGATTGACTGACAGAGGGCTGAGATGCAGCAAGGGACGGTTGCTATGAGCACAGTGTGTTTGTGTGTGTGTGTGTGTGTGTGTGTGTGTGTGTAAGGGGCGGTGATGGGGTGTGTCAGCAGGGAAGCTGTGAGCCACTGGGCCATGAAAAGGGCGAGTGAATCATTGCTGTTAGCATAGCATCACAGCCGATTAGCATGATTACTATGATGTGTGCTCATGTGTGATGGGAGACTAAGGATGACTGAGAGGCATATTCTGCTCATGCTCAGAATGTCAATGACAACACTGACAGAAATAATGGGAAAAAATACATTTTTGCAATGTTTTTGTCACTGACAGTTTGTTGATATTAGCACAATAACGTGTTTTGTTTGGTAGCAGCCATATCTAAAGGTTCTGGTCAGCATGACATTTTTTTTTCTGACCGCAATTCAAACCTGCCACTTCCCAACAAATTCCCACACATACTTTCACTGTGACAGTTTTTTTCGTTGTTGTTGTTGTTGTTGTTGTTGTTTACAAGTGTCTGTCCTCTCTTTCTACGCATACACATCACATTCTGCTATTGGAATGCGGCTGTGTTCTGTTTTCTCTTCTGTTCTGTTTGTTTATTTATTTATTTACTTTCCATTTATTTTCTTCGCTGGCAGTGCATTGTGTGTTTGTTTAGGTGTGGGGGAGGTATTGGAGGAAAGGGGGAACACTGACGTTGATGGAGAGGCTGAATTTCGGCAGTGCCTTTAGCGTGGGAAGATAGAATATCTGCTTAAGGCCGAAGGATAGCACTTTTTATGAGCCCTTCATTGCGGGAGCTACATCAACCTGTCCAGGGTCTGGCACAGACTCACTGGTCCCCGGCATTCTCTCTCTCTCTCTCTCTCTCCCTCTCTCACACCATCTCTCCATCCACTTCCGCCCTCTCCTAATTTTCTTTTCACCTCCTCACTCGTTCTGTGTGATTTTTCATGAGGAAGAGGAAAGTGCTTACAGGACTACTTTAGATTGCCATCAGAGATCCACCCCTCTGAACAGCACTCCTTTCTCCCCTCCCCGGACGTCACATAGGTTAGGGAGGGGTCAGGTCGATGCGGCTAAGAATCAGGCCTACAAATAAAATAAATAAATGTTTAAAGAAAAAATATGCAGAGTGAAACAGCCCTCTGTGTCAGCACTATGCCTCTTTCAGCCATTGACTGTGCTTTTACCACCTCCCTGTTGACCAGCTAAAACACACACACAAAGTCACAATTATGTGAATGACCAGTCAGACTAAAATTCAATATTTTACAGCGCTTGCATAATTGACATGAGTGTACTGTGCTTTCTGCTGATTTAGATAAACAGGGGTGGGTGTCGGAGGGAACTTTGAGTGTTGTAATCTATTCAAATTCAGCTTCTCACCAACATTATTGTCCATCTTTGATTTGTTTGGGCAATATGCTATGATGGCAGTGCTGAAGTGGAATGACTTTAGAGCTTATTAAATGTTTTTGTTAACGTCTGTGTGTTTTTCCGACGGTCGGTGGATGTGGCAGTAATTACTGCCAAGACTCCGAATGGGAGAAGGAAAATGCTGAGAAGAGGTAGGCACGTATCTTTGCAATGCATATAACACCTACAAATAATTAATCGTCTTCATGAATACTGTACATACACATCCACATAACAGGCACAGTAAAAGACACACAAACAGTTTGTGTGTGCACAAACACTTTTTTATCACACAAATACAGTACAAACACACAAGCAGTACACAAACACACACACACATACACACAAACACACAAACAGAAACACTACATCACCAGACACATACACTTTCAACAACCATGAAGTTAAAAGTCCTTCATGGTTTTGTTGTCAGTCACACAGTTTTTGCTCATTTGAAAGTGAAGGACACTACATTCGTTGTGTATGAGCTTGTATCCCTGAGTCAGTGTGTGTGTGTGTGTGTGTGTGTGTGGCTGTATCTGTTTTTTTATGGGGGTGGGGGTATATGAGTGTTTGTGTTAGTTTGAGTGTATGTGTGTGAGTGCGTGTTTACACTTGACTTCCCGCTCCATCTTGGTCTCATTTCACCTGAGGATCGGCAGGCGTTCCCACAGCAGCACCCCAGAGAGGAGGCAGCAGGCGCAGGGAGAGGACATGCACGCGGACCCCGCCTGTCTGTCTGCTGGCTCCAGCAACTGTAAAGCTAAATTATTGCCAATCAGATTTTATTCACAGCTCAACTGCTAGACAAATTGCAGCCTGTGCTGTTTGCTATGGGTCACAGCCCTGCGTAATTTCATTTTAATAAGTCAGATTTGAAGGCAGGGTGACAATGCAAACACACACACACACAAACACATTTGCATCCGGGGACAAACACACATAGAAACACATGAGTGCACACTCACAAATAGAGTGCAAACAGGTCACTCCAGGACAGACAACACTAATGTGATGACTCTTCAGTTCCTTAAAGATACAGTAAGTAATTTCTGTTAAAACACTGAACAAAAATATTCCTGTATCTTCAGATGCAGTTCTGAGGGAATAAGGAATGTATATACTCTAAAATTACCCAATATACTACTCATTGCATGGGGTTGCGTGTGGTTTCATATATTTATGTCATTTTTCATCATCAAAGACGTTTAAAGAAATGTAATAGAAGACCTGAAATAGAGACTCTAAAACAGATATGAATACTGTGGAAACGGTTATTATGACTATTGCCTGTCTAGAGGGGATTTTGCAGTTGACAACAAAACAACATATTACACCTTTAAATTTACAAATCGACAACACACTTAAAGAGCAAGTGCTTTTTTTATCTAGACAACTGACAGAATGTGTTTCTTTTGTTTATGTTTCTGACATGGAAGACAGCTTGGTTGTGGCTGAGTAAGTCTGTTGAGACGTTGTCACTGTAATGACTAGTGTAGGTGAAGTGCTTAACACATTATTAGAGAAAAATAAAAAGAAACTCGTCACAGTAGGCAACAACTACATAGCCAACATCAATGGTGCATTTATTCATGAATAGATTGCAATGATGTTTGATAAAGGATGTGCCAAGCATCTTCTTCATGTGTATGCTTTCACATCTTCCCAGGGAGTCTGTTAAAATTTATGACAACACACCATTTTTGTGGACGGACTTGTCACTACTATATTCCACAGATGAGTAAATGACAGTTTTTTGTTTTCTTTTTAATCTGCAATGTATTTTTTTTAAGATTTATTTTTCTGTTCATTTTCAAACGTTGACTATGGAAATTAATTGCTATGTTAATATATACATCTGAAATCAAATTTAACTGTTTCTATTTCATTCTATTTCTATTACTCCCCCTCCCAAACACACACACTCACACACAAAGAGTATTGGTTCAGTGTAGACATGAAGGGAAAAAAAGGAGATTTCCGGGGCGATAAAAAAACCGGCCAAACTTTAAAAAGACAAGCGATTCTGTCTGAAAACAGCAATGGGATTCAGAAATGGGGGCCTGGCATGTTTTTCGCCGGGCCTATCATGCTCGCTCGGCGGGCCTCTTTGAAGTGGCGCGTTGGCGTGTGCCACGCTGAATGACACTTCAGAGGATCGCCGACCGGCCTTTCAAGTTAGCGCCGAGCATCCAACTCCACCGCACGTACGTCTGTGGGTGCCGAAGATAGCGGGAGATTTCATTACACACACATAACTGGATTATTCTTTCACGCCGATCCAATATCAGCCATAATATGGTTGAAATTGCGTGATTTGATATGTGTGTTCTTTAATAACAGTAGAAATTACGCCGAGGAGGCGTTTTAATTGATGTTGTGATGTTGATGGCTTGTGATGGTCTGAGAGTGTGGTTTTTAAGCATGTGGTGCTGTGGTTAGGATGACTGGATGGGTTGTTAAATGGTCTGACGCGACCCCTTAGCCCTGCCTGTGAACCTCAGGAAACCGTGTAATTTGGCGTTTGTCGAGGCTGAGGTGTCAGTGTCGGGTTTTATGAGGTCGGGAACAGGTTTGATCTCCTTCTTTATTCCCCGTTTAACATGTAACTCTCAAAGCTGAAACATAATTATAGCTACACTCCACCCCCCAAC
>NC_063200.1:28021990-28024490 GCF_017589495.1 Alosa alosa | reverse complement strand
GTAAGAATAACAGAGGCCTTTCGTAGTGTGTGTGTGTGTGTGTGTGTGTGTGTGTGTGTGTGTGTGTGTGCGTTTTCCTTTCACTCTGGTGTCTTTTTTCCCTCGGCCCGATTAGAATCAGAGATGAGGAGACAGCTGTTTGGAGCGAATTCTCCATGTCACAGTGATACATTTTCCACATTCCTCTTAACCATAAAATTGAAGCTATCAGAGCTCTCCCTTCGCCCCACTCCCACCTGCACCCCCACCCTCTTCCCATCTCTATTTTAACGCCCCCCCAACACACACACACACACACACACACACACACACCACCCTCATGCATACTGCCAGTTTATCGTCCCCCACCATCTCATCTGTGCTAGGCTCTGGGTGTGTAATTTAGGTGGGGAGTGACTCTGATAGGGGGTGGGAATCGCATATCAGAATGTCACTCAAGCGGGAAATGGCTGGCTACAACACTTGACCGTACAGTCAGTCTGGAGATATGAGTCACTTGAAATATTCACCAAAAGTCTGCATTTAGCTTCGTCACTCGCCAGTTTGCTTAAACCTTGACCTCAACTAGATTCTCTAGTGACCCAATGCATCTTTATTGAGTTCAGCTTTGTATGGATAACATTATATTCATTCTACATAGCCTCAGTATATCTTCTGTATAGCATCTTAACACTATTAGCGAGCATTTTAACTTTTATTTCAGTTACTCACAGAGGAACAAACCCAAAGTCACAAGTGCCAGCTAAAGCCAAAACACTTACCCTACTGTTACCCACAGAAATTCTAACCATTGAGTTTATGCTAACCATCCTAAATGTTAAACCTTTTAATATTTCACACTGCAAACAAAAACGTGGGCTTTGTAAAAAGAGAGGGACCCCTTTCTCTTTATCTTCTTACTTGCTCTACTTGCTCACCAGTTTCAACCATGCTGTAAAATCCTGATAAACAAAGACAACAGACACAGATATACCCCAACCACACTCTCTTAGCACTTAACACATACTGTACCAATCAAATCATGGATGACTTTTTTGGCTTGACAAATTTGGCTTTTTTTTGGTAAAAATCAGAACCTAATCAGAAGTGAGGCCCTCAGAACACATACCAAGCTGCTAATGTAATGCAACCGCCACAGATTTATCAACAGCAGACCACACACCGCATCTATATTAGCACTTGAGGCGATCAAAGCACCAGATTTGAAAAATTGTGCAAATTACAGTGTCAGAGTCAATGGGGGATTTGCATGACATTAGTTGCGCATCTCCCTCCCAAGCACCATGACTCATAAATCTAACAATAGATAAACCTCTGGAGATCTACCTAGCACGCTGACAGAGATAGCATTGACAAGAAAATACAAAAAAACGCAAACAAAATGCAAAATCTATAATATTCAATGTCATTCAGGCCTATTTGTAAGACTGAACAGTATATAAATGCTGCCCCAATTTGTCAGTGTCTGGAAAATGTTGAAAGTTGTATTGTAAGACAATGTTTCAAATCACACAGAATCAGGCAAGCATGTGAAGACAGACTTAAGTTAGTGGTTAAATCAAAGCAGAAGTAATAACAACAATAGTAAAGATTCATAAATATAAGCCAAAGAGTCCATCTCTGGTTATGGTTTTAAACATAAACAGACAAAGCAATGGAGGTGCAGAGCTAAGTTGAGCAGAAAAGTAGCCTAGCATTAAGATTCCAACTACCAATGAAGTCAAGAGATCTCAAGTACATTGCAACAGTACATTACATTTAGTGCTCATTTAGTCTGTATGTCATGGCCACAGATGGTGGTCATTTGATTCTGGATTTTCAAATGTTTTTCCCAAAAGTGCACTTGACCTTGTTAATTCTCAGTTGACTGTGATCTCATGCGACCATTTACAAACAACAACAACAACAACAACAACAATAAAATGAGTCATTAGCTTTAGAGTAGTGGAAACATCTGTTAACATCACATCTTTAGCGCTGTCAATAACACAGCGAGAGTGTCAGGCTTTTCCCCAGACTTTGTTTCGTGACCACATCGCAGTGCAGTGTCAGCAAATAAAACGAAAGCGAGAAGATTGACAGGCACGAAACAAAAAAAGGAGGGAAAAAAGAAGCCGAGAGGGAGTGGTGCCCTGCAAAGCGGCCTGACCCGATACCGGATGCTAATGAAGAGATCTTGCTGGCTTCCACTTCAAACGCCAGCTCCGCCAGAAATAACGTTATAACTGGCACGCACTGGCAAGCTCCGACCGTCTTACCACCTAAAGGCTATCTTTATCGTTAGGCTGAGATTTACACTCTCTCTTTTCTTTATCCCATTTTTCGTCCGCCCTGTCATTCCTCTCAAATAGGATTTTAAGGCGACAGATCCCCCAAAGGAGCGTAAAAAAAAAGAACGGTTTTATAAACACTAGTGTTCATATCTGCTCTTCATGCGTTATTTCAGGGAGATGTGAGGAGGAAGAAATGTCATTTAAAGTTACAAGCTCATTATTTGAAC
>NC_063200.1:28001990-28006990 GCF_017589495.1 Alosa alosa | reverse complement strand
GGGGGCAACATACAGTGATCTTAGTTTGCGTATTGCATACAGTCTCTGTTGTGCATGTTTCTGTGTAATGGTGACATGTTCATTGAAGTTAAGCTTATGGTCAATGGTGAGACCAAGATATTTGAAAGTGCTGACCTGTGCAACTGGTTGGCCATGGATGGTGATGTGTGTGAGTCCAGGGGGTGATTTTGATGCATGAATGACCAGTTCTTTTGTCTTGTCAATGTTGAGTTGGAGGTAGTTATCAGAGCACCACAGTGCAAACTCTGTGATGGACTGGTGGTAGGCTGTGATGGAACTGTTGCTGATGAGACATGTTTAACATCTCACTGAAGACATGCAACATACTGTACTGCTTCAAGACCTCCATCATCTGACTACACTGACTAGACGGACTGACTACAGACCAGTAGCACTGACCTCTGTGCTGAATTCTTTTCAGCGCCTTGTTTTGTCCTACGTTAAAACCTTCAAAACCCCACTCCTGGACCCTTTGCAGTTTGCATATAGAGCCAACAGATCTGTGAACGATGCAATAAACATGACCCTTTACTTCATCCTCCAACACCTGGACTCGGCAGGAACTTACGCCAGTGTCCTGTTGATTTCAGCTCCGCCTTCAATACTATCATCCCAGCTCTGCTGCAGGACAAGCTCTCCCAGCTGCATGTACCTGACTCCACTTGCAGGTGGATCACTAACTTCCTGTCTGACAGGAAGCAGTATGTGAAGTTGGGAAAACACGCCTCTGACTCCTGGACCATCAGCACCGTTCTCCTCAAGGCTGCGCCCTTTCCCTCTGCTCTTCTCTCTGTATACAAACATTTGCACCTCCAGTTACCAGTCAGTCATTGTGATTGTGCCATTGTGCCAGTCAGTGATTGACAAATCAGCTTGAGCTAAATGCTCTAAAGACAGTGGAGATGGGTAACGCTTTTAGAATAACATGTGCTTATTAGGTATTAACAGTGCATAATAAGCAGTTAACAATTCATTACTAACAGTTAGTTAACTGTTGTTATCCTTTAATAACATTAACTAACTGTTAACATGCAGCTTGTAAGTGTTAATAAGCAGCCTTTGCTTACTTACAAGCATATTTGTTAACAGTTGTAAGTGTTAACAAGCAGCTTGTTAATTCTTGTTAATGGTGTATAAGACAAAGAGGTGGATAACTAATACGCTTATAAGACCTTTCGGTAACACTTTATTTTAATGTGTCGCTGTTACAGTGTACCTACCTAATTAGGTACAGTGGTACAACCTGTGTAAAAACATGTACTATCAGGTACTATCATTGTACTTGCATTATGTATTTGTGGGTACCTACATATAGTTGTTACATTGTAATACTGAGTGCTTTTACAAAACTTTGCCAATTTGCCTAAATTTTCATCAGAGGCAAAGAGCTGACCTGAGACCTGCTGGATGGGGGTAAATCTGGTTATGATAGATTTGATATACAAAGCATTCTTAGCTCCAGTCAAGGCCTCATTGTCTTCAGTGTACATGTAACAGCTGTGCTGCTACAACCTTGTTACTCTTTGATACAATGGAATAAACCTATTAAGTGTACCAGTTAATTACTTACATGTACATATGACATGTATGTTATGTCTTGATGTCTTGGAACAGGTCTACTATTTCCATTCGTACAGATATATGTATAGTACATATATCAACTGTGTTGGTACACACGCATTGCTCTTTGATACAGTGGCATAAACCCATTAAAATGAAGTGTACCAGTAAGTACTTACAATTACATACAGTATTACATGTATGTTGTGTCATTGGTGTCTTGGAACATGTCTGCCATTACCCTACATACTGTAGTACATGTATCAACTCTGTTGGTACACATGTATTACTCTTTTGGTACAGTGGAATAAACCCATTAAAATAAAGTGTACCCAGTTAAGTACTTACATCTACATATATACATCCTGTCAATGATGTTATGCATCCTGTCATTGATGTGTTGAAACGTGTCTGCTGTTACACCACACAGTACATGTGAATTAGTAGACCTGTTCCAAGACAAGACCTGTTCCAGTTTATTCCACTGTATCAAAGAGTAACAAGGTTGTAGCAGCACAGCTGTTACATGTACACTGAAGACAATGAGGCCTTGACTGAGCTAAGCATGCTTTGTATATCAAATCGATCATAACCAGATTTTACCCCATCCAGCAGGTCTCAGGTCAGCTCTTTGCCTCTGATGAAAATTTAGGCAAATTGGCAAAGTTTTGTAAAAGCACTCAGTATTACAATGTAACAACTATATGTAGGTACCCACAAATACATTATGCAAGTACAATGATAGTACCTGATAGTACATGTTGTTACACAGGTTGTACCACTGTACCTAATTAGGTAAGTACACTGTAACAGCGACACATTAAAAAATAAAGTGTTACCGACCTTTCTTACCTATTTGTAGTACATTTTGCAGCCCCCCCAATCTAAAGCGAGGACCATGTAGCCTATAGTTCCACAAGCCCAACCTTCTATCTCTCTATATACTGTATCTCTCTATCTAGCTTGGTTTAGCTGTGAGAAATGCACCTTCAAAATTGTTGCAGTGAGCAGGACCCGAACCCCGGTCTCCCGCGCGGGAGCCATGGATAGTTAAGCTTAACTTTCTTAACTTTTCCCATCCATTCTCTATGGTAGTTCTTAACACTACGGATGCAATATGCTTTTGTCCACTACGCGATTTTGGCCGTTTCTGTTTCTGTTGAGCCAGACGTTGATAAAGCCAGACGATTCATAAGAGGGTAAATTCTGGCACGCTAGACGGGGTTCAAGCCGTCGCCATTTAGGAGTCTAGCTGGATGCTAGAATATCAACCACGATTAGCATGCTAGCAGCTAAATGCATTGAAAACGAATGAGCTACCAATCGCCACTGTAAAGACCTGACGATCACTGGAAATACTTTAAAAACGTGATCAGACACCCTAGCTCACTTCTTAAGACCATAGAGATGGTCTTGGAATGGAGTTGGAATTTGAGGTGTAAATATGCTTTTGAAGTGTAAACATGTCAACCGGGAATTCCATGCTAAAAACAGTGATGAATGGACTATTTTTGTTTACTACTTTTACGAGGGCTGGTGGTCTCTGTAAATGTATTTAAGCCCTCATCAGATAATCTGGCTAGCATGTTTATACCCTCTAGATGTTTTTACTACATTGTGAAATCGAAATTCGAAGTCTAAGTATGCTTTAGATATGTAAACAGAACACCTGATTTTTTTTATGTGTGTTAATGAGTACACCACTATCAAACTAATAGTGATAGGCTATTATTACAACTCCAGGGATCTGTGTGTGTCTTCAAAATGGATTCTGTATGGTGTTATTTAAATTGTTTGTCTTTTCCTCGTAGAAAGTTGTGTCTGTGTTAGTAGTCCTTATCCTGAACTTTCTGTCAAAATAAGCCCCGCCCCCTGAAACGTCATAAATCACGTCATAACCACGCCTCCTTTTTATGCAAATTAGCCACGTGGTTGTCACCACGTGTTGTTTGTTATTGTTATTGTTTTGTGAGTCATGTGACAGTCATGTGACTGGTGTCAAACCCCAGGGCAGCCATATTGGATGTAAAGTCATGTGACAGTCATGTGTCTGGTGTCAAACAATGCCACGCCCCCTTGGCATCCATATTAGATGTAGTGTTATGTGACAGTCATGTGACTGGTGTCAAACCCCTGGGCGTCCATATTGGCCTCAAACCCATATGTGTGTTTTGTTGTTATTATTATGTGTTATGTGATAAACTTTGTATGAAATGTATAGGAGTGTTAATAGCTGGATATAAACTTATAGTATGCTACTAGCATAGCCAATAACCTGTTTAGCATGTTGTTAGTGGTTTTGGTTGAAAAATGTGTTAGCTAGACACTACGCATTGTAATGTAACCTTTATAACTGAAATCATGGAGGTCTTAGGTGACGAAAATGATAGTCTATGATCCCCCTACTTTGTAGGGTGGTGTTTTGTCCGGCATGTCTCTGGGTGTATTGTTTGAGACCCCTTTATGTGGGGGTCTGCCTACTACTTACGCATAATTAGTGCTGATAACATTGTAAAAAAAACTGTATGGTTTGTCAGAGTTTCTGGTTGGTTTTATGTTCGAATCTAAAATGTATTTCACTCGCATATTTATTCTTCTATTTTATTTTGTAGCGCCATCCCATGATCTAGCTGGTCACTGTGTTATCAGCCTCGAAACATCTGGTCTTTTTGCACTGACGAAAACGATTTGGGAGCGACGCCGGGGATCTGGAATTAGATGCAGCGACAAGCAATAAATCTACATCTGGTACAGAACCAGGCCCGAGTGGGTAATCGGGAGAATCGGGAGAATTCCCGGTGGGCCAGCTTCACTTTTGGGCCGGTCGAGGGAAAATATTGGCATTTGTCACGTTAATCTATCTTCTTAAAGTTGGCTACGTTCACATTCTATGCCTAACACCGCAGCCTCTGCATGCGTTGTTCACCCTCCCAAGAAGAGTTAATTGGTTGGGTCCATATAGCCCGTCTTTCCCTAAAAGTTTTCAGATACCAGCCGGGCCGGACCTACCGTAGTGATAAGCGTCAGGGAGGATGGATGGTAGAAAGATGCCATGAGGGACTGAAAAGGCCAGGTAAAAAGACGAAAAGTATTGAGGGAAATGCTGCCAAATGTGCCATGCTTCCAATTTTTTTGAAGAGGACAGACATAAGTGGCAACTGGTAAAGAGAGATAGCCATGATTATAACATCGTAATTGGGCTAATAACCTACTGAACGTTGTAGCGTTGTCAACCTATTCGCAAAGTAACATAATGAATTAAAATATTAGCATTTTGGTATCATCCAATATGGCTATTCATAGACTTTGCAAATATTATGCAAATATTGATAACAAAACTCAAGCTTGATTCTGGCATGCAGTAGCCTATAGGCCTAAAAACAAAGTAGCCTGAGCAGCAGATCAGCCAGTCCCCCGCA
>NC_063200.1:27990215-28001490 GCF_017589495.1 Alosa alosa | reverse complement strand
GTGGATGTATACTGCAGATGATGGCTTTAATGCACTGAGCATTAGTTAGTGAAGCAAGCAAGCAAGGAAGTAAGAAAGTGAGCAGTGAGCAAAGTGAGCAAAGTAAGCCCAGTAAGTTAACATCCTCTGGCTGTTGTCCAGCCTTTATACCCTTCAAGTCATCCCAGACAAGACCTCTTTGTTTACAGATAACTGACCAAGTAATGGTACTTCACCTTTGCCCTCTCATCCTGTTATTCCCCATTCTTAGGTTTTTTGATCACATTTCCTGGCGCCAAACCTTATTGATGACCCTGTCAGCCATCTGCTCTTTCCTTTTAAACCAGTCTTCCTTTTCCCCACACTGAACATACTACAGAGTTCAGTTTCACAAAACAGTGATATTGGCTACAGAATAAAGATACTACATAAAAATATATATAAACTAAAGGATATATGTCAATAAAAGTCACGACACACTGACTAGACGGACTGACTACAGACCAGTAGCACTGACCTCTGTGCTGAATTCTTTTCAGCGCCTTGTTTTGTCCTACGTTAAAACCTTCAAAACCCCACTCCTGGACCCTTTGCAGTTTGCATATAGAGCCAACAGATCTGTGAACGATGCAATAAACATGACCCTTTACTTCATCCTCCAACACCTGGACTCGGCAGGAACTTACGCCAGTGTCCTGTTGATTTCAGCTCCGCCTTCAATACTATCATCCCAGCTCTGCTGCAGGACAAGCTCTCCCAGCTGCATGTACCTGACTCCACTTGCAGGTGGATCACTAACTTCCTGTCTGACAGGAAGCAGTATGTGAAGTTGGGAAAACACGTCTCTGACTCCTGGACCATCAGCACCGGTTCTCCTCAAGGCTGCGTCCTTTCCCCTCTGCTCTTCTCTCTGTATACAAACATTTGCACCTCCAGTTACCAGTCAGTCATTGTGATTGTGCCATTGTGCCAGTCAGTGATTGACAAATCAGCTTGGAGCTAAATGCTCTAAAGACAGTGGAGATGGGTAACGCTTTAGAATAACATGTGCTTATTAGGTATTAACAGTGCATAATAAGCAGTTAACAATTCATTACTAACAGTTAGTTAACTGTTGTTATCCTTTAATAACATTAACTAACTGTTAACATGCAGCTTGTAAGTGTTAATAAGCAGCCTTTTAAGTTACTTACAAGCATATTTGTTAACAGTTGTAAGTGTTAACAAGCAGCTTGTTAATTCTTGTTAATGGTGTATAAGACAAAGAGGTGGATAACTAATACGCTTATAAGACCTTTCGGTAACACTTTATTTTAATGTGTCGCTGTTACAGTGTACCTACCTAATTAGGTACAGTGGTACAACCTGTGTAACAACATGTACTATCAGGTACTATCATTGTAATTTGCATTATGTATTTGTGGGTACCTACATATAGTTGTTACATTGTAATACTGAGTGCTTTTACAAAACTTTGCCAATTTGCCTAAATTTTCATCAGAGGCAAAGAGCTGACCTGAGACCTGCTGGATGGGGTAAATCTGGTTATGATAGATTTGATATACAAAGCATTCTTAGCTCCAGTCAAGGCCTCATTGTCTTCAGTGTACATGTAACAGCTGTGCTGCTACAACCTTGTTACTTTGATACAATGGAATAAACCTATTAAGTGTACCCAGTTAATTACTTTACATGTACATATGACATGTATGTTATGTCTTGGATGTCTTGGAACAGGTCTACTAATTCACTACAGTTGATATATGTATAGTACATATATCAACTGTAAGTTGGTACACACGTATTGCTCTTTTGATACAGTGGCATAAACCCATTAAAATGAAGTGTACCAGTAAGTACTTTTACAATTACATACAGTATTACATGTATGTTGTGTCATTGGTGTCTTGGAACATGTCTGCCATTACCCTACATACTGTAGTACATGTATCAACTCTGTTGGTACACATGTATTACTCTTTTGGTACAGTGGAATAAACCCATTAAAATAAAGTGTACCAGTTAAGTACTTACATCTACATATATACATCCTGTCAATGATGTTATGCATCCTGTCATTGATGTGTTGAAAACGTGGTCTGCTGTTACACCACACAGTACATGTGAATTAGTAGACCTGTTCCAAGACAAGACCTGTTCCAGTTTATTCCACTGTATCAAAGAGTAACAAGGTTGTAGCAGCACAGCTGTTACATGTACACTGAAGACAATGAGGCCTTGACTGGAGCTAAGCATGCTTTGTATATCAAATCGATCATAACCAGATTTACCCCATCCAGCAGGTCTCAGGTCAGCTCTTTGCCTCTGATGAAAATTTAGGCAAATTGGCAAAGTTTTGTAAAAGCACTCAGTATTACAATGTAACAACTATATGTAGGTACCCACAAATACATTATGCAAGTACAATGATAGTACCTGATAGTACATGTTGTTACACAGGTTGTACCACTGTACCTAATTAGGTAAGTACACTGTAACAGCGACACATTAAAATAAAGTGTTACCGACCTTTCTTACCTATTTGTAGTACATTTTGCAGCCCCCCCAATCTAAAGCGAGGACCATGTAGCCTATAGTTCCACAAGCCCAACCTTCTATCTCTCTATATACTGTATCTCTCTATCTAGCTTGGTTTAGCTGTGAGAAATGCACCTTCAAAATTGTTGCAGTGAGCAGGACCCGAACCCCGGTCTCCCGCGCGGGAGCCATGGATAGTTAAGCTTAACTTTCTTAACTTTTCCCATCCATTCTCTATGGTAGTTCTTAACACTACGGATGCAATATGCTTTTGTCCACTACGCATTTTGGCGCTGTTTCGCTGTTGAGCCAGAGACGGTTGATAAAGCGAGACGATTCATAAGAGGGTAAATTCTGGCACGTTGTGACGTGGGGTTCGAAGCTGTCACGCCCATTTAGGAGTCTAGCGGATGCGTTAGAATATCAACCACGATTAGCATGCTAGCAGCTAAATGCATTGAAAACGAATGAGCTACCAATCGCCACTGTAAAGACCTGACGATCACTGGAAATACTTTAAAAACGTGATCAGACACCCTAGCTCACTTCTTAAGACCATAGAGATGGTCTTGGAATGGAGTTGGAATTTGAGGTGTAAATATGCTTTTGAAGTGTAAACATGTCAACCGGGAATTCCATGCTAAAAACAGTGATGAATGGACTATTTTTTGTTTACTACTTTTTTAAGGGGCTGGTGGTCTCTGTAAATGTATTTAAGCCCTCATCAGATAATCTGGCTAGCATGTTTATACCCTCTAGATGTTTTACTACATTGTGAAATCGAAATTCAAGTCTAAGTATGCTTTAGATATGTAAACAGAACACCTGATTTTTTTTATGTGTGTTAATGAGTACACCACTATCAAACTAATAGTGATAGGCTATTATTACAACTCCAGGGATCTGTGTGTGTCTTCAAAATGGATTCTGTATGGTGTTATTTAAATTGTTTGTCTTTTCCTCGTAGAAAGTTGTGTCTGTGTTCCCCTTTAGGTTTGAGCCCTCGTCCTCCCAACTGACCCTGCGGCTCTCCGCTGCAGCAGAACTGGCCCTTGAGTACCGCCAGAAGGGGACCACTACCTAGAAGATCAAGAGGGTGGACAGGGTGTGTATGGATGCAAGGGACACAGTGGCACTGAAAGGAGGCGACCCCAGAGCGTGATGTTCGCAGGCTGATGGGTCGGGCGCCGATACAGCTGTGTGAGCTAAATCAAAGGATACTCTCCCAATGGTAGGTCAAATGTTTTAGCACAACGCTGTGGTCATATTCAGTTACCCGCTTTAAGGACTGTACATAAATGGTGACATTTAATTATTTGTTCAGGTCCGTCAGAACACAGAGGGAGACAGAGAGGACTGTGGTGGCACCTTGACCAGGCACTGCAGACGGGCTCAGCAGGGTCGACCCAGAACCCAGCAGCATCGGCAACGTATCGTCCAGCAGCAGTGGACCCACAGCCCAGCAGCAGTGGCGGTGTATCGTCTGACAGCAGCGGCCGGTTCAGCAGTGGCGGTGTATCGTCTGATAGCAGCCGACCCAGGGCCCAGCAGCATTGGCAGTGTATCGTCCAACAGTAGCTGACCCAGGGCCCAGCAGCATCAGCAGTGACAGCAGCGCACCCAGGATCCAGCAGCAATGGCGCTGTATCGGCAGCGGACCCAGGGCCACCAGCAGAGTCAGTGTATCGCCCAGCAACAGCGGACCCAGGGCCAGCAGCAGTGTCTAACAGGCTTGTGCAAAATTCCAGAATTGAATTGAAACTGGCTCTTAAATTCCAATTTAATTCTTGAATTTCACTTGCATTTCAATTGAGGTAGCAAACAGGAAGCAGAATTGCAATTCGAATTGTGCACAACCCAGGAGTCTAAGTGTATCGTCCAGCAGCAGCCGACCCACACACACACAGGCACAGGCACACACACCCACACACAGGCACAGGCACACACACACACACACACACTTTGCCTTCTTCAGCTGGTGTTCATTTAGTCATGGAATGCTGTTCTCCAATGTTCTGTAATTTTTTGTATCACTTAATATAATCCTTAATATAGTCTTACCATGTCATTGTTTTTTTTATATTATTGATTGAATGGACATTATTGTTTATTTTCGCTTTTTCCCTGATTTTCATTACTTATTTTATTAGGCTATTGATTGAATTGTCATTGTTGTTTAGTATTGTTATTCTCCTTATTATAGTTTGACCAACATTCTAATCTGTTCCCTGTTAAATTTTAAATATTATGTTGTTTATGTATGTGTGTGTCGCTTTGGACAAAGGCGTCTGCAAAATCCCATAACCATAACTTAAATCTTTAATTTACTTTTATTACTTTTTAGAGATGATTTTATCACACACACACACACACACACACGCACACCTTCACACGCACACACACACACACACACACAGGCTTAGACACACACATGCACACACACTGCCTCTCACGCACACACACACAGAATGCTGTTTTTTTTAATCAATGTTCATAACTGTTTACCATCTGTAATTTATAACTTGTTCACAAATAAAATGGAACCTTTCTTCTGAAATACTACACATTGCCTTTCTTTTTTCTTCTGGAAGACATTAATGATAATTAAACAAAAAAATAAGAGAATAACTGGAAAAGTACTCTCCTCTGCAATGTTGCATTATATTATTATTATTATTATTATTGCAGTATTTTACTGTGCTGAAGGAGCAGCATTTCTTCCATCAAAAACAAATTATATGAAATATTAAGTTATATTTTACATTTACAGTTGCAAATTTCTTTAAAGAATGATTATTTTCAATGCTTTCCACTCATTTTTTTCATACTTCATAATGTTCCTGACGGGATTTGAACCTGTGCCTTTCAAGTAAATAATTAAATAATAAAATAGATAATGATATGCACAGATTCCGATGTTCTATATCATACTAGCTATGCTTTTTACAAATATGTTTCTGATGGAAAAGTGGTGTTTAATTTCCTTAATCTTTGTTCAGTGAACGCACAGGGGCGGAGCCAGACATTTGAAACATTGGGGGCTTAGCCCAGTGTCACACACAGGAAGGCTAGGGGGGTCCGGGGACATGCACCCCCGGCAGAAAATTTAGAAAAATAACCCCTTAAATAATGACTTCTAGTGAATTCTGTGTAAACTAATGGACACATTGAGACTTTAAAAATGTGAGACTCAAGGTATATCTGACTGGCACTTTGGGTCTTTCAAGATGGGTCTATAGGCATAGCCTATCTGATCAGCAGGCACTTAGTTAATTAAGTGTTTTTTATGAGTTATAAAGGGTTTGTATATTATAGGCTAGTTTACTATGCTGAGATAACTCTGATGGGATGCTACCTTGTCTCAATACATTTTTACTTTGAACTCTGGCCAAAGTAGCCTTATGGTCAGGTTTAGCACAGCCCCACACATTGTGAACCCACTTATTATAATGTTCAGTGGAACACATGAAGCTAAGTTTAATCCAGGGCTTGAAATTCATTTTTCAAAATGGGGGGGAATTCCCCCCTTCAGTGCTTCACATAGGGGGACTAATTCAGTTAGAAAGGGGGGGGAGGATACATTTTACAAACTGAAATCGCATATCAAAGTCAGCTTTATTGTCAATTTCTTCACATGTTCCAGACATACAAAGAGATCGAAATTACGTTTCTCACTATCCCACGGTGAAGACAAGACATATTTACCAATTTAAGTCCACAGACAAACATAACATTCAAGTAAACAAAAAAGTAAGTAAATAAGTAAATAAGAGGGCACATATAATAATGAAAAAATAAGAGCAGCAAAATTTGGTTGAAATTGTGCATAGACAGTCAATAAAATACTAGTGCAAAGTCAGGCCAATAAAAGGCTTGGGTAGTTCTGTTTGACCTAAGTAAGAAAGAAAGTGGCATAGTGGTGCAAGTTATGTAAGAGCAGCAGAAGTGTTGTTTTCAGGACAACAACAACAAGTTGTAAAGTGTACAAGTGTGCAAGTGTGCAAGTGTGCAAGTGGCGAGGCAGGCGGCCATTGTGGGTCCAATGTCCAGGATGTTATGTAGCTGAGGGTGGAGGGGGAGAGGAGGGAGAGAGTTCAGCATCCTTACAGCTTGGTGTATGAAGCTGTTGGTGAGTCTGTTAGTGCGGGGCGCAGGGCTTCTGTACCTCTTCTCAGAGGGCAGTAGATCAAACAGATTGTGAGCGGGTGACTTGCATCACTCACACCTTTTGGTCGCCTATGGGTGAGAGGTGGGTGGTGTAAATGTCCTTCAGGGAGGGGAGTGAAGCACCAATAATCCTTCCAGCTGTGTTCACTATGCGCTGCAGGGCTTTCCTGTTGTATTCAGTGCAGCTTCCGCCCCACACAGCGATACAGCTGGAGAGGATGCTCTCAATGGTGCCTCGGTAGAATGTGGTCA
Organism: Alosa alosa; assembly: GCF_017589495.1. Lineage (NCBI taxonomy): Eukaryota > Metazoa > Chordata > Actinopteri > Clupeiformes > Clupeidae > Alosa > Alosa alosa. The sequence continues at coordinate 27,994,554 of NC_063200.1, read as the reverse complement.
TGATGGCTGGTGGAGCACTTGCTCGCCTGAGTTTCCGCAGGACGCCTGGCGTCAATGAGAGAACACTTACACGATTTTGGTTTCGATTTTCTAATTGGAGTCCTAAGTCTTTGTGACAACACGTCATGATACATTTGATAATGTTTGATAGTTGTTTTGGTATGCATCTTTTACGTAATTAATGCGCACTCTAGAAAGTGAAAGTAGCCTAACCTAGGCCTATATGCGTTCTGTGTCTGAGCTGTCTGTGCACGTCCGCAATTGATTACGTTCCTCAAATGGAGAACACATCTATCCCATGGTATTGTTTGCCATAAAATGCATGAAACATGCAAGTTCAAAATCCCGCCGGTAGCCACGTTACATCTCCGTTTCATATTTGCCTAGGCTACTAGCCTACAATAAATGAATTGAACGAACTCAACTGACAACAGGTAAAGCTACTGATTCGGTCATTGAGACTCTATGAATACGGTACAACAAACTTTCTGTCTTTCTGAAGTTTATTTTTGTATTCCGGGGTACAGTAGCCTAATTGCCTAATGTCTTGACAATAGTTTTTTCTTACCGCTTGCTGTTTAAACTGACTGTGCCGCTCTGAACTTTCCTGCCAGGTTTATGACGAAACCGCTACATCTCGCTCTGGCATTGCCTAACTCGTGGGAAATCAGATTATCTGTCAATAATGGGCTTTGAAAATAAGGGATAGCCTATTTTCTTCAGTAATGGTAGCCTACATTTTATAACATTTATAGAGAAATCAAGGGGAAGTTAAATTAGAAATTAGAATCATTGGAAATTGAAAACATACAAAAAAAGATTCGGGGCTTTTGAGAAAAGATTCGGGGCTTGAGCCCCCGAAGCCACCCCCTCGCTCCGCCAATGTGAACGCATAAAACAGTTTGTCAGTTTGTCAGCAGTCTAAAGATATGTCAGCTTTGTATATAGTTTGGTTACCTAGCAACCGAGGCTTAAAGACGATAAGTGGGTGCGTTCAAAGCTCTGGTTCAAAGTTGCAAACACAGGCGAACGTTCGTGATCGATTTAAAACATGTTTCAGTTTGCCTTGTACAGAGGCGAACATTCGTGGTCTGTTTCTGCATTAATCAAACGCCACTTTTCCATCAGAAACATATTTGTAAAAAGCATAGCTAGTGTGATATAGCACTTCGGCATATAGAATCAACATAAACAATTTCATCAGCTGTATAAGAAAAGTAGTGTAGCTCAATAAGTAGCGATGCACTCTCTGATGCAGGAGACCGGGGTTTGATTCCTGCTCACAGCAATAATTTTGAAGGTGTATTTCTCACAGCTAAACCAAGCTAGATGGAGAGATACAGTATATAGAGAGATAGAAGGTTGGGCTTGTTGGAACTATAGGCTACATGGTCCTCGCTTTTAGATTGGGGGCTGCAAAATTTACTACAAATAGGTAAGAAAGGTCTTAAGCGTATTAGTTATCCACCTCTTTTGTCTTATACACCATTAACAAGCATTAACAAGCTGCTTGTTAACACTTACAACTGTTAACAAATATGCTTGTAAGTAACTTAAAAGGCTGCTTATTAACACTTACAAGCTGCATGTTAACAGTTAGTTAATGTTATTAAAGGATAACAACAGTTAACTAACTGTTAGTAATGAATTGTTAACTGCTTATTACTGCTTATTGTTACCCTGTGAAGTCCTTCGCTTTCTGGGCATCATAATCACCCAGGACCTCAAGTGGGAGCAGAACACCAGCACCCTCACCAAAAAGACACAGCAGAGGATGTACTTCCTGCGACATCTGAAGAAATACAACCTGCCAAAGCCAGTGATGGTGCTCTTCTACACCTCCATCATTGAGTCCATCCTCACCTCCTCCATCATCATATGGTACACTGCGGCCTCTGCCCAGGACAAGTGCAGACTGCAACGTATCATTCGCTCTGCTGAGAGGGTGATTGGCTGCTGTCTGCCATCCCTCCACGATCTGCATGCCTCCAGGGCTCTGGGGCGGGCAGGTAGGATTGTGGCTGACCCCTCCCACCCTGGACACAATCTCTATGAGCCACTCCCCTCTGACAGGAGGCTGCGGTCCATCAGAACCAAAACCTCACGGCACAAACTTAGTTTCTTCCCGACCGCAGTTGTCCTCACCAACAAAGCCCGGGTCCCCCACTATCACTGTTACTGACTCTTAATCTCTTACCTTGACCCCCACTGACACCATACAGTCATGCTGTACTACTAAGAGATATGTGATTACATCTCTTATACTTTGTTGTCACTTATGAGACCAAAGCACATGTGAAAACATACTTGGTAATAAACCTGCTTCTGCTTCTGATTCTGAGGTGGTGATGCTTCAACCTGTTTTTATAATAATTCAAAGCTACAGCATGTAAGACTATAGCTGATCGATGGCTAATCAAGCTAGCGCTAGACATGTTCCAGTCCTGCCATCCTTTCCTGGCCCTGCACCTGTGCCTTTATATCTGACTGGCGTTATACACAAGTCTGAGGGTCACTGGGAAACTTAAGAATGCCACTGGAGCACCTTCCAGGTGGTGTGTAGGTGCAAGGCCTACAGGTGCATACAGCAATCAACCGTGACATTCAGCAAGGTGTGATTTTGTGCGCCTGTCGTTAAAAACAATACTGAGACAGTAAGAGACTGTACAAACTGCCTTTACACTTTTAGTGGTCACATACTGTACTGTATGAATGAACATGACTTTCTGTATTTCCACTTGCACAAACAAAAAATATTTTCCGTGCACCATAATTTGAGAAATTTAATTTTTATATCTAAATTGTCTCTCAATATTTGTGGTGGATTATATATAACTTTGCTAGTCAAACACTCATTAATTGGTGTAATTTAGTCTGTTGATCAACTTATGAAAATAAGATTCAAAATATCTTTGCTATTTTGCGGTGTTTGTGGCTTTTTTGTTTTTTACAAGCTCATGCTCACTGACAGTGCCTAAGTGGTATGATGCGGGAAACTGGCGGCGCAGTAAAGCACCTCATGGTATGGTAACACAATAAGAATGATCAATCTCCACGCCTGCCTGTCCCGTAGCCGAGACCACGGCCCCCACCAGATCCTCCTCTCTTTTATTTCTTCATTACTCTTACTCACTCACTCGCTGTTTTATTCATAACTCTTGGAGCGGGGAGCTTTATGAGGGGGACGCGGAAGCCAAACAGCCAGTAGGAGAATAGCTCGCAGCTGGGATTGAATAGTAAATAAAGGCAGGGCAGCAACACCCACCCACCCCCAGCCCCAGCCCCCCCTGATTTGACTTTCTCATTGTTTTTGTTTTGCTCCTTTTGGGAAGGTGAGTTTAATATATAGTGCGGGACAGGATTAAGAACAATAGTCTCAGAAAATGGCAGCAGACTTTTTAAAGTTACTTTCTCATTGTGTGTGTGTGTGTGTGTGTGTGAGTGAGAGAGAGAGAGAGGGTAATGTAATGTACCTCACGTGTCACCACCATGTTAATCCCCCACCCCGCACGTTCACCGTCACAGACAGAAGACCCCGCTGTTGGACGGCGCCCTCCACTTGACTAATGCACACCACCTGCACTTGTTCCCTTTGTCATTGAAGTCTGCAAACAAGACGCGTAATTACCACAATTAGCATTTTGGGAGGCAGAGAGCGAGCGAGAGTGAGCGAGAGAGAGAGGGAGACACTGGTGCGGTGGCGCGCGATTATAACAGCCCCCTTCCCACTGTAGATTAATGAGAGCGCTCCAACATCTGCAGCCTTCCGACTCCTTAACAAATAGCGCGTCGAGCGTCCGCCCTCTGCTCTCCCGCCTGTCCTGAATGGGAAATGGTGCCGTCGCTGCCCGATGGCGCATCCTGATGAGAGCGAACGCAAGCACACACACAGACACACAGACACACACACACACACACCATCAACCCTGTCTGACAGGGAGGCCACCACTACAGAGGAGACTGCAGAGACACACACCTACAGAGGTCGAGGCAGTAGTAGCGTAGTGGCTAAGGAGCTGGGCTAGCATGCCGTAACTAGAAAAGTTGTGGGTTCCGTTTTCAACTACCACCGTTGTGCCCTTAAAGGACAAGTTCGGTATTTTACACTTAAAGCCCTGTTTTCAGATAGTTTATGATTAAATAGAACGTTTAAGATTGAAATTTCGCATTAAACTTTTGTTTACAAAGATGTGAAACTCACCGAGTGGTCAGGGGTGTTCGCTGATATGCTCACATAAAAATCGCTGCAAAAGATGCTTTCCAACAGGTGTTTACCATGCGTTGTAAAACTGTGGAGCTATTTTTCCAAACGCTTCACGCCCGTACATTCTTCCGTTGA